>NW_009954302.1:1009462-1041463 GCF_000747805.2 Chaetura pelagica
ACAATGGATTCCCATGCATCTTATTGATCTTTGAACGTGCTTTAAGACTGGTTGCATTGATATTATGATCCTTGATATATCCATGGATATTGGAGCCTTCCAGTAAAGCAGGGTAACTAATGGGAAGCAGGAATTCTATTCATTTATTACTTAGTATCCATACATTTACAGAACGTATAGCTGTTGGTCTTAGATGTGCTTTCTGTTACACAGGCTTTGAGAAAAGCCAGATTCTGTCTCTGAAATTGTGACATCTCTTTTTCTTTTTTTAAGGGGCAGGAAATGCAACTGTTTCTTCATCAGTACCATGGAAGAAAAGTTGAAAATGATTTCTTGCTTTTCTGCTCAAAACCAGGTCAGTAAGAGTCTTCGTGACAGCGAGATGAGTGGGACTTAACCTCAGCTGAGCAGGGGAAATGAAAGTGCAGTAATATCTATTTATTAAAAAAACCAAACCAAACAATATCATTGGCTTCTGTTCAGATGCTGGTGCTATTTTTAGGAAGATCAAACACATTCGTTTTGCAACTTGTGTCCTGTCACAGAGCTGCACATCTACGTAAAGAGTGACAAAAATCTTCCTTCAGTCTTCAAGCAGGCATATTGCAACAGAGAGGGAAAGCTGAGAGTCAGACAGTGTGCAAGCAGGCTGGAAAAACGAGGGCAAGGTACAGAAACCACTAGAAATGCAGATAAGTTAAAACACGCTGGCAAATTGTCACGAGTTGTTGCTCAGACTGTAGTTATCCCGTTGTGAAGTTAGTTAAGAAATGGATGTAATGCTCCATCTAATTGCAAGCAGCTGCCTATTAGGCAGCTTGGCCAAATGTTTTTAATTCCACCCTACGATGATGAAGGAAATGGGCAGCTTTGGTCTGGGCTGCGTGTGAAATTTCTGAGCGCTTCTTCGCGAAATCACCGAGTGCGACGCGGAGCTGGGAAAAGTCTTTGGACTTGGCTGCAGGCACTCATGATGCAATCCCTTCCTACTTTTACCAGAATGTGTTTGGAAAGCACGGACCTGCATAGGAGATCAAATTCCAGTTTTTTTTGTCAGCTTTGCAAAGTTATTTCATATGAGGCGAGTGACTGCCAGCGGAGAAAGTGGTTTGAGCAAAAATTGGATCAGCTCAATTATAATGGAATTCCAGGCTGAAGTGGGAGAAGGAAGCTTGGAGGGTAGGCAAAAAGGAAAGCTCTTGGGAACACTTTAAATAGCTGACATGGAAAATATTGCGATCTGGTGCATTTTAGAAGTGGTTTCCTGTAAATGTAAAGTCTGTTTTGAATTAAAAAAATAGTTTTCGGGAAGCCTTGATTTTTCGCAACGTATTAAAGCTCTCCAGGCTTCTGTACCAGTGTAATTCTTGCCTGCCACTCTGATTAGTTTTGAAAAACAGGTGTAGCTACTGAAATTTTTTTACAGGCAGTCTTTCCATGTGTCTTGATTTGAAGGACAAGCAGCTGAGCAACAGGAGCAATCAAGGACACCGAAAACGGGACAGAGTAGAAGTTTTCACAGATAGTTGTAACTACAGAGTAGAAATTTTGCATGGCTGTTTTATCCCACACACATTTTTCCGTGATATAATATTGACTTTCTGGACAAAAGAACTGCAACAGGTATAAGCTCTCTGGACTTCAGCAAACCAATGAGTCAGGCACCACAGTTTGGATTGGAGAGATGGGGATACATCCAAGAGCTGTAGGGTGGGTATTGAAAGGAGAAGGCAGCCATGCCTGGTGCTGCAAAGAAAGTGTTATGTTTAGATGCATGTAGGCAAGGGCAGTTCCTAAAGATCTTGGACCTGAGGCTTGATCTCCTGTCAGGCTCTCTCTAGTGACTTGTTGGAATGTTTTTAGTACCAAAGAGAACAGAGATGATACAACAGTGCTAGAATAATTGGGATGACCCTGAGGGCTGGCATAATAGCAACAGAAATCTAATAACATTAAGTACAAAGTCATCACACTGTTAGGGATGAATGCCAAGAGTTTCTCTATATGCTGGAACTCATTATTTGGAAATGTGTTCAGAGGAAGAATACATAGTCATAGTCATGGCTCATAGGGCTGCTGTGAGCTACCAGCATGACACAGCCTTAAAGAAGACACTTAAGAGATACTCTGGCAGGGAGAAGGAAGTATTGTCATTCTAGTACAAAACAGAGCAAAACTTATCCAGATAACTATGTGCTGTCCTGGTCAGCCATAATCAGGAAGGGGAGAATTCCAAGGGAAACAGGTACAAGGAGGTGCAGAAAGGATTAAGGGACTGTCTTCCAGGAGGAGCAGACTAGAAAAGCCTGGCTCTCTTCACCTGACAAAATGAAGGCCAAAAAGGGGTATAATTGCTTGCTACAAATAAATCAGAGGAGTGAAAAATGGAGAGGGAAAAGAGCTATAGAAGCCAAACTCCAGTGTTGGCCCAGGGATGAACGGGTATAAAGTGGTTCTGAAATTGGGCAGAGAAAGAGGAGAAAATTCTCCACAGTCAGAGCAGGGAGGGTGTGGAACAACCCTTGCGTGGGAGGAACAGTGACAACTGAGTAACTTTCAGCTGAAGCTCCATTGCTTTATCGGGGACATTATATAATTCTGCCAGTAAGACCAAGAGATGATGAACTCAGTGACTCAGGAAGTTCATTCCAGCTCCTAATTAGCCTACTATTCTAGTTTCAGAATGTTGTCATCGCTGAACCTAAACGTATCGAGTGAAGCCTGCACTAAAGGTGAGCCTATTTCTTGCCTGGGGAAGTTCTGTGATGGAGCTGAGTCTCATCACAGCTCTTAAAAGAGACCCATTAGAGGCATTTTTCAGTGGGATGCAATACTTCACTGGCCATTTCATGCATGGTGTCTGCAGATCAAGGCAACTGCACATTCACAGAGCAGACTTAGCTTTTATTTAGCAGCCTTATGTTACACCTGTCAGATAAGGGAAGGGGAAAACTGGAGACATTCAAGGTCAGGCTTGATGTGGCTCTGAGCCATCTGGTCTAGTTGGAGATGTCCCTGCTATTGTAGGGGGGGTTGGACTGGATGAGCTTTAGAGGTCCCTTCCAACCCAAAACCTTCTATGATTCCACGATTCTCTAACACCTCACGAAAGAAAAATCTCTGTAGTAACCACATACAGACTTCTCCAGGCTTCTCAAGTTGTTCCCACTATCATTATTGAATCTCTCTCTGCCTTCATGGTTCTCATGAAAGATGCTGCTGGTTCATTCTTCTCTCCTTCTACAAATCCCTGCATATTTCTTTAAGCAGATTGCGATTTGAAGTCCATTCTCTAGAGTCATCAAGGATTCCATCTGTACCTGTATTCCCAAAAGTTTTAATGGGAGTCATTATTATGCATCAAAGGAAGGTCCTGACGATCACAGAATCATAGAATCCTAGAATGATTTGGGTTGGAAGGGACCTTCAAGATTATCTAGTTCCAACCCCCAGACATGGTCAGGGACACCTCCCACCAGACCAGGTTGCTCAAATGCCAACTCATAAGGATACATAAAGACATCTTGGCTACACTTGGAGTTTAATGCTCATGTTCAAGTGTATCATAACCCATCTGCAACTGGAAATTCATCTCTGCATTTCCTCTGTTGTTGCATAGCTGGTAGGAGACGTTAGCTGACAGACTCATAGAAAATGAGCAGACAAATTCACAGCTTTGTTAAGGTCTCGCCAGACCTCCCACAGACCCTTCCATTCCGCTCTTTCCAATGTTTTTAAGGCTCAGACAGAAAAGCAAATCTGAATTTAATGAGAAGAAAGAAAGCACTGAATGCCATTATCCTCACTGTCAAATTCAATGCAGAATATTTGAGTGGTGCAATTAACTAAGTATCTTCCAGATAATAACGAATCAGCAACCCACTAATGCACGTAACAAATACTTTTTGAAGTTGAATGAGTTCAATGAGTTTGACAGGTATCTTTTCATAAGTCAGTTCCTGAGTATCTGCACTGATTTTGCACAAATCTGGGAAATATCTGCAGTTTCCTCTGGAGCTTTGTTTGGATGTAAAGTGATGAGAACACCAGTCCCCTTGATGCTCCCCAATTGGCAAGTGCATTCAGGAGTTCTACTTTGTAAGTCATTCTATAAATCAAAATAGTAGAAGAAGGAGGCAGCTAAACAGTGATCAGGAAAAAAAAAAACCAGGAATCACACAATAAGAAACTGTAAAGTGCGAAAGAAGTCAAAAGATATATTTACTTGTACAAAGGGCTATGAAGATGATCAGAGTGCTGGAGCAGCTCTGCTCTGGAGCCAGGCTGGGAGAGTTGGGGTGTTCAGCCTGGAGAAGAGAAGGCTCCAGGGAGACCTTAGAGCACCTTCCAGGGCCTGAAGGGGCTCCAGGAAAGCTGGGGAGGGGCTTTTCACCAGAGAGGGCAGTGATAGGACAAGGGAGAATGATTTCAAACTGAAAGAAGGGAGATTTAGGTCAGACATCAGGAAGAAATTATTCTCCATGAGGGCAGGAAGGCACTGGAACAGGTTGCCCAGGGAGGTTGTTGATGCCCCATCCCTGGAGGTGTTCAAGGGCAGGTTGGATGAGGCTTATGCAGCCTGGTCTGGTGGGAGGTGTCCCTGCTTATGGCAGGGAGGTTGGAACCTGATGATCTTTGAGGTCCCTTCCAACCTTCACCATCCTATGATTCTATGATTTCATGATATGAGGACTCTTCACAGCTTAATGTCACCATATGGCTGACGTTTATGGCCACTTTGTGTCCCTCCCTTTAGGTCAAAGAGACTTCTGAATCTTTCCCATGCCTGACTCTTCTGAACACACCAAACACCTTCTCCCAGAATGCTTCCCACAGCATCAAAAGGCAAGCAGTTCTTGCTGGATCTTCCTTCAGCTCTCTTCTCTTGCCATAGTACCTGCAACGCCTACTGCAACAATTGTGGTCCATCAGGTAAAGAGCTGTGAGTACCCATCTACTTCCCTACTTCTACTGCTTTTTCTCTATGAAGCACAAACTACAGTACCACTATTTAAGAAACTGTTCCAGTTCTTCATCCCCTTTGTTTGTTTGGATGAGATAGCTAACCCTTCAGATGTTTATTATTATTGCTATTTTAAAAACATTTTATTATTATCATTGACTGGAAATCCCTGTAAAAGGGATTATCTTTCCTTATTTACCATCTACAAAGTGGTCCTCTTCTCAGTTTGTCCTTTTCTTTTCCCTGAAGGTTAGTATAGAGATTACAACTGCTATTAAAATCTGAAATAACCATCCTTCCTGACTCACTGCTGAGTTTTCTGTCTTCTCAGACTGTAATACATGGTTGATGAAACATGCCTTGCTGGCAGTATGGTTTTTGAGCCTTCTGGTTTCATTAAAAAGTTGAGTCTTAGTGTTTCAACAGTTTGTTGTCTGGAGAAGGAAATGTCTCCTCTGGTGTTAATTTAAGGTGGTCATCACAGTCTGAAACAAACATGTGGGACTTTGCTCATCCAAGCCTTTGTGTGATACCCACTCCAAGGGCCCATGCCAGGAAGATCCCTTCTTGACTAAGTGCTAGATCACAGCCTTGGTTTGCAAAGAAGACATACTGAAGAAGCAGGGTGTTGAAAAGATGTCCTTCAACAGGACAGTGGTCAGGAAGCAAAAAGCTACCTGCTTTCCTAGGTAGAAAGTTACTAATTTCCTAAGTAGAAGTCAACGTAGCCAAATTTTATGCCTTTTTTTCCCACCTAGTTCTTAAATAGTCACAGGAATAATATGACTTGTGTAAAATTCCTCTGTTGTGTTATCTGTGGTGGCTTATTTTGGAGGATTTTTGGACTCGTCATTTCTTCTTTTTCTTGACTAAAAGTGGTGTCAAACACAATCAAGTGGAGTAATTTTCAATGTGTTTATTTTTGCTTTTGTTTTTGTCAGTTCCTCTCAGTGGGGAAGGGGTGGGATGCTTTTGAAAGAGAAAACTCTTCTGCTTTCCTTATGATGTTATTATTTATAGATATTGCATTAATGCCAATAATTCCCACCCAAGCAAGGGAACCATTTTTTCGAGTCACTGCACAGTCTTTGGGTAACATGTTCCCTGCTTCAGAGGAACTAAACCCAAAAAACTTTTCAAACAGGTGAAGGAGACAGAAGAAAGGTCATCACCAACAGGAATGCTTCTACTTATTCTACCTTTATGCACTGTGCAGATATAAAATGGGGTTCTGTTTCCTCAGTGGAAGAAATGATCAGGTTTAAATGCATGAAGAAGAAGGTTGGAGAAACACAAACATGTTGCCCATGTTGGTCAAAGCCAACTCGACAGGAAGAGATTTCCAGTTTTTTTCCCTTCAAATATTTGAAGCACATCAGAGAGAGAACGAGTGAGTGACCGTAGCGAGGGCAGAGATGCAGAGGATTGGAAGTGTATAGGTTTGGATTTTTTGGTCTCTTTTCTTCACATCACACTGTGGTAACATTCTTCCTCTCTTTTGTCAGCACTTTTGGTTTTCACTGTTTGTGAAAGTTCCTCATTTTACAAATGAGTCGAGTCTTTTTTCCCTTGTAAAACAATGCTTATGATGAGACCAGTTTGGGGTTTTTTTTTCAGACATGAAGCAATCTGTTTTCAATTTTGAGAATGAGGGATTTTATTATCTGTTTAAAGAACACTCTCTGGTTGCTTAGTTGTTTTTTGGTTTTTTGTTTTTTTTCCTGATGCATCAATAACACTAGTAAAGAAGAGCAGATAAAGCTTTGGCTTGCACTGAAGGAACAAACAAAAGCATCTCATGTGGATACTTTCTGTTCAGAAATGCTGCTTTTTCTTTTCACTTTACAGGAAGTTGCTTTCCTTTCAAAATCTTTAATGAAATGTTATCTAAAATTAATAAATAGCAGATATTTTTTTTCAGAAAGAGCCATATTCTTCAAAGACATCAAGGAGTAAACACTGTGTTCCTCATACCTCCCTAGAAAGCCCCAGACTTGCTGAACTTCATGCACTTAAGAAGATCCAGTTAATCTATGAAGTATCTTAGAATGGCTGATGTTTATATTAATCTTAATCATTTCCCTGTTAGTTCATGTTCCTCCTATTTATTTCAGGCACCTGCTCGTGAATTATGTGCTCAATTTGTAAATGTACTGGGATGGACTGGTTGCTGCTTCACATGTAAACCAAGTGTGGGAAAATGGGACCTCAACTGTCAATGAAGGCACCTATTTTCACTCAACAGTGTGTGCAAAAATAGAGATTATTGGATGGAGTTTGTCCTCAACATAAGGCTTGGGGGTCTCTTCACAAAACATCTGTGAAATGAATTGTTGACTAAATGTGCTGATTAAATTTCCAGGATTCGAAGATCTGGTTAATGAGCCACCTGTAAATCATTTTTCCCTTAATCCACTGAGACTCTATTGATGTTTTGAGGCTACTGATTATTCATAGCCAAGCTCTGCTTTTATTTAAACATATCACAGTCAGACAAATAGCTCTTCTCATGGCCACACCTGCACTGAACTTTCTTCCATTAGTCAGGAATGATCATCAGCCTCATCTAACCAACAGCAGTTTCTTCTTGGGAAGTATATGACTTTATGACAAGCTGAAGATCTTGCATGTGTTGCAGGTGATCAAAGTCCCTTCCCATGGCACATGGGACATGGTTTTGTCTTGTAACTTCCATCTGCCCAGATTCCCTGAGCACCTTGGACTCAGTTTGCAGGCAGAACTGCTGGTTACCCTACACTAGTCCAAAGCCTGTATTAGTTGCCCAGCTTTGCTGAAGCAAAGTTATCTGAGTAACAGTCTGTGAGGTCTTCTGGAGGTGAGAGATCACAAGTCTGTTGGAAATAACTAGACATCCTAGACTTGTTTTGGGCAGCTTCAACACACTATTTCAAAACGCTGCTGTGCTGGGTGGATGGTTGTGTTGTTCCTTGGAACAGAGATGGCCATCACAGAATCACAGAATGTTAGGGGTTGGGAGGGACCTGCAAAGATCAAGTCCAAACCTCATGCCAGAGCAGGACCAAAAACTAGGGCAGCTCACTCAGAAAAGGCCTGCACTGTGGTGGCTGACGGGATGGCAAAAATTTGGCAGCTCAGCCAGTCTGCAAACCCTGTACCAATATGTTGGAGGGAAGGTGAAGTGGTGGCACAGCATCACCCCTTCTGCTGCCATGGACAGTTTGTAAACAGCTGCAATGGACTGACAGCAGGTCAAGGGAGGTGATTCTCCAACTTTATTCCACTCTCATGAGACCCCACCTGGAAAACTCTGTCCAATTCTGAAGCCCCAAACATCAGAAGGGCATGAAGCTCCTGGAGAGAGTCCAGAGGAGGCCACAAAGATGATCCTTGGGCTGGAGCAGCTCTGCTCTGGAGACAGGCTGGGAGAGTTGGGGGGTTCAGCCTGGAGAAGAGAAGGCTCCAGGGAGACCTTAGAGCACCTTCCAGGGCCTGAAGGGGCTCCAGGAAAGCTGGGGAGGGACTTGGGACAAGGGCAGGGAGGGAGAGGACAAGGGGGAATGGATGAAAACTGGAGGAGGGGAGATTGAGGTGAGACATGAGGAGGAAATTGTGGAGTGTGAGGGTGGTGAGAGCCTGGCCCAGGTTGCCCAGGGAAGCTGTGGCTGCCCCATCCCTGGCAGTGTTGAAGGGCAGGTTGGATGGGGCTTGGAGAAACCTGGGCTGGTGGGAGGTGTCCCTGCCCATGCAGGGTGTTGCAACTGGATGATCTTTGAGATCTCTTCCAACCCAAGCCATTCTATGATTCTATGATTTTATGACTGGATCAGAAGCCACTTGACACCACTGTATGGATGCAGGAGCTCCTAACCCTTTTGTAGGTCCTGTTCTTGCAGATCAGATGCACCCACTGCAGAGGGAAGGAGAAGCTTTTTCACAAAAGAGATGAGATCAGAATCAGAGGCAACTGCTCTTGCTTTTCTTGCAGACTGTCAATGTCCCAGCACATATAACTGGGAAAGATCCAGAAGGAATCAATTTCCACAATCCAGTGGTTGACATGAAGTAGAAAACATTCAAGGAGGGTAGAAAACAAACAAACAAACAAACAAATAAACAAAATCCAGAAAAAAATGTTCTTGTGTCTTATTGCCCAACAGTTTACTATGGTTATTGTTCCACTTTGGCCACAGACTTGTGACCCCTCTCATTTTACTTAGTGCTGCTTTCAATTCCCTTTTTTAAAACAAAACAAAACAACTCAAAGTGTTGCTAAAGTTGTGTTAAACTTATTTACTGCTCTCTGATACTCTCACATGGTCTGATGATGGTATCAGTACCAGAGATGGATGAGACACCTGCTTGCACATGGTCAGTGCTGAGCCTCCAGTGATGTGCCTTGATCTGATTTTATGGCATTGTATGAAAAGTGAGGGTATGAATTCAAGGAAGAAGTATATTTTGCAGCTCTCTGTATTAACAGGCAGCCTTCCAGCCTCACAATAGCACTGCTTGGGGTTTCAAAGTGCTGCTAATGCAGGATGAAATTGGCTTCCTACAATCTAAATAAATAGCTAGTAATTGCACGTGTATATCCAGAACTTGATATGCATAAGTAGACATGGCTGCCTGTATAAATACACTTAAACATATGAAATATATACAGAAAAGTGTGATTGACATGAATATCAGGAAAAGTGCTGCTTGAACTTGTTCAAACAAGTGCACAGCCAAGCCTTCTCCAAACCTGTTGCTCTTTCCATTATTTGTTCACTCTGATGTGAGCAGTCTTGCTCACCTCTGCACAAGACCCTCACCCTGGAATATTCAAGACCAGGGAGGGTGGTGAGCTTTCCCTTTCCTGGACTGGCCCCACATCAGGCAACTGGTTTTGCCTAGAAAATGTGAGAAAAGCCCCGTTGGGGTAAATGTGACTTGTCACTGGTAAAGGAGAGAAGCAGCCCGTGGAGTGGTAGCTTTGTTCAGAGCACAGATGCCTGTGGACAAACCCCTTCTGGTTCATATTTCCTGGTCTCTGGGAGGATTAACAGCCTGTAGCCAGGGATTCATCCCTGTGCCTGTGCCCAGGCTTTGCCTACACTGTGCAGCTTGGCGTGGGGGTTGAGGGGCCCCGAGCCTACACCCCACTGAAGCCCTGTGGGTGCTGGCACTTCCAGGCCTGTGTGGCTGCTGGGTGGAGTTTTTTCTGGATGACAGCTTTGGAAGTGGGTGCCTCAAGTCATCTGCATCTTGCCTTCAGTCCCAGAGCCCTTCTGCTTTTTTTCTGTTCCTGACTCAATGCGTCTCAGAAGACTTCTGGTAACAACTTGCTTTTGGCTGGAGGTACCATGAGAAAATAACTCCCCCAGTGCGATTATTTTCTGGCTCTCTCCTTCTGAGTCCTGGACAGAATTAAGGAAGTACAGTCACACCTCCTTCAAGCTTTGGATTTATTCCCAATGGGGTCACTTTTCCTTTTATTGGGCGTCCCACAGACACCTTTGCCTTCTGATGGCTTTGTCCACTAAATGGACCTTCTCCAGTGACCCCCTGGGCAGAGCCCCAGCAGGACAAGATTTGCTTCTGCCTGAAACACCAGACACCCAGCAGGAGCAGGAAGAAGCAACCCAGGGAAGGAGGCATCCCAGGTGCCCAAATATCTTGCCAAAGCTCTGCCAACAAACGGGAGGGTGAACTGTTGGTATTCGAAAGAGTATTTGCAACTTTTGCTGGTGGCGTCAGAATCTGATCTCAATTACAATGTAGTAACCAGGCTAGATTTGGATCTGGATTAGACTGACCACATTTAAGTCCCTTTTGAAAGTTTGCTTCTGCCACGCTACTCTAATGAATCAAATTGTCTTGCACATAAAGGCATATTATTGTCCTGCTTCCTTAGCATCTTTCTATTTGTTTGTTTATTCTCGGGTTTACGCATGAAATTTTCACCATTTAAAAATAAAAGAGGCTTTAAAATTAATTTAATTAAACAGATACAATCATCTGTGTAGTCTCTTCAATTGAATTAAACCCTTTTTTGCTGTGGACAGAACATCAGTATTGTTAAATCTGGCTAGTACTGCCCTGTATAAGTTTTTTTTCTTTTAACAGTTCTTTCTGATTGTGCCAGATTATTGCAATTCTGGATTAATTTTCTGACATACCTGGCTGAGAACTTCCTAGGTGTGTATCTCATGTAGATGCTTTTGCAGAAGCTGACAACATAGATCCAGCTGTTTTTAAGGATGGCATTAAGGAAAAACACATGAGCAAAAATTGCCATCTTAGTGTGTTTTTGTTCCTTTGCTTTTAAGAAGAACTAGTGCTTCCATGCATTGGAACTATGATTTTCATGTCATGAGTGTGTTTTTTTCCCTTTCCCATGAAAAGAAAATTGAATTTTCCATAGGTGATTGTTAGAGTTTGTGAATTTACTAACAATTTTGGTCATCTGTGGCCTAATGTGCCCCTTCACAATTTCTCCTGTCATGAGACTCAGTCAGTGCCATCACACATCTGGATCTCCCTGGACAGATCCTCCTTTTTTTTTTTTTTCAATTGGGAAACTTTGCCAGTGCAGATTTGGTGAAATTCATATACATGCCCTTCCCAGATGGCCTGTGAATGTGCTCAAGCTCTGATGTGCTCCAGAAGTCCTTGATTTACTGCACAAAGTAATTGTCCATGGTGTGAGGAGCACTGTCACGATACATGCCCAATGGGTGCTGTAAAATACAGGAGCATCTTGATCTCCTCAGGGAATCCTGAGCAAAATGCAGAGGTTTGGGAGCACCTGAGTTGCTCAGGAAGACCAAGTGGAGAGGTTTATTTCTTACATCATCATTTCAATGTAAATGAAGCACTGACTTTTAATGCCACTTGTGTCTTTATTATGAACATAATCACACCTTGTAACTTTTTCATGGATTAGTGCTGAAAATCTCTCTTCCTGGATTGTCCAGTTGAAGGATGCATGGTTTCCCACAGTGAGGAATGTTGTATCTGAGGAGTATTTAGGAGAATCACAGTAATGGTTATAATCTAACATTAATACAAAGTAAAGCCTTAAGCACGGTCAATGAATAGTTGGTGACTGAAACGCTCTGAGGAAAGAAAATGTGTCAAGTCCAAAAGAAAGCAGTTGAAAGCATCACCAAAGATCCCAAATCAGGATGTTCATGCCTAGGGATGGCCTAAAAAATGAAGATAACAAAGCAAACAAAAACCTGAAGCACACAAACAAATGCTGTTTGATACCCATCACCCTGAACAGCAACATTTAAAATTACTGCTGCACGTGTCATTTCCCCCAGGTTTGCTTTGTGATCTCTGTGGGTGCTGATGTGCCAGAAGGGTTTATCTCTGGGGAAAATTCGTGGCCTGCATTATGCAGTAAGTTGGTTACTAGGACAGCAGACCCCAGGCTCATACATTTGTGGACTTACTTGTGGTTGTGATTTTCCATGTATTGTGTCCCAATACCACACGGTCGTTAAAAACAAAGGACATATTGAATTTACACATGGTGCATTCCTTCAAAGTTAATGACTCTGTCCTGGGAGACATGTCAGCATGATTAGTGACCTTATAGCCCTCCTGAGCACCATCTTTCCTCCAAGTCCTGGTGCCAAAAGTCATCCAGGGCAAGGGGCTCCACGGGGCACCAGGCACATCCCCACAGTGCTGGAGGGTTGACCACACATCATGGTGGGCCTGAGGATTCTCTGGTCTTTCAGGCTAAGCAATGACACTGGGAAATGTAATTGGCTTTGCCAGGAGTAAAAGCAACTTCCAGTTTCCAGGTCTGCTCTGAGGGCTTCCCCTCTTCTCCTCCTCTTTGTCATGCTGTGCTGGTTGCCAAGGTGGGTATTCCATCAGCTTGCCTGTCCTCAGGATGACTGTTCTGCATCACAGCTACATTTGGTCCATCATTCAGAGACATTTTAGAGAGAGATTTTGGTTTTGTGTGTGCTTTTGCAGCTTTCTACACAAAGGCTGTTTTAGGCATGGTTCTCATCTCCAAGATAAATTGGAACCTAATTCTCTACAATCCTCTACACTATGTGCAGATGCAGATAAAGTCGAACTGGTCAGATTTAGCTTTTCCATCTCACTGGTCATTGTTCATTTTTCTTCCAAATCAAACCAAGCATTTCCAGAAGCTCCCTTGAAGCAGGATTTGCAGCATCACTTTGCCTGTAAAAGACTTTGAAGGTCATCAAGTCCAACCATTAACCCAGCACTGCCAAGTCCACCACTAAACCATGTCCCCAGGCACCACATCTACATGTCTTTTAAACATCTCCAGGGATGGTGACTCCACCACTTCCCTGGGCAGCCTGTTCTAGTGCCTGACAACCCTTTTGGTGAAGAAGTTTTTCCTAATATCTGATCTAAACCTCCCCTGGTGCAACTTGAGGCCATTTCCTCTTGGTCTATTGCTTGTTACTTGGGAGAGGAGCCCAACCCCACCTCACTACAACCCCAATTCCCTCAGCCACTCTTCGTAAGACTTGTGCTCTAGCCCTTGAGCCATTTATTTTAAGACATTTTAAAACGACAGAATCTTCATGCAAAATATTAGGTGTAACATTTTGGTTTCAGCAGTAGCTCATCTGTGTGTAATTTTCAGAATAAAATAATATTTCACATTATATCAGTACATTAAGTGACAATTTTTCCCACTGGCTCCACGTTGAGCTGGAAGAAAGGTTGAGATGTATCAGTTGATATTAAGCAGTGTTGCCACATGTGGAAGAAAAGGAGTGGAATATATCAGTGTGATCATGCTCTGATGATACATCCTCAATAATAATATGTTGAATTGCACAACATGTCAGAGAGCTGCTGCTATGTGATGAGGAAAATCATACATCATGGAAAGGGCAACTGCACAAACCTCTTTAGAAACAACAAAAATGGAAACTATTTGAAGCATCTTTTTAGGAAGAGAACTATTTATCTTTTAAAATATATTAATGGAGAAATTTGCCTTGCAATTTATAGAATATCAGAGTAACTGATTGACCCTATCAGCCTTTTCCAACAAACTTACATTGCAAGGAAGTTTTCCAGCCTGCTCTCATGTCAAGTGAATGGAAATGAAAGCAGATTTGGGCCCTGTGTCTATATGGTTCCTATTAGAGACGGTCTCGAACCAAACCCACTAGACCAGAACATTCCCAGACTTTGAGGAAGTTTGGCTCTCATTTCAGTTTGAAAATTCAGTCCTGGCTCCTTTCAACAAGGAGCTAAATCATCTGAGCACCGCTTTGGGAAATTTGGATCCAGATCAGTGTTTTGCAGCTGCAGCCCTCATTGAAACCTAGAGCTTCTCCAGCCTGGGCCAGGGGGGCCAGGAGAGCACGAAGCTCCCCCAGTGGCTCACCCATGTGGGCAGCCCAAGTCACGGAACAGTGATGGCTCTGCCAAGAAGATCTGGAAGGAGGAGGTGCATGGAGAGCACAAACACACAGAGCAGGATATCAGTCCCAACAGGAGAGCTGAGCATCCCAACTCAGCCAACACTCAGGTTTCCTGAACTCATGGACTCAGTGTGAAACGGGCTGAATTTCTGCTGTTGAAGGGCTTGAGTCGTAGCCTGGAAGAGCAAGAAGCTTCTAACAGTTTCATTTGCTACACTTTTCACTGTTGCGTGGTTCCAGTCCTTGCTGTGTAGTCAAGGGCTGGGGTGGTGAGGGAGCTGCTGCTCAGGTTTGCTAGCAAGATCATTAGCAGAAGTTTCCAAAGTGCTTGGTCATGGAGATCCTGCAGCTGTGAGTCCTGGAGAACTGCTGCTGATGTTGGTGATAGGGGAAACAGACCTGAAGCTGGTGCTGCTTTAATACACAGTAAAGCCATTTTAATTACTTTTTTTTCCTTGAAGACAGTCAAAATAGTAAAAAATGCTTCTCCCAAGCTGCCTGCATGATCACACCAAAGCCACTGACATGCTAAGTTTCTGCAGCAAGGACAGCTGGTTCTTCAAGGAAGAGAATAAAAATGTCTCCCAGCCATGGCCCTGTCCTCTGTGCCCCAGCAACATGCAGAGGTGCAGGAGGCCCTGCAGTGATGGAGACATGAAGAATGGTGCAGGAATTCCCTCCAGACTCAGCATCTGTGCACAAGGAGATGAAAGAGGAACTCGTGGAGACTCCAGGTGGTGGAATGGACCTGTATCCTACATCCATTCTCAGGATGGCCTACTTACCAGTTGCTCACTAGACTTCTCTTTCACTCCCTCCATGACACAAATGGAGCAAAATGGTTTTACACCTTTGTCTTCTGAGATCTGACTTGACCATCAGAGTCCCAGCTGTTGTTCAGCTCATTCAGTAGGTACATTTGTAAACAGCCTAGTTTGTCACAATGCATTGCAACCTTCTGTGAACACCATCATCTGATTGGCCCTGAGGATTCCTGTTAACTGAGCATGATACAAGAGCAAGGCAGAAGACAACCTGGGGATTGGGGACAGTGTGGTCTGTTTCTCCATCTTTCTCAAAACCCATTTTGATTTACACATTATTCCTTTGCACTCTGTGTCCATTTTAGCTGCCTAGATTCAAGTGTACAGTACAGTGATTATCTTCCACTTTGTCTTTTTAAGGCACCTAGATCAACTGGGAACCCATTGCCACTTAATTCTTGGTGGTACTGTATGAAATGTGCTTGCTCTTACCACTGCTTATTGGAATACCTGAACACCAGTCAGATTGAAATATTATTTAAATATTTTAAATATTATTTAAATATTTTAGATATTCCAACAAAGGTCTATGAGGCTGATGAAGGGACTGGAACACCTGCCTTATGAGGAAAGGCTGAGAGACCTGGGGCTGTTTAGTCTGGAGAAGACTGAAAAGGGATCTAATGAATGTCTATCAATACATGAGGGCATCAAGAAGGCAGGACAAGCTCTTGTCACTTGTGCCCTGTGATAGGACAAGGGGCAGTGGATTCAAACTTGAGCACAGGAAGTTCCACCTCAACATGAGGGAGAACTTTCCTGTGAGGGTGACAGAGCCCTGGGACAGGCTGCCCAGAGAGGCTGTGGAGTCTCCTGCTCTGGAGGCTTTCAAGACCTGCCTGGATGCCTTTCTGAGTGACCTGCACTAGTTTGCTTTTTTTCTGGTCCTGCTCTGGCAGGGGGGTTGGACTCAATGATCTCCAGAGATCCCTTCCAATAATTCTGTGATTCTGTGACTGAACCAAGTAATTTGAACAGATAGCTCACTGCAGTGTCATTTTTTAAAAAGAAGGGCTTTGGCCATCTCCAGTTCTTGTTTTAGACCTTCTCTTATGCCCTGTGTTAAACAATTGAGCCTAGAGACCTCCAATAAAATTGCAATCAATTGGCCTTTATGAGTGCCTGTAATTTTATGCTTAAATTAATTGGCAGATAGTGAACCAGGATGGGAGAAATGTTCTGATTCTTTGAGGTGGTTGGAAGGAAACCTATTGCCCCAAATAATAATAAAAATCAGGCACCACTTGTCAAGCTTCTAACACCTTAACCTGGTATGGAGCAAAGATTTCAACAAGGTCTTCAAAGGTTTGGTTGGTCTCAAAGTGTTTTTATATAATTCTCTGTGGAAGTGCAAGGTTTCCCTCAGCAAGTGGAGGCAAGAACTGCTCTTACTGACTTACAGAAAGTTGTGTTGGTCCATGGCATTGCTGAAAGTTGAGGGAAGAGCTCTCAGTGGGACAGCTGTGATGAGTATTTCCCATGGACCATAAAGTGCTCCTTGCTGAAGCTGGAGCTGCGTTTGCAAACACGTGATGAGTTGGATGTCGATTTTTCTGCAGCTGTTAAATGGTCACTGAAGTAGAACATGTAGTATTTCACTTGCTAAATGCCTTCAATCGTTTTGAAGCCCCTTTTGGAGTTTCAAGCAGGGTTGGTTATGACTAAGAATGGCATCATACTTTTTCAGGGACTCTAACTAGCTCGGCCCTAATGGACTTTGGCAAAGCCTTTTTCACTCCTTTTCCCAGCAGGACAAACTGCATTTACTGAGCTGTTATTTTGCCATGTTAAAGAAGTTAAAAGGCCTAATACCTTTTAGACTTTTATGATTCCCTTACGAATGGAAATTACATTCAGATTTGGGGTGGGGGATTATCCTTGCATTGTAGTCTCTGGTAATTTTACAAGGGGAATCAGAGGCACGTATTAGTCTGATCTCATTTGTGCCAGGTTAACCATGAAGTAAGTGAAGTCTTAGAAAAGTGTATGTAAAAAGCTCACACAGTTAAGACCAGAATCTGCCAAAACCCTTTTTTGCCTCTAAGCTACTACTCCTACTCTCTGGAATTCCCTCTCTTTTTACTACCCCAGAATTATCTTCCTTTTACAGTACATGAGTTTTCTAAGTCTAATGCTATTAGAGTTTTACTAGGGAATAGTCTCTTGAGTGAGATCAGAGGTCAGGATTTGGCTGACATACTGTGTGACTGCCAGAGTTTCTGTAACACAGCCTGATCTTCTATTTATGTCAACTCTGCAGTTGTCTTTCCATCTCTTTTTGGTCTTACCTGGATATATATATGTATATATATATGTATTTTTTTCCCCTCCCTTGACTTTCCTCCTCTCTCTTTCTGCTAATATTATTTTTCAATATCTTTCACCATTTTGAGGTTGTCTGGAGGAAAACATAGCTGTGAGAAAACATGGTTATGAAGATTTATGGACTTTAATAAGCATATGTATGCATTTTTTTTTCCTCCCTTGACTTCCCTCCTCTCTCTTTCTGCTAATATTATTATTCTTCAGTATCTTTCACCATTTTGAGGTTGTCTGGAAGAAAACACAGCTGTGAAAAAAATGGTTATGAAGATTTATGGACTTTAATAAGCATTAGACATTTCATTGGTCTGCTGGATTGCATGCACTTGATAAAAATTAGCTCAGCAAGGACAACTGAGCTGTATGAAATAACTCATTTGCCTGAGGTTTTACAGCCACACTGCAACATGTAGCATATGTAATTAAAAATCAATATTAATCTGACTTAAGCACTTTCCTTACTCCCATGTATTTTGATTTGTCTCAGGAGTCTTCAGCAGAAATACATTTTTAGCAGCTTCAACAAATTGAAGAAAAATTTGGGAACAAAAGCAGTCTTAAGAAATCTGTCAGCAATTATTATCCTTTTTTTTTTGTTGTTGTTGTAGCACAGTTTCAGTTAAAGAAGAGTTCTGTAGTTAAAAGATGGTTCTGTTTTTGAGAGAGCTCATTGAAGACCATGTACATTTGCAAGTTAAATTCTCAGGCTTAAAAATACATTCCACTGGGTTATCCATCTAATGAAAACTCAGCCAAGCAGAAGAGTTTCCCATCAGGTAGAAGTTGATGCAACCTTTGTCTTCAGGTTGGTGTGCAGCTCCTTTGGGTGGACAGTACAGATGACAACTGCTCTGTGCTTTGGAGCACATAATGTCATTGATGCTGAGAACCAAGAAATGCTCCTCACCTCTTACAGTGCTGACCTGCTGGCTCTAATCCCACAAGGAGCTAAAGCACCTGCTCCCATGCAGAGATAGTCCCAGAGACCTGAAGGTAAGTTGATGTTTTGATCACTCTTGGATCAAAAGAAGAGTGCTCAGCACCTTGCAAGATCACAGAGGAGTTTGTCTGCACGGGACCAGCTGACTTAAGTCAAGGTACTTAAAAGTGTAAGAAAATACAAGATGAGCAGGGGCCAGAAGAAACAATTAGAGATGGCTGGGAAGACAAAGGTGTTACATTTCAGGGATTTTGTTGTCTAACTCTTTTTTGGCTTGAAAACTTCTGCATTGATATTGAAATATACTCAGAATATTTGTGCTGGCACTATTGCAGTTGCATCAGGTTCATTTGTTCTTATTGATAAGCTAAGAACTGAGTTTGCAGCCACACAAACCTGCAGCTCTTCTGAGAAACAAGGAATATTAATAAAGATTGATATAATTTTGTTAGCTGAAAGAAGCCATTGTTCTAATGTTTTCCTAGAATCTCCTGCTCTTGGGTTTACACTATTGAAATTTTGAAACTTCCTGGATCCTGCAGACCACTGAAGCTGGGCAATATGCCTGGTGCTATCATACCCCAGGGATGAAATGGCACCATCAGCAGGGAAGGGCAGACACTGCTCATCTGCCCCAGCCAGGGCATGTAGTCTTGCCAGCAGCACCAGCCTCTGGCAGGAGCAGATGATTCATGGTGGGGACATAGACATGCAGGGTACAAGGCTAATATTGCAGATGCCTCAATGTCACAGTAGTGTCCCTCTGTTAAAGTCTGATATCATACACTTTGAAGTCCTGGTACTGGAATATCACCAGCCAGGTGACTGCATTTTGCACAGTGATGTAATTTCACACGTGACACCAGATTATGTTGCCAATGTTTCTCCTCCCTACAGGGTGAAATCCCAGAGTGAGGCATATTAACTGTTGGAGCTCAGTGTCAGAGTGCCAGCAACATGGGGATGAGCTATGCCTGGCTGTAATGCTACCTTGTGATGGATGAGAGCCAGTCCCCAGGACTGCCAGCCTGCAGCATGTTTCTGTTTCAGGTCTACCTCTTTCTTCTGTCTGGAAATCAGTGAGCAGAGGATGGAGAAGCTGGCCACATACAGTGCACTCAGCTAATCATCTCTTCCCTCCCTGGGTATGGCTCTGCTCCAGCCATTTGCCTTGTCCAGCATACATCAGCCTGGGTGCAGGGCAGAGCATCTCCTGACCAGGAACCCTGGGCTGATGTGCACCAGGCCTAGAGAGGCTTGCTGCCTCTTCCCACCTCTGCCTCCTGCCAACACCACCCATCCTCTCACCAGGAAACCAGCAGGCACCAGCCAGGACACAGCTCTTGGGGACTTAATCCCTGTGTGGCTCAGTTGGTTTGCAATGCAATTGGACAAGATGGGGACATGAGAAGATAGACAGGAAGGCAGAGAGATGATGGACTTTGCTGTGGATCAAGCAGCAGACCAGTGACACAGCAGGGAAGAGCCTGCAGGCTGGTTCCAGCCCACAGGGCAGGGCAGCCTCTGCCCCTTCTCACTTGGGCACCTCCTCTGTCTCCATTGCATCTCCTGGACCAGCTTCACCCAAGCTTTAGCTCCATTCATTGTCACACTCATCATCTGTGCATGTGAAAGGAACAACTGGCAGCCATGCCTTGCCTGGGAAAACACAGCTTTCCAAACCAGAAAGAGGTGGGAGCTTTGAGAAGGCAGGAAATTCCTTTGGTATCTTTACGTTTGCTCTTTTTTCCCCTAATTCAGAGCTCCACTTCATCTCCATGGTTTGTATGTCATAACCTGGCAGAGACTGACTGTGAGACCTGATGCTGGTTTAGGTGTGCATAAGGCCACTGGTTTTCAGAGCTGCTCCTGACTTGCAGGAGGAAGTCCTGACTGTGAAAGACACTTTCTGCCACTTTTTCCAGTCTTTATTCTAGATCTCTCCACATTATGGCACCTGAGTCACGTAGTGAGTGTCTGGCAGGTCATTTGTGTTATGTCTACAGCAGAAAAAAAAGACCTCACTGGTTTCACATGAGAAAGTTGAATCCTAATTGTGGCTGGAATAAAAGTAAAGGGATAAAAAGATGCCACCGGATAAAGTGGGTATTATTTTCCTCCAAATGATTTACTTATGCAAATAAACCACAACCATTTTCAAAGTAACTTCTTGGGTTTGTTTTGTTTTGTTTTTTCCATATTTTAAATAGATCACCTTGAACAAAAGCCACATCATGAAGTGGAAAGAAAAGAGAATACAAGTCTGACCTTGAGCAAATTTGGTGTGGCAGTGACTCACCCCAGTGTCATCCTACTCAGATAGTCAGCATCTAATCATAAACTCATGATTGTTGTATATATGCCTGAGTGTATTTATAGAAATATACATATTTATGCATGACCACTCATATGGGAATTAGAGACCAATGCAGCATCTCATGCACAACATGGAGCAGTTGGTAAGATCCTGTTCAGGGCAGAGCTTTAACATGCATCTGGTACTTCTAAGGGGCTGCTTAAGTTTTTGATGACTTATGTGCTTTTCTGCACTAGGTTGCAAGGATTTTTTCTACCCATATTGAAATCTGTGGAAAGACCAGCTCTGCATCACTTCCTCAGCCTAGCTGAAAAGCTTCTCATCTGCCTACACAGAGAGAAGCCCAAGGTTTTCTTGAGATACTTAAGCCAGAAATACTGTATGGAATATGGAAACATCAGCAGCGTTTGGCTTCTCTATCTGGGGAAGTTGACAGCAGGAGGTGGTTGGCAGCTATAGCCAGCAAACGTCCTGCTTTCTATGCCATGAAAGCAAACCAGGCTCTTCTGCCACTTTGGCCTGACTGGTGAGAGGTGAGAGCTGCTGGGAGCCAGTGGGGCTGCTCCATCAGTCACTGCACATCTGTAACCAGGACAAAACCACAGGTTTAGGAAAGCCCTGGGGAGAGAGGGATATAAAATAATTTGTCCCTGTGTGAAATCAGAAAGGAGCAGAAGGTATTTGTGCTGGGTGTGTTTTCACATGTCACTTTATGGGCTTTAAGCAATCTAAATAATTACTGGGTTACAAACATGATGGCCCTAGTTGTCCACATTTTATCTTACCTTATTGTTTTTCAAAGAGGTTCAAAACCAGACAGAACATACTATTCCTCTGCACTCAGTAATGTTTATGTTTGCAAATGAGATTAGAAATCTTGAGAGTCTTATGCCAGGGAGGTAAAATGGCTTATTAAACCTGCCCTTAAATCCAATGGACTGACCAAACCTTATGTGTTGCAAAGTACAAACATTTCTGTGAGCTAGAGTTTTCTGCTACTTTCACTGCTGCAATAGCCAAGCTGGTGTTGGGCAATAGGTATAAGTGTACAAGTGCATGGGTGGCTGTGTTTGTAAAGAATGGATAATTCCCTTTCTGCAAATCTCCTCTTAAGTTTCAGCACTAAATACAACACATTGTCTCGTGTGTTGGTTCTTTGGTCAAACGTAGTCTTTGACTCACTCTACTTTCCAGAAATGCTCCTGTTTTTTGTTTTGTTTTGTTTTGTTTTAAGAGTCCTGAAGCTATCTATCAAAATGGATTTTATTTTTTTTTTCTAAGAAAATTCCCTTTAGAAAGAAGGAAGCAGAAGAGAACAAAGGGAAACAGCCTGTGACAATGACTCATTATGTTCCTTATAAATTATAGCTGTGAAGTCAATGCAAATTGTTTCTCACAGTTTCAAAACCCACTATAAGACAATAACTTAGGGCTGTAGAAAGAGAATCACCTAGAGAAATAATGGCACTTTTTTTTTTTTCCTGTAAACATAGAAAAGTGTGCAACAAACAGACTTACTTGGAAAGCTCTTGAAGTTGCACTAGTAGATTAATTTCATGTTGTAGCATGCAAAACTGAAACAGAATTAAACTGTTGAAGTTGTAGATCTTGTGGTATTTCTTAAGCCTGAGATTTCTGTAATTTGTTTGGCAGGCCACCATTACATGGGGCAGTAATAACAGGGAAAAGGTCTGAAACCTGAAAAAGCTGCAGGTGTTCCAGAGCTCAGTCTCCTTGGTCAAGCAGCAGCACCTTCCTTCTCTGCAGGAGGACAGAACTGGGTGGAGTGCTTGGGCTGCAGGAGAACAGAGCAGCTCAGCACACTGAGGGCTTCCCACACTGCTTCCTTGGAGGGGAATGGAAAGGCTCATGGGTTCAGGTGTCCTGTTATTATTTCCATCAGGAATGGGAGAATCTCCAGAGCCCCACGTGCACATTTGCTTCGCTGTGCAGCTATTTGCTTGGCTTCCAAAACTTTGCTGGCAGAGCCCACGTTGTGATAAAGGCCCATGGGTACAATTTCTATCTGAACCAGGTTGGGTAAAAGAGCTATTGAAGAGTGAGACATGAGCCTCCAGATGTGTTTGTGGCTGCTGGAAGTCCTGTGTTCTTACTCAGGAAGGTGAGGCTTTACTGCTGTGTTTTCACAGCTACCTTCCCCTCGCCAGGGCGCTGGTATCGCACCTCAGACAGCACTTGGAACCAGACCAAAGATCTCCACAGCTAAGAACACAAACTTTTATACCTCTGTTCAAGAAATGCATACCCTGTGGCTATGGCCTGCAACAAACCCATGCCCTCTGCAGAGCAAATACCATGAAGGGGTGTCCTAATGTGGCCTCCCTTGCCCTGCTCTGCAGTCACCGGAGGCTGCGTCACAGGGGAGAAAGGTCTGTGAAAAATTGCAGTCAAAAAGCTTTACCCTAGAGTCCCTTGGCATTCAAGCCTGTTCCTCCTAAACATGTCTTTGAATTGTGCAATGCAGCCACAACACCGGCATACTGGAAATCTCTTTGTTTACAAAATCTTTTTTTTTTTGGCTTAGCTCTCTCTGAGAGTGAGAAAAGAGATCTGGAAACTTTCCTAATGTACCTTAAAGAAATGTCTTAAGTATCAACATGAGCTAACTGAGTCACCACCAAAGGCACCATGTCTCTAGGCACCACGACAGCTGTATTTTACACAAGCATTTTAAAAGCAATTGTGTGGGTGCATGTGTAACTCTGTGTGTGTTCAGCCCCCAGACAATAATGTACTTTAAGGGTATATAAGGATGAAATCACTCAGATTTGGCTTTTGCGAAGTTCTCAGTAGTGTGACTGAATTCCGACTCATTGTCCCCTTAGATGGATAGATCTGGCAGTGTATCATAAGGGATATTTTCCTGTTATTTTAAGAAGGCAAGGTCCTTTTACTTTATCTTTCCATGAAATGACACAGAGTTTCCTTGAAGCCATACCTTATCATGCATCCTGGCCAGCACGGAAGCACTCACTCCTGATCATTACCCATTAAAAGGTCCTTTGAGGAAATGGTTTGAACCTTTGATCCTGAGAAAACTGTTTGATACCACATATTTTATATCCTACGTGTGTTCCTCTAGTGTAGCATTATTAATAGTTCTGCTTCTTCACTAACTTCTTCAGCTGCTCATCTTTTAGATAACAACTCCCCTTCCATCACTTGCCAAGAAATGACACTTATTTCTTCTTAAGAGACAACATAAAATCTTTCCTGTGTTTTCAGAGACACAACTCCACTGACAGTGAACAGGATTAAAGGAATATTATTTGAAGTCATCTTTTCTATAGATAGCAATGGGAGCATCATGTCTCTACTAGCTCCCCAAGCTCTGGGCCAGACTGTCACCCCATTTATTCCATCTCCAAGCCCTCTATCATGCCCCACACCTTGTATCCCTACGAGCCTGCCTGGGGGCTTGGTGGACAGAGTCTTACTCCAGTTCCACCTTGCCATGGTGAAATGATGCTGATATATAGTAGATAATGCCCAACGGGAGGTGGGGAATCCATGTGTCCTGAGTAATCAAGCCCTCAACCCATCAGCACGTAGGTGAGATTAGGAAGGAAAGAGGAAAACAACTTTCAGGAGGGAAATAAAAAGGCAGGAAAGCTGGAGGGGAACAGAACCACGAGATACAGACAGAGCACATGACAGAACATCTCCTTTTGATGACGACACGGTGCTGTCATCCTTCAGTGTCTGCTGAGGCTTTCTATAAACACCAGCCTTGCCATGGGGCAGGGCGTCTTCAACCAAGAAAGCCTGATGTCCTCACATCTGGGTGGCAGTGAAGAGATACTGGCGCAGGAAGAGTGGATGAGTGACGGCATCTGCGCCACTTCCTTCTTTTGTTAGCCTACCATTTGGTTGGTTCTCATTCCACACAGTTCCTGACCATCCCTTTGTACTTGACAATAAGTGGAAGAGAAGTCAGAATGCAAGCTATTGTAAACGGCTGCATTAATGCTCCCTGCTGATGTAATATTCCCTCCTACAGTGTCTTGACAGTAATTTAGTGATTGTTTTCTGAGTGGGTTACGCTTTCTTCTGAGGAAAGAGAAAAGAATACGTAGATACCTCTTACATTGTATTGCCTCTCCTCCAAGTGCACCACTGAAACTCATTTTTCTGGTGATCTAACTGAAGCTGGCTATTAGGTTTCAACAACTGGCAGGCAGGACTACCTCAGTGAGGCTGTATCTAGCCAGGGTTTCAAGCATCCTCCTGCCATTCCAAGGGTCAGCAGGGCAGCTGCATAATCGGGACATACTCTCTTCTGGCTTTTGCTGAAGTTTTGCCACTAAATCCAGTGAATTTCCAAACAAATTTTCCTTGTTATTCTGGCACTACACTCTGTTGCTTTGTGTGGCTGCAATTAGATGGTCCTGGCTTGGTTTCCAGCAGAGCCTCCGTGTGCTCTCAGGGTTGCCATGTTGACAATGCTGCCAGTAATCAGAGTAAGATGAGATGAGGGAGTTTCCAAGGTTGGTTTTGAGGATTCTTTTAAACAAAAATTGTAATGACACCACCAGCAGCAACTTCAGTTCCTAATGAATGCATTATCATGTCCAGGCTCCCATCTGCCATGATCTCATGGTCAGTAAGCCATCAGAGCTCTGGTTACGACATGGAGAGTGTGTGACAATAACCCTTGGCACAGGACTGTGGAGTGTGCTCAGTGCCTATTGCTTTACTGCTTTAATTTGCCCTGGCTACAGAGACATCTCTGTGCACCATCTCACATGAACTCAAGTGGTTGTAAAATTTGTTGGGGGAGTAATTGAAATACAAAGGAACACCTGGATCACCCTGTAGTGTCTGTTCCTGCACACATGTGCCTCAGTGGGAGTCATTCACCTGCTCCAAACTTCACTGCAAGAAACACTTTTCTGTACCCTTATCCCACCAGCTAAGGGAGAACTATAGGGCAATTTTGACAGCTTAAGGGATCCAAGAGGTATGTTTTCCTCTCAGGGTTGGGACTTAGAGCTTCCCTCAGGCCTATATTTTTCTCTCTCTGGAAGTATGAGCAATTCTAAGAAATGTCATAGAACCATAGAATGGTTTGGGTTGGAAGGGTCCTCAAAGATCATTCAGTTCCAATCACCCTGCATGGGCAGGGGCACCTCCTACTAGAAGTATATGATATGAATAGATTAATTTAATTTATTTTTTTTTTATATGCACAAAGCAGAATAGTCAGTGGTAAAAAAAAAACAGAGCAGGAAGACTTTTTTTAAGAAATAAATGTCATAATACTGCCCAGACAGTTTAAAGAGATACTATTATAACTCTGCTTACTGACTTGGATTTCTTTTTCATTTGCTTTATATGTTTATTTTCACACAGGTTGTTAAGAGGTAGAAGCCAATGTCTTTCCTAGGAAATTTGAGCTATTAATGGAGCTTATTCTGAAGATCAATCTGGATCCCAGCATCTTTAGAAAGGTATGAGTAATACTTGAAAGAACCCAGAGTCCTTTTCTTTCTATTCAATGGGGAATGAAGCAAAGAGGAAAAGGCACTTGAGGTCCCTGCTCCCACAGGGTCTAAACAGACAAAAAGAAGAAATAAATAACAGTGGAGGTGAGGAGTAGAGGGAAAACAGGAAAACAGGTAAGGTGGGGACAGCACAATGCAGCATACAGAAGAAAGGAGTAAGTGGGTGTTTGTGATTTTAATTGTTCCCCAGTGCAATAACAGCTCTTCTCAACGGCTTCTAGTACCAACAGCACCTGAAGACTGGTCCCACCTCTCTATTTCACCACACACCTGCCAGACTGTGACAACACCAGTCTCAAGAAAAGTCTTGGCCTTAAACTAGAGCAGGGCAGATTTAGGTTAGACATTAAGAAGAGGTCCTTTACTATGAGGGTGGTGAAGCACTGGAACAGGTTGCCCAGAGAGGTGGTGGAAGCCCCATCCCTGGAGACATTCAAGGTCAGGCTTGAGGAGGCTCTGAGCAACCTCATCTAGTTTAAAAGGTCCCTGAGTACTGCAGGGGGCTGGACTAGATGACCTTTAAAGGTCCCTTCCAACCCCACACATTCTATGATTTCATATTCTCCGACAAAACACGTGCATTTGGTGTGTGCATTTTTGTTTTGCTTTGTGTTTTTTTCTACCTCTCTAGAAATACAAGCTTTAATATTTGCTTCCATGTCTCTTAGTTGCCAAGGTCAGAGCTGCGATCCAGCAAAATGTTTAGCAGAGCAGACTACAGTGCAGTAGAGGGTAAGCTGAAAGTATTTCAGAAATTAAATCAAATTTCCATCCACTTCCATCTCGACTCTTGGTCTTGTGATTTTATTTTATTTATAATTTATTTTTTATTTCCTCACTTGGATGATTAAATGTCTTAGTTTCCTCTATCATAGGAGACACATTAAAGAAAAAGCTGCTTTGTTTAAGGCTGTTGATTTGAAATAACTTATGAAGAAACTAGACTAGATGAACATTGTTTCTTATAAGTGATAATTTTTCCACACTACAGAATCTCAGAAGAAAAAGGATTTGGCATGACTTTATAGACAGTTTTGTTTGAATTTTTCATGATTTCCTCTTCACATTTTCTGAAATAATTTCTCTGAGTGTTTGTTTTGAGGCAATAGTTCATTTCAAAGTTTGTCTGCATTGAATGCTCATTTTTAAGGGAACAGGGAAACCCAAGCAACAGCTAAAATCACCAAACTGAAAACAAAACATCCCATTCTGGGTTGAATGAAAAGTTCCAGTCAATAGTAAACATTTTTGTTGCCTCCTTATTGTTGTATTGCCTAGTAAAAAAGATGTAGTTTCAGACTAAACCAAAACAAATGAAAATTATATTTTTCTTGAAAGAACTGAATGCTGAGCTTTTGGAAGCTGTAATTGAAACCACACAAGTCAGTTGGAAAGGGAAAGATAGACTCTGATGCAGATGATCTACCCACCAAGGCTCCAACAGCCATTGCATGAACATTAATGGGGTTTATCTAATTTATGTTCAGCTTCTAAGGTTCTCCTGTCTAAACCTGAACCAATGGCACCACTTAGATCTGTACAACTCATGCCAAACTGAATGGGTTTCCAAGGAAATGTTGGCTTTCCAAGGAAATGGGGCTCAGGCCCAATGCAGCTGAATTGTATAGTATGAAAAGATTTTTGGTGTTCATCTTGTCTTTTTCTTTTGCACAGATGATCAGGAAATCCAGATCCCAAAACAAGGAGCCTCCTAATGACAGGAATACATAATAAAAAGTCCCCCTTGCAAGATCAGAGCCAGTTCTACCAGACATTTTAATGCTAAGTCAGATCAGTCAAGTAATAATTAACTTTAATTGGCACACCCACAAATTGTAACGTTTATCCAGCGCAGATGAGTGATTTAAAAATAATGGGCATCTTATCTTTAAATAAAGAGAGCAAAGAAAATAAACTTTAAGCAATATTTCTCATATTATTGTTGCTGTTTTGCCTCTAAACTGTATGACTAAGATCAGACAGAAGAGCCCTGGCAGGATCTATAGTTGCATATTCATTTCTGGTTCTTGCAGTCTAACTAACTGGAAGCATCACTTTTCTCTAAAACTACTCTTACTAGGTGATATCAGACCAAGTAACAAGGTGATAGAGCTCTTGGGGGAACTGGATATCAAGCAGAGGAGGCAGGACACCTGCATGGATGAATAAGGGTCTTCTGAGAAAACTCAAATGGAAGAAGGAAGTTTATGGGATGCGGAAACCAAGACTGGTCACTTGGGAGGAATGTAGGAATGTTGTCAGAGAATGCGGGGATGCAACGAGGAAAGCTAAGGCCCATTAGATCTGATGAGGGGTATCACAGACAACAGGAAGGGCATTTTTCAGTATAGTAACAGAAAAAGGAAGATTAGAGAATAGTGGGCCTGCTGATGAACGAGGTGGGTGCCCTAGTGATGGAAGACACAGTGAAGGTGGAGGTACCCAATGGCTTCTTTGCTTCAGTTTTCATTGCTGAAGCTGTTCCTCATGAATCCCAGACTCTGGAAGTAATGGGGAAAGGTCTGGAGAGAGGAAGACTTCCATTCAGTAGAGGAGGACCAGGTTAGAGGCCAGACTGGGCTTCCATAAATCCCTAATATAAGCCCTGATGGGATGCACCCATGAGTGCTGAGACAACTGGTAGATGTTGTTGCTGGGCAACCCTCCACCATCTTTGAAAGGTCATGGAGAACAGGAGAGATGCCTGAGAACTGGAGGAAGGCAAATATCACTCCAGACTTCAAAAAGAGCAAGGAGGATGACCCAGGAAACGACAAGCTGGTTAGTCTCACCTCTGTCCCTGGAAAGGTGTTGGAAAAAAACATTCTGGATGTCACCTCTAGGCATGTGGAAGAACAGAAAGTTATTGGGAGTAGTCAACATGGGTTCACCAAGGGGTGGTCACGCTTGGCCAATCTGATAGCCTAAGAATAAATCAAAGTGAAGTGGAATGGCTGTGTTGCTGTATGTTCTATGAAACTGGGCAGCAAAGTAAAAAAAATAAAGTGTATTTAGAAGAGAGCAAGTGGTGTATCTGCTGAATGGGCTGGGCAGGAAACATTGGTTGATGGTACAGATGATCTGCTTTAGTGGAGACAGATGAGTTGTAGTTGGTGTTGCTGGTGTGCTTCCTTCAGCAGAGCAGGGTTCTACAGTTTTTCCTCTCAGCCTTTCAATATGCTTTGCAGGAAATATCTAAATGCCCATAAGATTTCACTGTCATACTGCATTTATAAAAAAAATATTGGACACAATAGACTCAGCAGTGTGAGATTAAGTACATAAAATAAATTGTGTAGGAATATTTGGTCATACTTTTTAAGCTTCTAAAATGCAGAAAATTATTATTATGTTTGTTTTTTTTTCCCCATGAAAGAACCTCTTATATTTTATTTTCTCTGTCTTCATCTCTCTCTTCATCTCTTGTTCTGCTTCTAACACATTCAGAGTATCTCTAGGGCTGCAATGAAAGGAAGCAGATGAGTGAGGAGTGAGTGGGCAACACTGAAGAAGACAGAGCTGTGGGCAGACAGAGGAGCTTGGAGGAACCAGGGAAAGTGGATTGTGTCAGTGAAGAGGTGGATGATTGAGAAGCTGTTCTGGATTGATTTAGATTAGAAATCGAAGAGGGGGAAGGGTTTGATGGGGTGTTATTATGCAAACATAGTTCACAGACTCTTGCTGCAGAGGATGATGAGAAGATTAAAAGGGAGGGTCTGCTAGTGCCAGAGAAGGAATTTGATCCAAAACCTTCCCATTCATCACTACTTTTTTATTATTCTGCCTTTTTCAGTGTTAGAAAATAACTTGGGCACAAACTGTGAAGAAAAGAGTAAAGTAAAAAAAAAATAAAAATGAAGTTTTATTTCTCTTGTGGTTAGACATTTATCTTTTCATAACAGTCTTTGAGATGGAAAATGAACAACGACACGTTTTGGCAAGAGCTGACAGGACAACTACAGCAAAGAAGCACTTTCCACTGTGGAAAAACAAAAACATTAAAGTTCTGTGATCAGAGTTTTGCATAACGAACTGACAAAGAGAACTTGGTAGTATGAAAAGAGACAAAAATATCCTGCATGTTACTAGAGCAATGAATGGTATATTTTATCTACCTCTTTCAAAGAAAAATCACCTTATCAGAAAGATTCACTTCTTAGATGAAAATTTATGGTGTTTCTTTTAAATTCAGGGATCCAATCTGTGTTTCCCAGCACAAGGAAATCAGTTTTGTCTGCTCTTGAACATAGGCCAGTCTACACATTTTCTTCAGAAAACAAATGGACAGGAAAATGCTGATTTAAATAATATCCTTTATGTCTGTTGGCATAACACAAAACACTTTATGCTCCAGACTTTACTGCTTTGTTTGAAGTTGACTAGCAATACACAACTTTCAAAACTTCTCTGTGCAGATTTTCCTTTAGACTTCTGGGGAGACTTCTTCAAATTGACATGTTTTAGCCTGTGCTCTGCTTAGATTTGTACATTCTTGGGATGTGTGTACACCCTTGTGCTACACAGACAGGGACATACAGTGCTGGATTATGAATGCTGATCAGGAGACCTGCTTAAGATGGGCATGTGCACAAGTAAACACAAATTCTAGAGGCAGCAGAGACCAGGGCTGGAGTATTTGCCCAGATGTCAGGTGCTGTTGAATTGTAATCCTGGGTCTGGCATGGATTTGCTGTGTAGCCTGTGGCAAATCACCTAATCTGCCTGTCTCAGAGTCCCCACCTGTGAAGTGGGGATAATAACACTTACAGTTTCCTACCTCACAGACTGTTTTGAGGATTAATGGGTGTCTGAGAAGTGCTTTGTATGTTGGAAGTCCTGGCTTATGGGGAGTTATTTTGACTGTGTCTGAGTGAAAATTTGGATCATTGTTTTGGACTTTTTCAGAAAGAATAAAAGAATAACTTATAGATTATTATAGCAACATCCTCATGACTCCTTTAGGTGCAAAACCATTACTCTGGCAGTGCCTAAGTCTCTTTGTACATGAAGTTCTTGTACACAGGTGTTACTGTTGGCATCATGAAGTGGCCCCACTTGGGAAAACATTTGGAAGATGAACTCTTTGCTTGTGCATTCTCATACTGAATCTGCAGAGTTTGAATAGGGACTTGAGAAACTGTTGAATCCTCTAGTTTAGTTCTCTACATGTTATTTATTTTGTGTGACTGTTGCCCCTGGTGTTACCTACACCTGTGACAGTTGTTGAGACAGGACATGACCTTTGACAAGGCACGCTCTTGACACACTGGCAAGGTTATCAGAAGGAAAGGGAGCAGGAGTGCCAGACCCACCAGTCAGATAGGAAGGCAAAAAGGAAAAAGACTCTGTTCTTTAACAGCATTTCATTGCCATGTTGGGAGGGAGCAGGGCTGTACAGGGGGAGGCCCCAAGGGCTGCTCATGGTTCAGGTAGGGATGAGATGCTTTTGGCTGCTGGGGCTGGCAAGCCGGGCAGCAAGGCTGGCACTGTGGGAAAGGTGCTCCTGCCTGCCTCTGCGTGCCTGCCCCCAGAGTGCACACCCCCTCCTCTGTGAGCCACTGAAGAGAAAAACAACCTTCAGAAACAGGGGGGTTATTTTAAACCCAGCTGAGCTGGCTCACCCAAGGCCAACGTGCTGACACCTGGAAAGATGCGGTTGAAGGCGGGGGTGGCAAACGTGAACCCCTTACACCCCAGTTCCTGCTG
>NW_009954302.1:1041538-1043063 GCF_000747805.2 Chaetura pelagica
GAAGTTCCCGTATTGTAAAACCAGGACTTCAGCCTGAGTAGGAGTGGCAGATTCTAGTCCCTCACATGGAAAAAGAGAGACCATCATTCTCCATTACCTGCAACCGTGCATAGTCACTATCGTCCCTGCAGAGTGGGAGGAGAAGACTATCGGTCTGATTGGTACACCCACTTGTACCTCACCCTGCACAGGCCAAAATGACTACAAAGCAGCATGTAAGAGGCTGGAATTATTGATGGTAAAATCACAGAACGCCCATCTCATCTTTTCTCATTGTTGTCGTGGGCTGAAACCCCAAAGCAGACCCCCTTAGCACACCAAGTCTGATCTCACAAAGGCTGCAGAGTTCCTAAAGTTGCATATCACTGGTTGCTGTCTCATCTTCCCTGGTAAGCACTTCTGAACCCAATGGTCATTTAAAATCAGTTAAGCATCAGTTAAAAAAGACTGAGAAAAGAGAGAAATATGCAACCTATTACTCTGAAGTGCACTCTGTGCTAAGATAAAGGGGTTTTTGGTAAGATTTGCAACAAGCCTGACCCTGGCTGCCAGGGAAACATGTTAACTGGCAGAGACCAGGCCTGCCAGGACTTTTGCGTTCATAGTAACCGACTGAAACCTTTTCAGAGATGTCAAACCATTTCTAGGTGCAATCATTTTAAAAAGACTGAAATCTTCTTTGCCTCTGTAACACTTAAAAAGACAGTATTCAGTGTGTGTTACGTAATGCATTTGCTAAGCACATTTCATTTCCCTCAGCCAGCCAAGACTGGTAAGAGGAGCCTCCACAGAGAAGCTGACGGGCACAGTTATTGTGGGTTAAGCTGTTTTGTGGTGTCTTCAGATCAGATCCCTCTGTGGTCACTCAGTTCTGAAGCTAAAAACCCAATTTTATTCTGGCAGGATTACTTTGCTTCCAGTGTAGATCACTTTTTTTCAAGAATAAACCTGATTTTCTTTCCACATCCCAAACCTGGGAAATGATCTCAAATAAATAGTTGGTTCAGTTAGGATATTTTTCAAAGTCTTCTTTGTCTCCTCCAGACTTGAACAATAAATGCCTATTTCAGACTAGTAATGTTAATGAGGGTGGAATATGTTTATCCAAGTTCGTGGTCAGTGAAATGTTTTCTTTGTAGCAAACAGCCTCAACAGCACCTCTGGGCACAGATGGGCTCTGCAGAAATGGAAAGGTAGCTAAAAGACAGGGGCAGTGAAATCCTTCTCATTCCACCACGACCCATCACAACATTTCATGATGTTACATGATCTGTCAGACATATTTTATCCAGCCCTTTTGGCCTATCTTTCAATTTAATGAGAAATCATTGCTGAGGTTCTTTCAGGGTTTTCAATTGAAAAAACCTGTTGCTTTTCTGTAGGTGTCAGAGGGTAAGTGGGACTGGGAAACACAAGTGTCCTGCAGAATCAACCCAGGGAACACGAGCATATCAATTTGTGAGGGAATAGGAAAACTCTATGAGCTTGAGATTGTGGAAACCAAGAGAAAGAAAACCCTGCTTAG
>NW_009954302.1:1043485-1076829 GCF_000747805.2 Chaetura pelagica
TCTTTCCTCCACTGTCTCTTCTTTGCAGGAGAGGACAGGAGTCAGCTGACGGAGAGAAAAATCTGAACCAACTCTCAGTCCTCAGAGTGCAGGAACCTCTGGAAATCAAGGACCCAACTGCAGAGACGATCTTTCCTCACTCTTTTCCTCTCCCTTACACACACCCCCTCCCACTTTTACAGGACAGTTTTCCAGCTGAACTTGAGCTTTTGTTTAGGGGAAGAAAAGTCTTAAAAATAAAGAGAAAGAAAACCAATAAAAGCCCTATCAAAAGCAGATCACCATTAAACAAATTTAAATCTCCATATAATTTGCCACTTCAAGCATCTGGTGCTTGGCAACGTTTGGACGACCTGCTGAGAGAACAAGAGGAGAGATGTGTTCCTATCTGGAAATAGTCCTGAACTCAGAAGGCAGCCTCAGAAGTACCAAACCTTCCTTCCTTGCCTTCTCTCTGCTTGTTTGCCTCTTTTTCTTTCTTAGGGAAGTCAGATGCTGATGGCTTGGAGCGGGATGCCCTCTTAAAACTCACAGACAGACAGCAGATCTCCAGGGTTTTAAACCTGGTCTTTGCCTCAGCTGTAGCTCCCAGCTAGACAATGTCTCACCTGTGCTGACCTGTCCTGCTTGATCTCTTACCTTCAAGAGCAGTAACTCAGGTTTGAAGAGAGGAAAGTAAGTCTCAGAACAAAAGGCAAAGGCACAGAAAGGCGAGTGCTGCAGCCTTTCTGCTTCAGACCTCTGACCTGCAGAGTGGAAACACAGGGGAGTGAGAGGCTAAAGCTCTGATTTGGGTTTGTGTGGGTCCCTGGGGTACAGCTCCTTTCCCTCCTCATGCCCCAGATCACCTCAGGGCATGCCAGCAACTTGAAGTGGGGTGGCTTGGTAAGCAGGTGTGTGGGCACAGCCGTGGGGGTGACGAGCTGCAACTGGGAGGGCAGCAACGAAGTGTGGGGGAGAGCAGGGCTCCTGCAAGCCTGTCTTGCTGCCTGAAAAAAATAGATGGAGGACTGCACCCCAAGGCACTGCAGCACCCCTGGGCACCTCGGCAGGATGATGCAGGGAACCGACATGCTGAGCAGGAAGCCACCAGGAGCTGGTCAACAGGCAGGGGTGGTGGCAGGGAGGTACTGGAGGTGCCCTCGCTGCAGAGCGGAGGGGTGAGAGTCAGGGCTGCCAGGGATGCACCCTGTCCACCTGCAGTCTGGCTGGGCACTGCAAAATAGCCAGACAAGGCACAGGTTTCAAAACACAGACTTGAGGAAGAAGTTATTGCAGCTGTAGCACTCACCTTTCAAGTGTCTTAGTATTTAGGGCATCAGCCTGGCAAGAGGGAGGCATAATACAGTACCTGTGCCCTCCTCAGCCTCAAGGAGGGATGAAGACTGCACAAGAGTGTGTCTATCAGACCATAGCTACAGCAGAGGCAAGGATGTGCCCTCAGCCCTGCAGAAGACACACAGCTGCTGGTGCAGTTCATGAGTTGGGAAGAATATGTTCAGGGAGCATCATGCAACCATGCATAGTTCCAGCTGTGGAGTCCTGTGTTCCAACCCTTCCACAAGCTGTGTCTGAATCAGCCTCAGATATGAGCCATTCCCAGCTCTTTGACTAGGCTGATTTTGCTGGACCATATTGCTACAGTGCAGTTCCCTAAGTTCCTTTTGATGTGTTTTCTCTCCATTCATACATGCAAAGAAATGTTGCAGGAGAGTTGGGCAGGGCCTTAACCAAGTCTCAAAAAAAGATTTCAGCACAACTATTTTTCTCATATACACAATGTTTGGCTCATTGTTTTGCTGTGGTTATTAGTAGTATTACTCCAGTGATTTCAATGAAAGGAGTCCTGGGATGAATCCAGCCCACTGAATTAACCTTAATGAGGCATAGAGGAAACTACCAGCTGAAAGGGGAGTCATTAGTCTTGTTATGAAAGAGTTAACACCCTTTGAAGGATTTCAGGATCACATCCTTTCATTGTCTGTTTGTTTTCTGCTCCTTAAAACCTCCTTGCTCAGCTATTCCCTTTCTCCCCCTGTTCTGTTTCCTGCTACAGACCTGATACACCCAAGAAGGGCAATGGTTTGGCTTGTGGTGGCAGTATCCCAAATGCAGGCTTCTCACTTCCTTCTTACAAGCTCTCAATTTTGTTGGCAAACACTTTTGTTAAGTTGCTGTCCTGCAGGAGGGAAACGAACACAGGTGAGAAAACAAGGGTGACTTATTCTCCTTTTCTCTCAGGATTGTCAGAATGCCTTCAGGAGGGTATAGAAGCAATGGGATGCACTTGGTTTCTCCTTCTCTCATGGGGATGTAACCAAGAGTGCCCAGAAGCCAATAAAGCAAACTCCCCTTACTTTGTTCCACTTAGCAGCTGCCATCACACCTCTCACTGCAGTCACTGCACTTGGCCAGGCTAAGGGGCAAAGAAAGTGGGAAATGTATCCAGAGACTCCCCAGACCACGGAGAAAGAAGCCTCTCCAGCACATTATAGAGCAGTTTGTGAGCTGTCAGAGCTGTGCCTATTCCCAGATGAGAGGGCACACCGTGCAGCTTTAATGTTACTTTTGATTCCTTCTCCTGCTCCATGCACAGGAAGACTTGGCATAGGCAGAGCCAGTCACTTGCAGGTGGAATTGCACTGTGGGTCCAAAGTGAGTCAACACCAATATAGCTATGGATCTGCTGCAGCCAGGACAATAACTGTGGGAAGACTGGACACAGCTGAAAGACTCAGGGAAGACCTTGTATTTACAAGAAGCCTCATACTCAAGAAGTGCATCTTCTTTCTCCCAACATACACGACCAAGTGTTTGTTCGTTCTTATTATCCCAAGAGGGCTTTGAAGCAGAGAAGTGCCTGAGGACTTTGTTCTGGGGAGGAGTGTTTAGATGCAATCTGAAAGAGCTGTGGAGAGCAGCCCAAGCTCTATCATTGAGGTGGAACTTGTCCAGAGCCCCTTTGGATCTGGCTACACCCTGTTACGCTGCAGCCGCTGCTGGGTTTGTACCTGCCTCTCCGTGGTGTGGCTCCTGATACTATTATTAGTAATAGCACCCCAGCAGCTTCAGTCTGAAAAACTCCAGTTAGAGGTGGGGGCTCTGATGGTGTGAGTCACCAGGCAAACACTTATTAACAGGACAGGCCCTGCTTTCAATCTGGTTTATGCTATGCTAATTCTACACCTCTCAGAGACACCACCTATTCCCTCTGATAGCCCTGCTAGCTGGTTTAGCTGGCTTTGCTGTTCTTCTGGCCCAGATATTTAAGTACACTTAGACACCTAACTGCCCTTGACATTAGATAGGCCCCTCAATTACTGTTTTAAATCTGCCTGTTTGTTCCTGTTAGCTTGCAAAAATATTTTACTCAGAATACAGGGTCAACAAATCCCTACCCAAAAAGCCTCCATGGGGCAAAAGACAGAGACCTGTTGCAGTACCATCAACCCACTGACTGAGACTCAGTTTCTTCTTCACCACCACAGGATTTATTAAAACCCTGTAAGCAAAGCAATGAATTACTTTATTACTTTATTTATTTATTTTGAGGCACTTTATATTTAATAAGAAGATGCCTCTTATTAGAAACAGTGTCTCTGTGAGAAAGGTGCATGTGTGTCTTGTGCTGTGTGACAGGTTACTTGAAAACTAAACACAAATGAGAGCCCAGTGGGAGGCAGTAGGTGGGCTCCTGGAGTTTTACACTTAGGGGGGATAAGAAATTGCAGAGGCTCAAAGAACACACCCCTGCTGCTCTACAGACCTCTCTGCAAAAGCAGAGCTGCGATTGCTCAGCCTGGAGAAGGGAAGGCTTGGGGGGTTCATATCAATGTGTATAAATACCTGGAGGGAGGGTGGAAAGAAGATGGAGCCAGGCTCTTTCCAGTGGTGACCAGTGGCAGGACCAGAGGCAATGGGCACGAAGTGAAACACAGGAGGCTCTGTCTGAACATCAGGAAACACTTTGCTACTGTTTGGGTAACTGAGTCCTGGTCCAGGTAGCCCAGAAATGTTGTGGAGTTTCCATCTTTGGAGGTATTAAAAAGCCATCTGGACATGGATCTTGGGAACCTGTTCTAGGTGGCCCTGCCTGAGCAAGGAGCTGGATCAGATGCCCTCCAGAGGTCCCTTCCAGCCTCAACCATTTTGGGCTTCTGTGGAAAGCTTATAGGCATTAATTGGTTTTGAAGCCTTTGGAATATCTCCTACATGTATCGGATATGAAATTGGGAAAAAAAAGAGTCCATTTCATTGTTCTTCCAGGAATGCTGCAATTGCCCACATTTCTTAATGAGACATAAAAAGAGATTCTAATGGCCACAAGGACCATTGAATCCAATGGCTACTTGGGCCAGTGGTACTGGACCAGGAGGAGACCATCTATGCTGACCTTCTGCAGTCTTTAGGAGACACGGTACATGAAGAAACAAGAACCCTGGAATCACTTCAGTTCTGCTCCCCAGTGGAAACAATCTCTCTTGGCACACACAGTACCTCAGTTTTGCAGCCCAGCTTTTTTTTTTTGCAGCTAGTGGTTGAATTGGTGTCACTCTCAGGGGCAGGAGCCAAGCAAACTCTGGTTCTGCATCTGTGTTTATAATTTTTGGAAGAGCCATATGTGGAATGTATGTGAAAATGATGTAATCTGGCATGGTAAATCCACTTTGCTGAAAAAAAAACAACCACCCAAACAACAAAGCAAAAAAACAAAAAGGAAGAAAAAGAAAGAATAAATAGTTGCTGGATGTTGACATATGTTGGCTTGTGCCATTCTTACCAACAACATTAAAAGAGACTAGGATCTTTTAATCAAAACTAATTGCCTTTCTCTTTCTTCCATTACTGACACGTTCATTATTTAATTATTGGAGGTCTGCACACACACAAATCCCAAATCCCATGACAATCAAAAAAAGAAAAAAGAAAGCTTTAAAGTCACTTTTGCTAAGGCAGAAGGAATCCCATGGCAAGTGGAGGATGATCAGCCTGTTCATGAAGTAATCACAACTGCCTCTTGTTTCTTGCTGGAGTGTGGTATATCCTCTATAAACGTTATTCCGTGCCTACCATCCACTGCTCCCTGTGATGCAAATGTGCTTTGCATCTATCCACACACTTGATCCCAATGAAAGTGAGTCCCAGATTTTTATGAGCATCTTGAGAGCCTTGGCTGGGAAGGACCACGCAATCTAACAATGGTGCTTGTTTCCAGCACAGCCCCAGTGCTGGAGCTTTGCCTGGAAGATGCATGCAAACAGCTTTTTTTTTTTTTTAAAAAAAAACAAACAACTGAGTGAAGTAAATGTAAGAAAAATGATGTTAACTTAACATTAGAGAAAATAAGAAATGGAAAAGATAGAGTTCCTGCAGCAGTCTTCTTTTGGCTGTGCTGCTGAAAGCCTGTCCTAGTTCATCCCTGTTCATCCCATTGTCCTTGGTTTTATTTTTTTTAAGAATGGTGTGGAAAAGGTGGGATACAAGGTGATGGTTTGAAGACTCTAGGCTGTGAATTGCCTCCATTTAGAAGTTTCAATGTGCCCACACTCAGGCAGGATTAGTTATTAGTTATTAGAGGAGGATTTTGTGTCAGTTTTCTGTTTGTGCATCATCCCACAGAGTGCACCATCCTCACCCCCAACTGTATCCCGTGCCCTTTCCACAGCTCCCCTTGCCAGCTCTGCAGGGAAAGACACATCAGAATTTTCTTTCCCCTGCTTCAGAGTAATCCAGCAAGCAACAGTGGTACCAACACTTCCTAGATTGAACAGGCAGGATTAAAAATTGAGCTAAATGGCACAGTCTGCTCCAGTGCTGGGTACCTGACCACAGAGGTTAGACACAAATTGTACCAGGTACCTCCTTAAGCTGATTTGGCTGGTCACAGCCCAGAGATTTGCATTTAACAGTCTGGAATATTTATAATGAAGAGGCAGAGCAAGAAGAGTTTTATCTCCTTTCAGCACAGAGATGATGATGACTAAATAAATTAATAATTTCTGTAGCTTGTTAGAAGCAGCAAGACAGTGAAACATTGCTTTTCTCTCCACACACAGCAAGAATCTAGAGGGTGAAACATAAAACCTCTTTGTACCTGACATATTTGAAACCACCTTAGGCTGGAAGGAATTGCTCTCTGGAAATGTCCTTGTAAGAAATGTTGAGAGCCAACCTCCCTGTTCTGCAGCATGTGCTTAGCTTTTACACAGCTGAAGTCAGCTGAAGCTACTCTTCTCCAGATGTATTTTTATTTCCATAACAGATATTTCACACAGTGAGTAAAACATAAAGGCACTACTTTCACATCCTTCCTTTTTCAAGCCATAGTAAGATGCATTTCATTCCATCAGCCAAGTCCTTATACATTGTTTATATGCATTTATAAAAGAACACAGTCGACCACAGGTTGGTTTCTCCCCTCTCCTCTGCTTCCCATGGCACCCAGCTCTGCATCATCTACAGAAAACACTGAGATCCAACAATGGGAGTGCTTGGACTACAGGGAAGGGAGGAGATTCACCTCACTGAAATCTGAATGTCTCCAAGGAGAAGAATACTAGTTGCTCTGGTGTGGATAGTGAAACTTCCCATGGAGATTCAGCTTACACTGATTTAGGGATATGTGGAGTGTAGAGAATTTTATTTCACCTAAACCCCCTTTGTCAGAGAGATGGAAAGAAATGGACACTTTGTGGGCATAATTCACCTGTTGATTTTAGGTGGCTGCTTTAAAATGAGGTGAGAAGTGGACAAGTGTATAGTAATACATTCCTTGTGTGTTTTCCCAACTAACACTGGTCCACACCTCAGGCCTTCTCTGTGAGATCCTTTGGTCCCAGACACAGAGAAGCTCCCTATGAGGCTGGTTTCCCAAGTAGGTTTGTTTGAGCATGATATGCAACACTCATCATCTGCCCTTCAGTTACATCTGCCTTATCATGTCAGAAATGACAGCAGAATCACAGCCTTTTAATTTTTAGTATAAAAAAAGACAGTCTTCCTACACAGAGAGGATAAGCATGGCTGCTGTGCTGATCCACAATCCTACTTTTAAGGGCTGAAACAACTTCAGGTTCTCATGAAGGGAGACTGTCAGCCCCTGCATCTGTGCTCTGCTGGAGCGTTTCCAGCAGGAAGAGAACCAAAACATCACTGTTCCAACATGCTCTGACTTCTTCTAGACCTTCTAGACTTTTCGTATTATTTTGTACTCAGGGTGAGTTTTTAATTGTAGGATGCCTGAAGTTCTTCCTGGAAAATCTCGTGGAGGAATAAGGGGTTTGGGTGCTGTAAAACCTACGCACACAAGTCTGAGACAGCTGGGATGCACTGTCTCAGCTGCATATGTCCCACACACATGGCTGACACATGCTTGGCAATTTCCTCAAGTCTCCTGTGCATCAGGTGATCCACTGTGGGTGCACATGCTGCAGCTCTGATGCCTCTGAGGAAGGTCGAGGTCCTTGTGCATTGACCTGTCCATGAGCAGGGGACATTCATCTGAGCTCTCCAGGCAACAAGAGGGCAGCAAGGCTTGGCTGCTCTGCCACTGCTGCAGAAAAGGTGACATTTCTTCTTCCTCTCAGTCAAAATTTCCAGGTGGGAAACAGGCTGTGCCCAGCCTATGCACAGGACACCCAAACTTTACCCAGTCAGTAAGGAGGGAGGCCACCTTGTCCCAGTTATCTGTTACCTGCTCTGGGACAGTGCATGAGAGTGTGGGCTGCTGGCACATGCCTAGATGCATCCCAGGTACCTCCTTCCTTCCTAGGATGGGAGTGAGGCAGGTGCTGTATGTCCAGCAACACCTGTGGTCCCTGATGGGATGTGGGATGGACACCAGCTACAGAATTCTCACCTCCCACGAGACCCAACTGTTCTGGCTGTGGAGGCCTTCCAGGCAGAACGTGTCCCAGTCTCATCTGGCCTGAACAAGAGACTAAGTCTTTCTGGGTTAACTTACTGTAAAGTAAGCTTAAAAAAACCCAAAAAGTCACCACCACGAAAAAAAAATACAAGTTAGAAAATGAAACTTCACATCTAGAAGGAGAATTTGTGGTCTGCAGGAAGCCCAGATAAACACAATTGCTTCTGAAACTGAGCTCTTCCCTATGGCCAGCACTTCCCTAGTTCAGAGCAGGAGAGTTACTCTCCTCACTGGAGTAGGACTGGAGCAGTTTTCTGGGTTTGCAGCCACCTCCCATGACAGTGGTAGAGACAGAATCATAAAATCAGGGACTTCTAAAAAAGCTGCTTTGTGTTTTAGCAAGAGCACAAACAACCAAGCTTGGTTTTGTGCAATACAGCAAACAGCTCTGGATCCTGGATCCAAGTTATATGAGCTGAAAATGGAGATAGCTCTTTTTTGATGCTTTAGTGGGAAGACATTGTTTTAACCTAGATAACATGTCTGGGTCACCATGTACCTTGAATTTACCACCCTTTGTTTTTAAATCAGGGGAAGCTGCTTGACTTTGTGAGAAAAGGACTCTGCAGTATCTTTGGAGTTACTCAGCCACCTCTGGAGCATGGGGCCCTCACACTGGATATACACAAGGAAAAAGGAATTTGAGATGAATTTTTTTTTTATTAGAAAAGAGCATCAGGCTTTATCATTTGATGGTCTCTAACAAGAATCTGTTTGGATTGTCAAGGTCAGTGGTTGGTTTGGAATAATCCAAATAATTCTTAAGAGGTTTTCTTTTATGGACACACACCAGGACATATCATATGAGGGGTGTTTTTTTTTGGTAAAGCTTTCAATTAGGTGAGTAATGATGCTGGAAGCTTAAGTAGATAATAAGACAGTGAAAACATATTAAAACCTTTTCCCCCCTGTGTTACGGTCATGAAATATAATCATCAAAAGCTGTGATTGTGCAACTTCATGGAAGGGTCCACAAGTAGGTATCACATCAAATAAAAACAAAATCCTGATGGATAAATGAAGCCTGTGTTTCTCATTTGGGTGCCTTTAATTGTAAACATCTGTAAAGCTGGATGTTTTTTGCTGTTTGGAGGTTTTGCTGAGAAAACATGGCTTTGAGAATCAAAACAGAGAGCAGAGCTAGGCCACCAAGTGAGGTCATTTTATGGCTCTTGACAGTATGGTGCAATTTTTAAATTTTGATTTTAATTTATTTTGTTTTGCTGCAATTAAAAAGGCTAGAAGAATGTTGAAAGTGTTACACAGTGAATTTACCAAGAGCTTTATTTACCAAGAGCTTTAGTACTTCAGGAGAGGCAACAGATTCCTTCTTATTCAGACAAGAGTTGGGATGTGATACCTTCTACTAGGAGCAAGAGTTACCAAACAAAAACTGGCCTTAAGCTTAAATGTCAAGGGGAAAGAGGCTGCCAACACATCCCATCTCCTGCTCCTCTTTTAAGGTGGATTATGAGCATCTTCCATTTCTGAAACTCAAAAAGATGTAGCTGAACTTTCCTTTGAACCACAGCAGATACAGCTTAAGGCTGGTTTTAAGTGCTTTACATTTGATATTCTGGTTCCTCCATTGGCTAGAGGTAATTGGGGGATTAATAATTTCTATCACAAAGTCTGCTTTTCATTTGTCAATGTTTTGTTATATTCAGTGGAACCTTTTTGGCCTAAATAGCAAATAGTGTAGAACTGGAAGAAACTTTTGACCAGTTCACATGCCGTGAGCCACATCCCTGGGTACCACCCAGTGACCACAGTTCCTGCTTCTGCACAGCCTCTGCTCCCTTTGGTTAACCCCAACCCATTGCATGGAGGGGCTGAGCCCAGTGGAGGTTTCAGGTCTGACTCTACATAGCAAAACTAGCAGAAGTTGCTCTCTGAGTCCACCACAGGAATGCCACCTATGTTCACCACTGCCCCCTCCAAGGATCACTAATATCTAGCAGCAGAGAAAGATGAGAAATGGCTTTCTTGTCCACAAGGAATTTTTTAAATTTCAACATTTTTTCCTTGCATAACCCATGGCAAGAAGATGCCCTTGTGGAAGGAAACGCAGAAGGTTAATCAGGAAAAGATGGGTCAAGGCAAGACTTGTCATAAAACACAATGGTCATTTCATTAAAGTGAATCATAGAATCCTGTCTGAGCATCCAGATGTAATCATGGAATCATAGAATGGTGAAGGCTGGAAGGGACCTCAAAGATCATCAGGTTCCAACCTCCCTGCTATGGCCAGGGACACCTCCCACTAGATCAGGCTGCACAAGCCTCATCCAACCTGGTCTTGAATCCCTCCAGGGAAGGGGCAGCCAAAACCTCCACAGGCCACTTGTGCCAGTGCCTTCCTGTCCTCATGGGGAAGAATTTCCTCCTCATGTCTCACCTCAATCTCCCCTCCTCCAGTTTTCATCCATCCCCCTTGTCCTCTCCCTCCCTGCCCTTGTCCCAAGCCCCTCCCCAGCTTTCCTGGAGCCCCTTCAGGCCCTGGAAGGTGCTCTAAGGTCTCCCTGGAGCCTTCTCTTCTCCAGGCTGAACAGCCCCAACTGTCTCAGTTTGTGTGAATTTGAAAAGTTTACTTCAATTTTTTCTACTTTAAGCTTTATTCTTCATTGTGTTCTGCATTGCATTTATTCTTCATTCAGAGAAATTTCTAAGTGGCAAATAAATGCCTCATTACACAAAAGTTAAAATGGAAGGCTTTTGTCAACTTTGGAATAAGAAGTCTACCTGTTCATCAGGCCAGTTCTTCTCTGCAAAGAGTTTTAAAACTAACATGTGTCTAATTAAAAAGAATCCCAAAGCATTGAAAGGGAAATTCCCTGGTCAGTGTTATCTGAGTACAAATTTGGGAGATGAAATCTTGCAAGTATTTGTGAAAACCTTTGGTACAAATCTAAGAGTTGTTTAGCTGTATAGACGAAGCAAAAAGAGTCCAATGGCCTGGTTTTGTGGTGAGCTGAATGTCTGGGAGGCAAGTGTAAAATAGCATCAGTTTGGAAATGATTTATTCTAAATGCACAACATCAGCAAAATATTTTAGATATGAAAAATGAGCTGGAAAAATCACAGGGAAGGAGCTAAAAATGTTTTTACTGACCTCTAAAAATTAAAATCTTCAGTGCTACTTCTGCAACAGTTATTCTAAAACCACTTCAGTTTCAACTGGAAGGAGTGTTGGGTACATCCCAGTGCCACAGCAACCATAGCTAATCAGGCCTTGTCCAAGGGCAAAATACATCATCCCACTCCTGGAACTCAAATCATAAACTTGCAGCTTTGGCTTCACAGTTTGTTGCCCACAGTATTACCCAGCACCATTTCATATACATTTTAAAAAGTGCATTTTGAAAAACAAGATCATCAGCAAAATCTTATACAACTTAATGGGAAGTGTCTTCGAGGGCATTTGAAATATGTACACTTGGCAGGTGAGAGTAACAGCAGTGACACAGTTAGGATGTGGAGGGTGAACCTTCACCAGACACAGGTGAGGTCTTGCTGTGAGCCTGATTCTCTCCTGAACAAGCTCATCTGCCACGTCTGCCACGGTAAAAGTTGCAGAGCTCAAGTCCTGCCTCCAGCTCTGTCCTCTCTCCCTGTTTCCCCAGCTGGAAGACAAAGCTTGGCTCTCTTGCTGAAGTCATTTGAGTGATGGTTTGAGAATCATCCCAAGCCTAAATCAACTGTGATTTTGAGTTCCATCTGCTAGCCTAGACTTCATTTTAGACAATATTTTCTATTTAGTTTTGTTTCTTACTAGTGCAGTGGAACAGATAAGGCCAGAACTGGCAGGAATATCAGACTGGACAAGTAGATGTCAGTGAATTGCACAGAGTGCCTTGAAAAACAGTGTATTCTGAAGTCCAGATAAATGTATGTAGGGCAGCTTGACGTGCACTGACTGACTCAGTCTCTGAATTATGAGCACAGGATACTTGTTGCTCTTGCAGAGTTAAAACACAGAGAGTGGTAATTACCAGACTCTAATTAAGTATGTGAAATGAGCAGCTATCATTTTCTTCTCTATACTTTCTCCAATATGCAGTGCTTACTAATTAGCATATGCAAACCTTTAAGGCCTGGCAGATGGAAGCAACCAGCATTTCATGGCTCTCCCTGTTTTAACAAGCCTGTCCTAAGACAGGAGGTATAAGGTGGCCCTGGAGTCCCAGATGCCACCTCACTTGGGGAAGAGAGTCCTATAGACATTGCTATTGGCCTGGCTTCTGCAGGCTGGAGAGGAGGGAAGGAGCACCAGGACACTTTGTCAGAGCTGCCATTAGATGCACAAGGGCCCCCAGGCAGAGGCTGAGGGGACAATTTGCCTGCTGTCTGCCAGCCCCCTGCCCTGGCAGAGGGAAAGCAGCAGGGCTGGTGGCCCAGGCCCTGGTGCCATGGCTGGGTGCTCAGGTGGAGCCCCCCACACCCAGCCTCTGTGCACAGGGAAGAGTCTGTGAGCTGTGATTTGGGTAATCAGCCATAATTACAGTTAATGACAGCAGTGTCTGGGCACCCCTGCCAGACTCAGGACCCCATTGTGCTCAGCATTGTGCAAACACTTGGCACGTAAATTAGACATTGCACACAGAGCACCCTAAAATGCCTGGCAATCTGACAGCAGCACCTTGGAAGAAGGTGGAGATGAGGCTGCCTGGCCTCCTTCAGCAGTTGGAAGGAAGCTCAGAAGGATGGAGGTGTGCAGGCAGATCTGGCAGAGCTGGTGAATCTTTCCCGGGGAAGACTCAAGGCATTGGGCAAGTTTTTGTCAGCACAAAACTATTTGTGGGTTGAGGTTGGTTGCCATGAATAGCATCAGGAGCAGAGGGCTGGGGTCACAGAGTTGGCAGAGGACAAGTGCTGTGTTTAACCAACAGTTCACAGGAAGAAATGCAACCTACTGGAGATGGTAGCCTGGGCTAGGGAAGCTGATCCTCCACGTCCTCCTTCTCTTAGCCTCCTGCCTCTCACTTGAGCCAGAAGACAGGGACTGAGGGCCAGATCTCCTGGTCCTGTTTACACTGTCCTCTCTGTGTAAATAATGAAACACTAATTGGAGCAGGGTTGAGTGTCCTGCGTGTCACACCTTCCAGCAGAATGTTTTAACTAGCATGTCAGGAGTCATTCTTCACACTCTTCCTCCATGACTGGATGCTTTACAAGACATGGGATAGCTCCAAGAGGAGGAGGCTGAGCAGCCTCTGCTGCAAAATCCCTACAAAACACTTCCTGGGTTAAAGTCCTCATGTCTAAACCTCTGCCTCAAACTAGTGGAGACTTTAGACCTGCCCTAACTTATTCCACCTCTCATACCATTGTTAGCCATGAGGTTATAAATACATTGAGGTGTGTCTCCTGTAGGAGCTGCTCTGTTAATAGTTAAAGTACTTACACTGTCAAGAGAGTGAAATGGCTTCAGAGCCATAAGGATGAGGCCAGCCTGCTAGGAAATGGAGTGGATGGTCTTCAGAGTTGCTCCAGTGAAGTTCAAATTGCCTGTGCAGAGTAATCAAAGTGACTGCAGTCTCCCTGTTGCAGGATATTCTCATAGCCTGCTTGGTTATTCAACCCTGAGAAAGAAATGGGGATTAGAACCTCCCTCCCAGCTTTTTTCCTGGTGCTGTAAGTGCGAAGGATACCAACACCCCCACCCCAAGGTATTTATAAATCTGAACATAAGGAAATATTTTTTTACTCTGGGGGTGGCTGAGCACTGGCAAAGGTTGCCCAGAGAAGTTGTAGAGTCTTCATCCTTGGAAATACTAAAAAGCTGCCTGGACAAGGTCCTGGGTAACTGGCTCTAGGTGGCCCTACTTGATCGGGGGGGTGGACCAGATGATCTCCAGATGTCTTTTTCAGCTTCAGTCACTCTGGGATTCTGTGATCTGGCCTCTTCAGTTCCTTTGGAGCTTTCAGAGCTTCCAAAAGTGAATCACTTCATTTTCAGTCAAATGCAACATTTCCTGTTGAACGAAATGATATGTCACAGATTCTCATTCCAGTGAAATCAATTACAATATTTCAATTCCTTTTCTATTCAAACTGAGGTGCTTCTACCCCACCATTTTTTTCAGCCCAGCAGCTCAACTGATAAAGCTCATTATTTCCACAGCCCTAGGGCTACATGTTTAAAATGTGTGCAGAACACCTCCAGTGCTCTGCTGAAAGTGGGATTTTTCAAGAGGACTTTCTGAGGCTCTGACTTTACAGTGTCAGGACCAGATGCCTGCCCAGTGTGGTAACATGGTATGTGGACTGGTAGCCCTACCTTGGTCATTAAAACAAACAGCCCAGGCATGCACCACGCTTTTGAGAGCAAGCCACACACCAGGACCCTGCCCTCAGGAGTTTTCAATCATGTACAGTCATTATAGCAAAGAGGACAGTAAAGGCTGAGCAGGGTGTGTGTGTGTGTGCGTGCACATATAAATGCCAGAGATTTTTGCAACAGGAGAAGACAAGAGAAAATGTTCCTCCTACAGGAACATCTTGGTTGCTTACGTTTTCCTTTTCTGTTACACAGTGTGACCTGTTCTGTTCATTTCAGTGGCCCACGTGAGCTCGACTGGGAACAGTGTGAGGGCATCAAAGGAGATGAAGGGCACAGAAAAGGACCAGGCAGATATTCCTGCCATGGAGGAAGGACAGGTGCCAGGTTATCTGTGAGTGGGAAGTGGTCAAGGTAGAGAAGAGGGGACAGGAAGCTTTGGCAGGGAGAAGGCATGGTAGATTTTTTTAGGGATTGTATAATAGTTGTGGTAATTAAGAAGAAATTGATGGTCTGTGTTTCTTTACAGAGTGGTAGTTGAGTACTGCTTGGCAGCCAAATTCACAGCACACTGCACTCTGCAAGAATTGACTTCAGTGGGGTTTGGATCAAGCCTTTGGAACACAGGCCTGGAGCAGAGTCTGTCAGCCCATTAAAAGAGGAAAAAAAGAAAAGGATCATGAATCAATCCTCCCCATATCTGCTCCAGATTCTGAATCAAAACCATCCCTCGGTTCATCTGATTGCCAGAGGAAAGGGGGAAAACAAGAAGAAAAAAAAGTCCTCCTGTGTCTGGGGGAAGACTTTCTCCTCTGCAATACCTCAGACTTCTTGGGAAGCACCTGGTGTGTGCCTTAAAGAAATGCATTTTTTGCCAAGCCTGGCAGTGAGCACAGCACATGCCTGCCAGCCTCCAGTGCCATCTCCACACTCAGAGCTGCAGCCGCAGTGTGTGGGACGTCCTGAAACCAGCTTTCATCTGTCACTAACCATAGCCAGGAAGATAGGGTGGCTTAAGCTTCATGGCTCTCACTCCCGCCTTCCAAAACACATATGGAGCTCCTTCCTCAGGCTGTGCAGCTGCAGACTCCCTGCCATCCTCCTGAAGGTAGCTAGAACATGGCCATCCTGCCATCACCATCACACCTCCAACCACTGACCCATCACAACGCCCTGGCAGTGTGATGGACGGAGCCTGTTTACCTAAGACAGATTCTTGGCCTGTCACTGCATTTCCACCATTACTGCTCCACATCTTGGTGGAGTCACTCCTGGGCTACATAAACATAATTGAATACAGAATCAGACCTGCTGATACTCATTATTTTGTTGTTTTTCATACCAACATGGCTGTCTCCAATCATCTACGGGGCACACAGGGTCTGCATCATAAATCACAAAATGGTTTGGGTTGGAAAGGACCTGAAAGATCATCTAGTTCCAACCCCCCTAATCCAACACCTCCCACCAGACCAGGTTGCTGAGACCCCCATCCAACCTGCCCTTGGACACTGCCAGGGATGGGGCTTCCACAGCTTCCCTGGGCAACCTGGGCCAGGCTCTCACCACCCTCACACTAACAAATTTCTTCCTAATGTCTAACTTAAATCTACCCTCTTTCAGTCTGAAACCACTACCCCTTTTCCTATCACTATACAAGGGGCTTGTATAATGCCCCTCCCCTGCTTTCCTGTAGCCCCTTCAGGTACTGGACTGAACTACCAGGTCTCCCTGGCTTTATTCCTTATGGATGGTTTTACTGCTGTACAGAAGCCCATCACAGCAGTCTACCTGCTGCACACACATGATGCAGACCCTGGCACAGTTACATCCACAGTAAATTAAGACTCATGCAAGTTTTGCTGATTAAAACTGATCAGAGACCCTTTGCAGTCTTGCTTCCTGGCCCCATACCTGTTGTAAGTGGAGCTTTATTGCCACATCACACAAAGGATGGTCCCAGCCCCAGCCAGGAAAATAACAGACAGCTTACAAAGAGCAATGTGAAACTACAATCTAGAAAAGCAGGGTGTGCCAAATGCAAGTCGCTATCTTTCTGTCACTCATCTCTTTCTTTTTCATATCCTGCATTTAAGTATCTCCTTAGGTCCTCCTGTGCCCTCCACATTCATCACTTTTGAAGGCTGGTGGAGGATGAATGAGTAGCAGGTCCCAGAGCAGGTGTGGGTGCATTTTTATGGGCAAAGGACTGCAGTCAAGTGTGACAGAAACAGTAATGCTTCATTCTCTGCTTGGCAACAAGGGTTGGGACATTTAGAAAGTTGTGATGATGAAAGTGTTTGGAATGGTGTTTTTCTAAGCCATTGTGTTCAGCTCAACTGCAACAAATTATAGAGAAATATAATGAACTAACTAAATAAACAGCGTCGGCAAGGTAGGTGTTGGATGAGATGCTGTGATGTTGGATAAATAATAGGAGATGAAAACTTAATTATAGGCCAGATGACTTCCTTCCACTGAGAGCAGCTCTTGAGTTCCCCCTGCAGAATTTTCACAGGTTTCTTCTGCTATGGATGGGTGGGATTTGAAGGACCTGTGACAACCTGTTGATACACCCAGGAATTTCCAAATATCTGCTTATTTATAGGAAATCTTTTCCTCCCCTTTAATTTCTCCAGTTTCTTCAGCTTTCTGGCCTGTGATTCCAGCAGAGTCATTCTGCTGGGGCATTTACCTGTGTCTCTTCTTTCTGAACCCCTTCTCTCTTCTGGGTTACCACACTGTGGACAGTGGAGAAGTTAGAGCTAGCTGTTGACATTCATCTGAGTTTCTTACAGGACCACAGAGAGTTGGGATGGATGGAAACCCTCTGCCATCCATAGACTTGCTCTACATTTTCTATCTTTTCTTTCTGTACAGATCCCACAACCTCAAGAGCTCTGGGCCAGTCCAGGGAAACCCTGGTAATGCTGTGAGGTGGCTGCCCCTTTGAGGTGAATCAACAGCCTGAGGTGGGAGCAGACACAACGTTGTGTGTAGTCTTTTGGGCTAGAAGACACATGGTTTTACTGAGAACAGGCTTCATAGTAGCGAAACAAATTCCCGTGCAGAAAGAGCTGACACAACCATTTAATTTTGGCTGCACAATCCTTGGCTTTCACAATTTTGTGAGGCAGAGCATGGGGATTTGTCAAGCGATTCTAAAACAAGTGTCTGATTGCCTCCCCAAGGCTTGCATGAAGAATCATTTGGAGAGGTTGTTTCAAACTTGCTTACTCAGCTCATTCCCCATAAAATTTACCCACCCCATCATCTACGCCCACGTCTACATGGTGTTCCATCCCCATTAAGAAGAATCAAAACAAATGGAAAGAAAATTACACACAATGAGTGGGAAGGCTCACTTTCTCCTCTGCAACTTCAACTGCTTGCAAATCATCTTGCAGGAAGAGGTAATACTTCTGAGGTGCCTTCTAAGGATGAGCAAAAGGTGGAAAATACTGACTTTACACTGCAAATCTTGCATGAGCATCTCTCCAAGACTCGTGTGTGCTGTGTCCATATGGGACCAATCATTCATTGCTGCCTCAGAGGTGGAATGAAGCAAAGTCCTGTGCCAGCAACACTCTGAAACAAACCTGTTGAATGGATGTTTCTTTCCAGAGTGATTGTATGAGAGTTCATAGAGATCTGAATACTTAAAACAGGTGGTTGAAAAATTAATAGTTGGATTTTAAAACAATGCCTGAAATGGCACTACCAAAAAAATTTCTCCACCTCTATATTTGACAGGACTTCTTCACTCTTGAGTGATCTATACTAGGCACAAAAATGATCATCTTATCTTTTACTCCCATTGGCTTCATTTAGCCCACACAACCACAGCTGACTGGCATGAGAGATCATCTGGCTTCTACAGCATTGGAATAGCTCCACCCAATCTAAGCCTAACTTTCAAATCCAAATCCCAAACCTATCACAGTTACAATAAACTGACTGAAATTAAATTTTGCTTGTGCCTTAAATGCAAAATATCTGGGTAACTATAACTAAAGGCAGAATGGGAAAATAAATGTTGACTACTCTGTGGAGCTCCAAGATGGGGTGCTTTCATAGACCCTAGCAGAAACATGGGAATGTTGTGCTTTTCTTCACATAGGCAGGTAAAAAATGCTATAACTAAAGGCAGAATGGGAAAATAAATATTGACTACTTTGTGGAGCTCAAAGATGGGGTGCTTTCCTAGACCCTGGCAGAAACATGGGAATGCTGTGCTTTTCTTCACATAGGCAGGTAAAAAATTACAAAAGAATATACATGATGTGAGAAGGGCAACTTGAAAGATATTTAGTGGTGGTGTTGCACGTCCAGGAGATATCACTGAACTGACGTGGAAGAAGAAAGGCTTCAGAGAAGAAGATTAAGTCAAGGGTAATATTCAGCTAAGCGACAGCATATTTTGAAAACAAGGACAAAGAATTTCAACTTGCCACAAAGTCTGCATAGAATCTACCCATGGAGTCTTTGTTGGTGGCAATAACTCTCCAGCTGGGAGCAACACAGCTTTGACTCTCAGAGCAGTATGGGGTTTTTTTGCAGCATTGAGATCTAAGCCTCCTCTCCCAACTTTGTAAACGTGACCTGACCAGAGTTATTCTTGAGCATCAGAGAGATGTAAAAACACAACAGTATTTTTTTTTACTGTGTCAATTTGTGCTAAAGAATTGATATTTTAGACCTGCACATTAAAACAAAAAGAAAGCTATTTCTTCATATTTTTAAAAATGGCAAGTTACAGGCTGAGAAGGGAATCCCTCATCCCTTTGGACAGTTCATCAGAAAAGCACAGCCTAGCCAAGCATTTGCTGTTTGACTATTTTATCTATGATTGTACTGAATTTACTACCCCAGCAGCACAAAACAGTTTCCATCTCTGATATTCTACATATCCACATTCTTTTAAAGAGTCAGCTTACTCTAGAAGTCTGCTCTTTTAGTTGCTGCCTGGCTGACAGTTGTGATAAAGCCTTGGCCAGCTTCTCTCCCTCTCACATCTGTGATAGTGGCCTCATCCTCTCCCAGTCCTGCCAGCCTCATGGCCCATTTGGTGCTTGATTATTTCTGCCCATGGAGGCAGTGGAGAGGGAGACAGGAATGCTTAGATCTCTTGCACATAGGGTCCAAATGCTTCCCTTCCCTCTCTGTTATTCCGAGTGCTGTAGATTTGTATAATGTCCTTCAGATGTCAGAACCCTTCGGGCGATTGGCAGCAAGTCAGAGATGGTGAACCTGTGAAGAAGCAATGAGCTAAATCCCTTCCTCTTTTACAGTTTGCAAACACCTCTCTCTTTCTCTGTCTCTCTGATCTTGAGTCCTGAGGTTTTCTTTGCTGTGGTTTGAACTACAGTTTAAAATGTTTCAATTGTCATCTTGCATTGTGATGCATCACATGGTGCCCCAGCCACAAAAAGGCCTAGTAATTTGGTTTCATCCTGTCACTGATTTTGATGTGTCTGGTGCAGCTGGATGTGGTCATGTCACGGGTTCCAACATTATCTTTAACAGGAAAACAAATGTCAAGAGAGAAATACTATTGTCTTATAATTAGTTTTAAACAAATCAGACTTTGGAGAACAGTACAATTCTCAGGTCTACATGCCTGTATAAGGAACTTTAAAATAAAGTTAACATTGAACATGCACAACTGTTCCTTAGGGGAAAGGAAAGCAACTTGACAGCAAAGAACAGAGGATCTGATAATGCAGTTCTCAGGTAAAACCTTACTGTAAAATTGCATGTGTACAGCCAGGTAGACTGTATTTTCCACCACCTGTTTTCCAGAGCAGATGTTTACTATTTGCTGTGATTGGTAGAGGCCTCTGTGCACCCCCAACCTGCTTTGACCGGAGTCTAATTTGGGATGTTTTTCTTCTTCAATCAGTAAGAATGAAGGGTACACAGCAAAGCAGACCTACTGGTGAGCTGCTGAAGGGTCAAGGGAACTTGCAACCTCTACCAATGAAAGAAGTTAACAGGTTTACTTGCCTTGGTTAGAGGAAACCAAATGAAAAATCTAGATGTGAATCCTTCATTCTGCTCTTCCCCAGTAGTTCCCTTGCCTCCCACTCACACAGGTGTAGGACTATTTCCAGTTGTACTGCTGGAGGAACAATGAGAATTCTCTTGTTTGAAAGAGAAAAAAAAAAGAAAAAGGATTCTTTTCTAAGACAAGGAAGAAAGGACATTGTAGCTTTCACTTTTTCTTTTAGAAAAAGGAAAGGAACCGTAGGAAATATGTAGAGAGCAACTATTGTAAATGTATTGAAACTGTCCAGTGGCTTAACAGACAGAACTGATTTTCAGTTATCTGGTGTTATGCCTTGACTTGTACAATGCAGAATCATGCTGAGGATTTGGCTTCAACCTTTGGAAGCAGAAGTTTCTTGTCTTCAGGCTTCCAGTAACCATATTGTAGTGCAAAGATTGAGAAGAAGCAACAAAGTGGGACACATCCCATGAATGGTTTCACTTCATGCTGATTTTGTGTTTACATGTTATCCACATGAAATGGGTTAGAGCTGCCATGTGGATTTTGGTTGAATCTAAGGGAAAAGTTATTTCTGTGGATTTGTTGTTCTCACAAATGAGACAAACTTATGAGGAAATTCACATGCCAATGAGGTTTCATGAGAATCAAGTCAGTGAATATGTCCTGTTTTCAGAAGAGTCCTGGATTCCTCTTCTCCAACCAGGAGGTCTCAGCTTCTCAAAATATATTGTTGTTAATAATATGAGCTCTTCCAAAGGCTGAGATCCATGTTTTTTTGGCTAGAGATAACCAGGACCAGTGCTAACATTTTTCATGACCAGACAAATGAGAAAAGAGAGCCTTGCTTTCCTGTTCCAGCTGGTACATTGTGAAACAACATTTTTTCTTCATCTGGAAGAACCTTACTCAATTTATTGGATCCAAAGTAAGCTTTGACCTTGGCAAAAATTAGATTTGGATTGAGATTCAAAAGTAGGCATGTAGGTCTATCCCTACTGCTGCTTTTCAGAAAGAAGCATGAAATTTCCACATCTCTAAATTAGAATGGAATGAAAAGAATCATAAAATAATTTCCTATATATTTATTTGAATGTTTGCATGGATTCAATTCAGGAATGTTGAGCTTCTATTGTACTGAATCAGTGGGAAGCACTTACATTCTGGGGCTGGGATTTACACAGGCATGCAGAGCACCCATTTAGTAGAATTTATTAAATCAGTGCAAGGACCTTTTGTAGATATTCCCTTTGGAATCTACCCCATTGCACTTTGTAGAGGTGGGGTTTTTGATTTCTTGCTTCTTCTAACTGATTCTCAGTTGAGACAACCTTTTGATCCCCAGTAAAAATGCTCCTGTAATTTTTGTGGAGATATGAATCAGTTTTTAAAAGGTTTTTGTAGTCAGTCTGATACCTACACTGAGACAATTGACTGCAGGGACTGATGTCTGCCAAGAGTTACCTGTAAGGATAATCTTAAAATCAAATTGCTACATTAGTACATTTGTACACAACAAAGATCATGCTGGAAATATTTGTGAACACAAGCAGTTCCAAGTGATTAAATTGACCATTTACAATAACACCAACCCTGACTCACACCTATCAAGAATTCAGGGGAGATTTTTTTTCATCCTCAATTTTAAAACATGCAATGAGGCAGCTATTGAATGCACATTTCTGAATCATTCCCATCAGTGTTTAGTTCTGGATTTTCTGAGAGCAGAAGAGGAACACAATCAGTTGGGTTGCAAAGCCACAAAGAAAAATTTGAATCTGCTTAATAAATAATCTTATTACCTCCTAAAATCAGAGTGAAAAGTAAGTTCAAAGCCATTGCCCTCCTGCTTTCCTAATCTTGTTAAACAGTTTGGAACTGATTTGCTGAGAATCAGTGGTGGAGAAGAATGGAAGAATGTGATTCTTTCCTGTCAGGGCAGTGCAGCAGAAAAGTGAGATTGGGAGGACTATAAGATGTCACATTTCTCAGCCTCATTTCATTGTGAAAGGAGACAAAGTTGGGAAGAGGACAAAACTGAGCTTTTTTTTCTTTCCAGACTATTTTTAGAATTCATACCACTAATTAATCTTGGTTAAAAAATCGGCAAAAGGTTAGATACAGTTTTACTGGCAGTAAAACTTAGGTCTGAAGCCAATTTTCCCTTTTATTTTACAGACTACAAATACTTCCACATTCTTATTACTAGAGACGTAAAGGCAGAGATGGAAACATTTGAAAGCTATTAGAGTCATTTACAGAATTAATATGGTTGTGCTTTGAACCCTATTAAAATGTATTAGATCCTATCAAGTGTAATTGGAGTGAAAGGCAGGAAAAAAATGGCAAAACAAGAAGGGCTGTTGCCAAAAAAGTGGCAGAGGTGGCAGGAACAGGAGAACAGGGGTGACTGAAAAGGCATTTTTGCCTCTCATTCTAAGCATTCTGCAGTTTTGTTCAGCCTGGCACTTTAGAGCTGATTATGACTATGAAATAATTTCTCAGTCCCAAGGTAACTGTTCTCAGCTTTTCTTCACTTCATTGCACTGCTCACAAATGCTGCAGGAAATTCTAATATCCTGCAGATGGAAAAACCTCCTTTAGAAACAGGCGACTAAGAGCAGTGGGAAAACGAATGAGTTTTTGAGGGTTGGGGTTTTGTGTAGTTTGGGTTCCACTGAGCAATACAAAGGCTAAAAATAATATCATTTAGGAACAGGAATGCAGACCTTTCAGTGTTCCCTCCACTTGGGTATCAAATAATAGAGACTCCTTCCCATGATCTGCTCCCAAACTGCTGGGACCACAGGGACCACTGGCCAGCGCCCACTCGCCCGTGCTCGCTCTCCATGTGATGAACCCCTTCTGCTGGCACCTTGGTCCATGGGCTATAACACAGGCTGGGGCTGGGGCTGCCTGGCCAGTGTGGATGCACAGAGGAAGGGCTCCAGCCCAGTGGGTGGGAATGCCACCTGTCCCATCAAGCTTGAATTAACATACTTCAGGTTTATTGTGTCATAGGTGTTGCCAGCGTGTCTGATGCAGCTGAATGTGGACGTGTCACAGCACAAGTTCATGCAGTATGACGAGGCAATGCAACAGGCTCTAGTGTTACAAGGGTTATGCAATGCTCTCAGCACCAAAGAGAATAAATCTGGTATTGAAAAACCCTGCAGGAGGTTTTGTTTAATTGTATAGTCTGTATATTGGGATTTTTCCACTTACAGATGAAAGTGCTTGTTATGGCAACGATGTTCTGAAACAATCAGGACAAAAAGTGCTGGGTTTTGTGTTTGGTTGTCTTTTTCTTTTTTCCTTAATGAAAATCCTTAGTCCTCTTCCAGCAAAAGAAGACCTGTTTGTCAGAACCAATTCACACACCCCGCTTTTAAATCCATGGCCTGTTTTTACTTGTGCTGTTCAGGGTTCTTCAATCTTTATTTAATAAGGTTACGTAAGAAGAGGTGGAGGAGGAGGCAGTGTATTGTTTTGGCAAGAAAACAACAGGCTATTTACCTGTCATATATTTAGCAATGGAGCAGTTTGGGTAACCTGGCTTCACTTGGCTTAAATAATGAACATATCTGATTTAGGGCTCCAGCTGAGGGGTTGTAAGGGCTTGTCATTCACTGAGTGGTTCCAGCAGGTGCTTCTTTTGGGCATCCAGACCATCCCTCATGTGCTTTTGTTGACAGGAGAACTCCTTGGCACCACTAGGACCATTTGCTTGGTTTTATTCAAAGGTTTAGCCACAAAGCCCTAATTGTCAAGTGCATTCTGCAAAGATAGCAAAGGGGCCTTTCCCTAAGGGAAACGGAGTGCAAGGAGTGGGACAAAACCAAGCAGAGGCCAGTTATGAATAATTATCAGGCATGTTTCTTAGGAATGGTTCCTGTTGTGCTGTAGATGAGACTCCAAAGGGCAGGGGCAGAACTTTCTGGTTTTCAAGCATGAAAATCCATCTGAACGAAGCATTGAAACTCCTGTATGGCAGCGAAAAATTAGCAGGAACATGACTGAGCTGGCCAGCTACTGGAAGTCTTTTTCTAATTTTGAGGGTTCTATTAGATATCAATATTTCAGATTAAAAATCCAGAAGACAAAAGCTCAGTCAGCTTTGGATGCAAATGGGAAGTGTTGGAGGGAGTGAGCCAAGAGCTCACCAGAGTTAGCAAGTCCACACTCGCTGTGGGGGGGACAGTTTTACTCTGCCTGAAAAGTGCTTTTTTGTGGTTTAACTCAGCCATGTGTCCCCCAGGGGTACTATTATAAAATAGCAATGGTGGAATGCTGTGTGTGGAATAGTTATTGCAGAATAACCATTTCAGGCTGCTGTGTTGTTTTTTTTGTTTTTTTTTTCTCTGTAGAGAAGCCTTACTACTACATTTTGACCAGGAGTTGCACCTAAGCTAATCTCATTTCTTGATGTCTAAAGCGCAGGGGGTTTTAGGTTGGCCTGTGTACAGTAATGCTCTCCTGAGAAGTTGGTGCTTGCAAATACTTACCAAAGCATACTGAAATGTCAGGAAAAAAAAAAAAAGAAAAAAGAAAAAAAGAGGAGCAGGGGCTCCACATCCATGCAAAATGAATTTGTTTCACATAGTATAAACTAGGGCTACTTACTACCAACCCTGAGTTTAGATCCTGAAGTGACATATTAGACATATTGTGGGGAGCATGCAGTCTGGCTGTCTCTACAGCAGGAATCAGTGTGCTGGCCCTGTGTCTACTGATGAGGAGAGGTCCTAAGAGCTCCTGCATGAATATAGCATGTACCATGTTTTGACGCTCTTGGGGAGGCCTGGGCAAGACTTAAGACCTGCTCTGTATTTAATATAGCGAGAGAATACTCTTGGAGATCTGATCTCAGGTGAGCTGGATGACCCTCTGGGATCACCCATTCATTGAGGCAGCTCAGGGTTGCTAGAGGGAGTATCCGGGGAGGTGTAAAGTTGGGCAAGACTTAAACAGAGCCCTGTGGCTGCTGGGTGCCTCCATGAAGTGCCTAAACTAAGGAGGGGTTAGTCTGGGACTCACATACCAGAGGTGTTAGGATACATAATGTACTGAGGGAGCTCTTTGATATTAATGACTGGATATTTATTTTTGGTAATACATGTCAAAGAAGTGATCCTGACATAGAGTGATTTAGTAAGCATTTGATGATGATATGTAAGTGCCTTATCTGAAGTGGAAAGGGTGTCTTATGAGAGTAACTTGATACTGTTTTGCTTGAAATGAACATTTTTTTTTCTCCACAAAATGGAGAAACTGCCATTTAAATATTACATATCCTACCTAGCCTCAGAGGAAAGCAAAAAATATTTATTTAAAGGAGGGATTTGTGCAGTCTCTGGTTCTGTAAACCTTTAAAAAAAGAAATAGTAGCATTTGTGAGAGCTAGGAAACTCAAAGCTGGAGCATATTTTTACAATATGTTCAAAAATTTGGTTTTCCATGAGCTTTAGAGTGGACAACTCTATCAAATAACAAGGGTTCATGTTTACAACATTGCACACAACAAATTCCCGACCTTTTTTCCTGATTCCATTCCACTTACAGCAGAATTTTGTGTGCAAGAGGAAGGGAGAGATTGCTTTGTGCATCTTCTTCAGGAAATCAGGGAGACTTAGAGACTGAAACTGGAAATCAGAATGGGTGGGACCAGGAAAGTCAACTGAATGCTGCCTTATGCCAAGACACTTTCATCTTGCCCTTCTGTCAGCTAGGGCAGGATGAGAGGCAATGAGTTGGCAAAAAGTCTCAGGTCAACAGTTGAAAGTTGCCCATTCCTAGCATTTTTGATACTTCCACATATTGGCTCACCTTACAAATGCTTTAGGGAAATGACAATAAGCTATGAAGTTGGTTATTTCCTTTATTTCTGGGAGTAAACGACTTCCCTTTCAGTGTTTTGGTATCTGAAATGATGATGGAAAGGGATTTGTGGCTTGAACTGGCAACTGCCACCTTCACAGGAAGACAAATCCCAGAAAAGCACAGTCTGGGGAGACTTTGCAGGGAGCAGGGGAGGGGAAGGAGCTACCAGGAGCACAAATACCTAAGACTGGCTTGGCAGCTGCTTTGGCTGGGGGTTCTATACTATGGGCTCTCCTTCACAGAATCTTAGGGGTTGGAAGGGAGTTTGAAAGATCATCTAGTCCAACCCTCCTTGCCCAATCTCTATTGCGTGACAGAAAGGGCAACTGCCAGAGCCAAACCAAACACTTGTCAGAGTGACCCTTCAGTTTCTCCTCTGGATTTAAATGTTATCACTAATGTCAGTGGGATTTCAGCCCTGGTATGGTGAGTGATGTGTGGCTACCCATAATTTTCTCCTGAGTGGAACGGACTTTGGCTGGGCCTGGGATTAGTTTCTGCATCCCAAGCAAATGTTCTCTCTCTGACTGGAGTATGTATTTAATCATTGCAAGAAGAAGTTAGTCCTAAATGCTAAGACCAAATGTGTTTCAATGAGGCAGTGGTGAGAACATCCCATTATATCTGGCCCACTTGAAACGCACTTGAGGGCAGGACAGATCATAATTTCAATTTGAAAAGCTCTCTGCTTTGTTTGCCAAAGAGCAAATCTGTCCTCTAATGACTGGAAGCTGAACGTTAATGTAAGCAGACCTGGAATGTCAGATGATGTTGAAAGCTGATTATATAATGTGTACTTTTAGTTTCAGAAGCAACATTTTATAGGGTGAAAATACCTATTCACCCTACCTACTGTAAATGCAGTAAGTGAATGTAGGTGGACTGGATCTTTATCAGCCACTGAATGATGGGTTGCATTCACACCTGTACCTGAGCCAGACCTGAGCTTCTTTGCACTGAAGACTGACAGAGGATGTGATTGCTCTTTATTATTACAGCTGGGGCTAAAGACAGGGGAAGGAGGAGCTTTTGAGATTAAAATGTAGAGGAAGTTGTCCAACAATTGGATGTAAACTGAGAACAGATAGGGTCTGGATGAAGTCCATCAGGGGAGGGAGGTTTTGAAAGAAGTTTTCAGCCAGAGGTGTAGGTGCAAAACTGCACCTCAGTTTAACCTGGATCTAAATACCCTCAGGAATATGAGTATATTGGTTTCTGCTGACAGGAGGGTACTGTACACAGGGCCCAGGCAGCTCCAGTGATGTGGCTCTTTTCTTCAGTTTCTGTGTCTCATATCATCCATGCAGAGGCACTGGCATCTCTCTGGATATAATTGGTGATGATTATTAACAGTAGCTGTTTAATCTCTTTCTCTGAGAAATATATGCTGGGTTTTGGGACAGAAAGACAGATTAGAAATGGATGTGTTTAGGAAAGAATTAAAAAGATTGGTTTTTTGCAGTCTTGTTTTTTTAAACTTCATGGAACCAGAGGTATTTTTTAAAGTGTCTTGGCCATTGTTGGTGAACAAAGCATGGAAAGAGCCAGAGCTAGTTGTTCCACATGCAAATGAATTTTATCTGATAAGTGGTGTTGTTTGGCTGCTTATAGATGAGTTGCTCCTGTAAAATAACAGGTCAGTGAGAAAAAAATGATCAGTAATGTAAATTTGTAATTTCCTAATTATTTAGGTGTTACAAACTCCACCCCCAAGTCCACCTCTTCGTTTCTCCTTTTTTTTTAACCTGTGTAATAGTGTTGTGTTTGTTTCACTCATGCTTGGCAAAGCTCACACTGCCAGGACACATTTGCCAGAGCTGCTGTGGCCCTGGGGCCAGCCAGAGCCCAGCAGTGACATCCCAGTTCTGCTCCAACTTCTGGTACCATCCACAGTGTCCAGGTCAACCTGCAAGCCTGGGACTGTTGCAGGCTGTAGAGGTGGTCAGCTATGCTCACTCCACAGACTCCCCCACCACCTGCTGCTGCACCAGGGCCTGGGAGCAGATGTTTGTGGCAAAATTTAAACCCAGCAGGGGCTGGGAGCCTGGCCAGCAAGTGCAGCAACCTGCTTCCCCTAGCATTTCCTCTTTTTCTTTAAATAAATAACAATAATATGGAAGACCAGCATATCTGGTCTATGTAATATGGACTTGAGTGGTTTGCAATTTCAGTGGTACACCACTCCCCCCAGCAAGCCACAGTTTGTGTTCTCTAGCACTGGGGTGTGAGTCTGGGAGTGCAACTGCTCTAAGCAACGTCTCCTGAAACGGCTGCGGACGAGGGATAGAATGGATGAAATAGAGTCAAACAGGTAAAGCAGAAGTGGTTTGTTGACTTTCCTCTCACACACAAAAGGAACCTGAATAGACTAGGCCTGGTATGGGGAAAAGGACTATGTCTTTATCTCAGTAAGTCATTGTAAGTGTGATTTATGTGTCGCGGGGATGGTCAGCTGAGGTCAGAGTAGAAAAAGCAACAATGAATGATCCAATTGAGCAGAAGGAGCCTTTCTCCTCCCTCTCCCTGGATGTTTTTCTTCCTGTGACCTTTCCTGCAGACCATTCAGGTTTATTTGAGTGTAGTTTGCTACCGGTTGCCCCACCCCTGGAAACAGCCCTCAGACTGGCTGCCAGTGCCTCTTCGCATGCTCTGTGCTGTGCTGCCCAGTCAGTGTGTGGGTACGTGACCTTCTTTCTTCTCAGCACTGGAGCTGTTTCACAACCTCCAAGCAATGCGGCTGCCTGCCAGGTTGCCTGTCCTTGTTGGAGAAAGTGTTCTTGGGAACAGTGAGGTAGAACAGGTACAGTGCTCCTCAGTTTGCTGCTTCCAAGCAGAGAAGTTGGCAGCTGCAAACGTGTTTCCAGAGAATTGCACCAGGCTGGCTCCTGCCTTCCAGCAAAGGGCCAACTTGTCTGTGCTGCAAGTGTCCCAGGTTTACCTGCTGCTTGAGTAACTCCCTGCCACCTCTGCACCTCTGGATGAAAATCTTGGCTGAGATTTGTTGGCAAAGCCATGTAGGAGATTTCCTTGTCACATGGGGCGTCTCCTGGGTCAAGGCCAGGCTGACCCACACGTGTCATGGAGACCCCACATCTGGAGGATGTGGACCCTGACTCTGGTCATCCCACTCTCTTGCAGAGGCAAAAATGTGAGTTGAAAGTGATAATAAAGTCAAGTAAGTAAAAAAGTTAGGATTTCTGCCTCCTCCCTCCCCTTGTTCACAACATTACATTTCTTTGCTTGCTTTTAGGAAGGAAGTTAATCTCTACCCCTTTACATTCAAGAGGCATTTTTCCCTGTAGGAAATACTCAGAATAACAGTGTAAGTGAGACTGTGATTGCTAATAAGCAGCTCCACCAGTGCTCGCCCGAAGGTACCAGAGTAGTCAGTGTTACTAATAAAGTTAATTACTCCCACTACAAGAGAAATTAGTCAGGGGGAAAAAATCAGCGTGTATGAACAAGATGATTAGTCGCTGGTTTCACTTTTGCAAATATAGTTAATCTACTGTAGTACTTTTATGCTGGTTAACCAGAGTCACAAGGTATTAACGTGCTCCGTCTTTATGAGAGGGCAAAGAATTACAAAACAGTCACTTCCGTTTTGGGCCCTGTCTGATGAACTGTGAATGTATCCAAATCCCTCTGCACTTTTCTCTCTTTTAGTAATTAGTGCCACTTCTCCCCTGGCCACCAAAGGGTACGCTGGAGGTAAAATATTTCACAAGTAAAAACATCTCTAGTGCTACTGTTTCTAGCAAAAAATCTTCACTTGTCCACGAGGGCATCTCATTTCACTTGGTGGTGTCTCTAATCTTTATGCATGTGAAATAGGAAGAACCCCCCCCCCACCTCACACCATCAGGTACGGTTTTCATTGACTTCTGGGACTGTAACTGATTCATCTTCTATGAAAAAAAACCAACAGCTGGGTTCAGATTTACCCAGCTCTATTTTCTGGACTGGAAAATGCACGGGATAACACAGGAGTCATGACAGAACTGTTTGATTTCTAGGTGCTCCTTTAGTGAATATCTCAAGTGTTTTTGGTTGGCTGTGTTTGTTTGTTGGTTTATGATCACTTCTTTTTTTTCTTTCAATACAGAAAGTAGGGAGAACGGGCTCTGCAAATAATAACATCCTCCTTCCCTGGGGGTTATATAACTGAGAAACATCAAAGGCTTTGCTCTGAGATGTTGTGTTCCACGCAGGATCTGCATATGTTATAGGAGGTAACAATTATTTCCAGTTCCTGTGGTATTTTTTTGTAATATGGATACCATCCAACCCAAGTCAACGAGGGCATGGTGCAAGCATCAGATGACAAAGATTCTACTCAGACTTATCATTAAGGATAGGAGAAGGGAGGGAAAATGTCTCGTGGCTTCCCTTTTCATTCCATCATCAGTTTACCTTTCCAAATGGTTGTTTTTCCTTGGGTTTATGGTATTTCTGTGGGATCCTTCCTGCAGCTAACATGTTCACCTTCACCATCAGGAAGGAAAAATCCACACAGAGTGGCCAGGTAAGCGGGCACAGAAATTCAACATGAAAGTCCTCAAGCCTGACTGCTCAGAGAAACACTTGCCTGGAGGTGGTTTAGAAAGAGCTCAGGAACCCTCAGTTGCTGGAACAAGAATATGATCTCCCTGTGGATAATTTGCAGAAAGAGAAATACTGTATTTTTTTAATTACCTCTTCAGGCTGAATTTTGAACTGGTAGTAAGATTAACCACTATGCAACTTATGATTAAACTTCTGAAGTGTTTAGGAATTATTATTACTAGTGTACTAATTACTATTTCCGTTACTGGAATCTTTTTTAAAGGCTACTTTTTACATGTAAATCTGTCAGTCAAATGAAAGTGAGGATATATTTTTGAGAAGGACCTCCCCAAGGGAAGTCTTACAACAAGCCACAATTTCCCTCTTTTCAGAGTAATATGCAGTAATGTGCTCTGAAACAGGTGTACCTGTCATCTCCCTCTTCTTTGGAAGGTGTTTCAGTAGGAATGAGAATCTGTTCCTATTTATTTTATTTACTTCTCTGCTCCTTCATGTTGACTTTTTTTCCCAATTTAGTTTTTATACCCTCCCTCTTCCTGCTCTTTCACACATTCTTCTATGTTTTATAAAATCCCATCTTTTCACTGTCATTACCTTGCTCCTTTTTATTATTTGGATATATAATTATGAAGTAGCAAACTGTCACCATCAACAGCTACCACCCTTTTCCATAGTGTCACAGATTCACAGAATAATGCAGGATGAGAGTAATCTCTAGAGGGCATCTGATCTGCTCCAGTCCCTGTTTGGGGTGGGGCAAGCTTTTAAGTTAGGTAAGGTTGTTGAGAGTCATGTCCTGCTGAGTAAGTCTGAGGAGACACACAACATCTCTGGGCAACCTGTCCCAGTCTTTGACTCCTGCCATGTGAAAATTGATTTCCTTGTATCTAATCATATATCTAATAAAATTTTCCTTTGAGTCTGCTTCCTCTTGTCCTTTCCCTGTGCACCTCCAGAAAGAAGTCTGGCCTCCTTTCTAACTTCCTGCAAGGTAGTTGAACACAACTGTAAGATCTCACCTTCTCTTTCTCTTCTGAAGCCTGACTGGCCACCCAGGGCCTCTCCTTGTACATTAGGCCTATGACTGCTGAGATGATTCCAGAGATCTGGAATGACTTATGGCACTTGTAAGCAAGAGAGCATATCTACCAGTCAGCATTGTTCAGGCTCTTCTAAGGACAGTTAAAAAGATTCACACTTGAAGATTCACAGTTCCTTGGTACTACCAAGCTATTGTGGAATGGAGGAATAAAAAAATTAAACCTAAATCATTTGCAACCTGAACAGAGTAAAAAAATCTCAGAATTAACCATTGTTAATGAATGTCTTTTTCTGCTCCTTCATGATTCTCCAAAGCTTTTCTTATGCTGTTTGATCAGCCTTAACAGTTGAATGTGCAAAAGAGCTTGTGGCTACAGCAATGGGAGTGTCATTCATGACCTATACAGAATCCTATTGTATGAGACACTGTTTTTGTTCTGAAAAACAGTTTTATTTATGCACTGTGAGCTTGGTGGGGGTGAAATCTTACCTAAAGGAAGCGCTTTGATGGTCGGGTTAGGCTAGTTTTGCAAGAACTACTCCAGCCATTCTATCTTTGGAGCTCCAGTTCTTTCCTCCCATCCCAGCAAATCATGGAAGAGGATCAAGATGAGCTCAGATGCCATGAAGTTTTTCAGGATTTTTGTCATTCCTTAGTCACTCACAGAACTGATGCAGCCAGAGCTCAGGATTGCAGGAAGGATTCCTGAGCAGTAGAAACCTTGATGTTAAACAGGAATCAGCTGTGACACACCTTGATGGTAGGGTGGAGATAATTTGTTTTGTTATTAACATTTGACATTCAAGTTCATCATGCGGAGAAGGCACCAGCACTGCCTGGAAGAGAGGCTGCAGGCAGCACAGAATCTTACTCACCCCGTTGCATAAGGGGCACATTTGCACCCAGATCCTCGTCTGGTGATTAAATAAAAGGTGTGTCACACAACCCAGCGAAGGAGCGAGTGCTGTGGGGTGACACCTGGGCTGCCCCTTCCTGAGCTCTGCCGTGACCTCTCCTCCCCAGCTCTCTATGGATGGGTCGAGAATGTTGTGGACCCTTTTGTGGCAGGGAGGTGGTGAGGAGAGGAGAGGAGAGGAGAGGAGAGGAGAGGAGAGGAGAGAAGAGAAGAGAAGAGAAGAGAAGAGAAGAGAAGAGAAGAGAAGAGAAGAGAAGAGAAGAGAAGAGAAGAGAAGAGAAGAGAAGAGAAGAGAAGAGAAGAGAAGAGAAGAGAAGAGAAGAGAAGAGAAGAGAAGCGAAGAGAAGCGAAGAGAAGAGAAGAGAAGAGAAGAGAGGTGGGGGAGGAGAGAGGGGAGGAGGGGAGGAGAGGAGAGGGGAGGAGAGGAGAGGAGAGGGAGACCTCCACCCAGACCCCGTCATGCTTCCCACCATGAAGGACCCTCCTGACAGACATGACAGCCTTGGAGGGACCTGCAGTCCCCAGCGGGGTGGCTGGAGCTGGGCAGGGCAGCTCCACCCCGAGCGGGGTGTCATTACCTGTGCCCGTGCCTGCTTGTCAACAGCCCTCGGCTGCTGACCCACAGCCTGAGTCACCAGCGCTGGAACGAAAGTAGTTTTGTTGTTGTTGTGTTGTCCTTCCCAGCCACTGCAGAGCACGCCCCGCCAGGAGGGGCTGGTGGCTGGG
>NW_009954302.1:1076974-1078856 GCF_000747805.2 Chaetura pelagica
CCCTGCATGGGCAGGGACACCTCCCACCAGACCAGGCTGCTCCAAGCCCCATCCAACCTGCCCTTCAACACTGCCAGGGATGGGGCAGCCACAGCTTCCCTGGGCAACCTGGGCCAGGCTCTCACCACCCTCACACTCCACAATTTCCTCCTCATGTCTCACCTCAATCTCCCCTCCTCCAGTTTTCATCCATTCCCCCTTGTCCTCTCCCTCCCTGCCCTTGTCCCAAGCCTCTCCCCAGCTTTCCTGGAGCCCCTTCAGGCCCTGGAAGGTGCTCTGAGGTCTCCCTGGAGCCTTCTTTTCTCCAGGCTGAACAACCCCAACCATTCATTTGATTTGTAGTCCCTCAGTTTTCATGATGATACTGGTGTTAAGGTGTATGAAAGAAGCTTTTTATACATTTTGTTCTCCTCCAGTGTGCTGGATGTTAAAAAGGAAGAGAAATACCTCTTGGCCCTAATGCTCAAATCACAGGAAAGCTCCTGTCTCATTCCTCATTTCATGTCCTGCTTCATGTTATAAACAATCATTACAAGTTGCACCTTGCTTGCCCACTGTATTTTTCCCCATCCTCTTAGACCGTAACTTCCATCCCCTCCCTCTAATTACTCCACCCTGGCTTAAGGTGAAAAGAATGGCCTTTGTTTGGCAAATAAAGGGTAGGCAGAGCTTTGAAGGAACACCTTGCTGTTATGGAGATTGAACCAACATTATGTGGTTGGCTCTTCTTGTTTCTGTTAAAGCCAAGGGTTCACTTACTTCCTTCATGGACAAGCAGGAGAGAAGGACTGTCCTACAAACTAGAATGTCTGTTCTTCTCCTGTGTAAAGGGGAGAAAAAGATACATAAATACTTCATTTTCAAGTTCCCAATGTGCTGTGAATAATACAATATAAAAGTGAGTGCGTACAATACACAAATAGTTTTATGGTGTCTTTAAAAAAAGTTTGAGACATATCAGCCTGTGAACAGGCTACATTGCCAGTTCATTTATATTTTTTCCTGTAAACAAATTTCTATATAGAGATTTTCAGACTTTCTGAATGAAAGAATTTGTAACCATAAAAATCCAGAGATTCCAGATGCACATTTTAATGCTCTCGGGGTTTGGTTTAAGTTGTTTTTCAGATGGATACATAACTTTAGCATTTTACAGTTTGAGGATGCATTAATAATTGTGTGTATAATTTTACATAAACAAATGTGCCCAGGGACTGAAAATGTAGCTTTCATTCCTGTTATTTGCATCTAATAAGGGTAATTCTGAAGACACTGAATAATCATTTAACTAAAGAGCCTTAAGTTCAAGAAGTTCATGACGGTGCAAGGTAACTGGATTGCTGTGGTGAACATTTTACATAGCTGAACTTTGGGAGACTTTTACAGATAGAGACTTAAAAATTACACCGTTGCACACCTGTGGTCTAAATTATTTCAGGTCTTCTGTGGATTTCTTGAACGTGTTAAAGGAGGTTTGCTAACTGAAAGTGTCATTGAGTCAAGAGTTTGGAATAGGAAGAAGTAGGTGATAGAGACTGCTCTCACTTCTGGCGATGGTGGTGGGTGCATGTGGGACTGCTTGGGATGTCTTTCTGTTTCACTCTGTGAAGACAAAATGGTTGAAAGCATGGTGCAAAGATGCTGCCCCCTTCAGAAACTGTCATGGCTCCAGCTTGTCTACATAAGCTGGTGTGAAAGCTGCAGAAGTACCTCCAAGCACTGGGACAAGGGCTGTCAAGTGAAGGCCTCAGCGATGTCATGTCTTGACAAGCACTTGAAAATGGAAGGAAACAGAGGCTGCTGGAGGAGTATGGAGAAAGAGAAAGCAGGTAACAAACATGAGCTATAATAGCAAGAGATGGTGACGGTTGTTCTGTGTTTC
>NW_009954302.1:1079228-1085663 GCF_000747805.2 Chaetura pelagica
CCTACAGAGAATGGTGCAGAAAGGCCATTATCTGTAGAAGTCATTCAGGTGCCACTATATCATTTCTTTTGATGGACAAAAGATGACCATCTTTGGCTAATAGGCAGAAAGTAGGGAAGTGCCAACTCTCAACTCTCTGTACTCGTACCCAGTTTCTTTTTTACCACATGAAGGCAGCAACAGCAATAGCTCCAACACCTGTGCAGCTCCCCGTTCTCTTTCATATAGAGCTGCATCCATGACACTGAACAGCCTAGACTCTATTCTGAAGTGATTCATGTACCAAAGTCTGGGAATTTTCCATCTTAATCACATCCATTCTTTTTCTTTAGAACAACATGACAGACTGTTTGGCCTTGGAGGATGCAACCACGTGTAGCTTGTCTCCAGACTCTGTCTGTCTGAGGGACATGGCCAATCTCTTTCCCATTTGCTCACCAAGCCAATCTTTAGGCCTGCTCACATCCAAACCAGCCAGTTAGTGTAGTCACTCTTTCTCTGTTCTCCTCCTTTTCCCGTATGATTAGTGTTATGGCTTCTAGTATTTGTTAAGACATAGATTTAAGTCTTTGTTACAGAAACAAACCATTAACTATTCCCAGGAATTTTGAGCATGTAGAGACAAAACACTGACTAGCACAGCAGGTGTGGTTCAGGATGTTGTATTTGAGCTTTGCATCTCAAGGGTGAAGAGGTTTAGGAAGAAAACAATTGTGACATGCCCCCAACATGGGGCATTATCACAATACTGATGTCCACCTGGTGGGTAGGAGTAACATAACTGTGCATTTTACTTTTACATTAAAATTTATAAAAAATGTCATATAAACACTGATGTAAGTGGGTACACCTTGGCTGAGCTGCTACTTGACTGTAGAGGAAATCTCTGGAAAGTGTAGATTGGCTCATTCTCTTGAGAACTCCCAAACTGGGGCTGATAATTCTGAAGGAAGCCTAAGAAATCTTCTCAGCATGCCCTGTTTCTTCATGTAAAAGGCTTAAAAACATGAAATTAGAAACAGAAACTTCAAGCATGTGGATCCATTAAACCAGGGCCTAGTTACCCCAGGAGAACAGGATTAAGAATGTTTGATAAGACTCAGATTTATGGCAGTATCACTTTAGGCCCATTCTGTCTAATAGAAGCATTGAATTATTGGTATTCTACTACTAAAGGACACTTGAGTTATGTGGGCAAATCTTCTAGTTATTAAATAATTCACTTGCACAGTGAATTCAGCTCTGCTGCTTGTTGAATTATACCAAGAAACACCCAGCCAAACAATGTTTGCTTTATATATGTGGGCATCGTTTTCCAGATAAACTTTTGTGTGTAGAGTACAATTTGCAGACTCTGTTTGGAGGAGGTGTTTGATGTGGAAGAACCTTATGCATATGTATATATATGTACACACACATGTACGTGGTTATATAAGAGAGACATAGGATGATTCAGTGTTTTGGGCCTGCCCTTCTCAAGCACTGGACCATATGTATAGAGGTAAGACATCCTGCTTGCCCTTGTGCTACCCAGTGCCAGGAGGCAGCTTAGAGCACTGTTACTGTCCTGAGTTATGCTTCATCCCTTGCTCTTGCCAAATATCCACACATGTACACCATGCAGCAGGCCTACACATTGTTACAGATGCTTACCTCAGCTCCACAGTCAACATCTGCAGGGGCAAGACCACAGAAAGGAGTTGTAAGGTCCTCATTATTGATGAACACAACACAAATGGTGAAAGTAACCTTTTATTTGCATGTGATATAGAGACATACACACTGCAAACACATGCCACACATCATAAAAGGACAGGATACTTGGGACATCGCAGCAAAGAAACATTAACATCTGCTTTTAATAACCAGCATAAATAGTACATGCTCTGAGTTTCTCATGGTGTTTCTGAGCAGGATTCCAGAAGAGCTGCGCACATGGCACAGCCAAGCTCACTAGCACCATCCGCACACACTGCCAAAGGGATCCCACTTCAGCTCCCTCACTGCCACCCTGCCCATCTCTGCTGCAAGAGGAGTGATGTGCCAGGGAACTGGACTCCCTCAGGCTGGTGAGAAAGCCAAAAGAGCCAGAGGGGGGGGCTTCGGAGGAAAGATGGAGCTTTCTTTCTCCAGGGGTCCCAAGGGTGTGACGTGGGTCCTGTGAGCCACTGCTGCTCTCAGTCTACAATGCAGCACAAACTGGCACAGAAATGTCAGATTCCTGGAATTACTATGCAAAGCACAACATGAAAATGCTCAGAGCGTTGCTGTCCAGGCAGCTCTCACATGCAAAATCTTCTGTAGCTTAGGACATGTTCTGGAGAAATGAGAAAGAATGCAGCCAGCTAAGTGAAGACAGGTGTGCAGCTCTGCTGCCTGGCATGTAAGAACAGAAATGATTGCTGGATGAGATGAAAGCCTTGCTGGGAGCACAGGTTGGCTTGTGGCAGCACGGTTGTGACTGCATGTATGCAGAGCCATACAGCAAAACATGGACTGAACTTCCCCAGCACACACACCCCAGGCACTCATCAAACTCACTGGAAATTCACGTATCTACACCAGTTCCTTTGCAATCACCTCTGGCTTCTAGCTCAGTGCCTCCATCATAAGGCAATTCTTTTAACTCTCTTAAGCATCTCGTTCATCTTAATTGTTTCAGTAATTTGTTTCATTTCTGGGTAAAAAAAAACCCTGAAATCTTAGTCCTGTACAGCCTATGACCAAAATCATCACAACCAGGACTAGTGTATTTACCAGACTAGTGGAACCCATTTTCAGCATATCTGGACTTCCTCTGAGCTCCATCTGTTAGTGATACTGCAAGACTTTTTTGCCCCTGATACATCCAAGAGGTCTGTAAAGAAGGAAGGAAGAGTTCTGTGTGCTATGTGTTGTGCTGGGCCATGGTTTTCCAATAGTGACAATATTTACAGCATGTCCTGGACTGGACTGCCCACCAGCATTGTTCACAAGTAGCAACCCACCAAATATTATTAAGTGCTTGGAATTGCTTTGCCGTGCAGCCTGTTTTAATGGGTGGGATAGCTTTTACTGATGTGTTTACTTCATGAAACATTCAATTAGCCAGATTCATCATCAGCATATTTGCTTGTACTGCCTTTGTGCTGGGTGTTTCATCAAGCTTTTCCTCATGTGCACAGTTTGCCATCTGCTTGTAGGTTGTTCAGAGACTGTGTGAAGATTCTCTCTCTGAGAAAATGTGTGCTGGTCCATTGAAGTATTTGCTGGTGATGCAATGGCAGCTGTTATCATCACGTCATATGTGTGCGGGTGGTTGCAATACATGGTATATAGGTTGTCAAAATTTGCCAGGAAGATGTGTTTTTGATTGTGGTATTGTGTGCATGTGTGGTACTGCTGGAGCAGCACGCATAGGACTTGGAATATTACATGAGTACTATGCGTGAGTGCTATATAAACCACATACCAGAGTGGTTACATGCTGTATTGGGTGACAGTAACACCATATTCACACAGCTTTTTCACATATCTCTTTATCAGCTGCCCATTTTTTGAGTGTTCCCCAGGGCCCTGCCTGTTTCCATGAGTGTGCTGGGCAGTGGTCTTCCCTGAGCGTGCTCTCACACTTGGAAATCAAGTCTTCCTTGCCAGCACTTTCCTGGTTCTGGGTGCCAACAGCTCAGGCTCTGTGGGACAATGGTTCATTCCCAGTGTCTGTCAGGATGTTTATGCTGTTTATGTGTAGGCCTTTGTCACCTGGTATTAATTGGATCGTGCCCTCTCTGCCTTTGAAGGCACAGAAGGCTTCAAACGCCTTTTTATTACACATGGTGCTGTGGCCTGTAGTACTAATCAACTACATTTGGATACACCATGTTGTAAGTATAGGACATGCAGCACCCCACGGCATCCTTGGAGATCAAATGGGCTCATGGTAGCTGAAACCTTGCCTGCACTTGTGACTTTTTTGTTGGCTACACTTTTGTGTTGAGGCACCATTGGCTAAACCTGAGCAAGCCTGTAACCACCACACATTTTGTCTGCTTTCCTCCCTTCCTGATGATGCAGAAGCATTGGTTGCTCTGATGTGCTGGATCATTGCTGTGCAGGCAGATCACTGCTTGGCATAGCACACACTGTTTATGCTGCATTCCCTGCTTTATTTCTTCTCATCTGCAAATATTTACCTCTACTGGGTACTGAAAATTTTTACAACCTTGCTTCCACTTAATTAGGCCAGACTCTGAACTGCATGGTCCAGACAGTTATGGACCTCTTGGCAAAGGTACCTGATGCAGTGAGAAGGGTCCTGACAGCATTAATGAATTACACTTTGTCCTTCCTCTGGAGTTTTGCCAGGTGATGGCTGAGCTGATAGAGGAATTCTGCACACTGTTGCAGGGCCTGGCCTCCTTTCCTCTTGCCTGATCAATGCCTTGGTCTTCACACACTGCGCCGTGTCTGCTGGTTGCTCGTGAAGGCTGTTCTGCATTTTTGTCCTTTCTTCTGGGTTGAGCAGCCCCGAGTCACAGCAAGCCATGAATGCCATGTCGGTGGGCACTGGCACTTGGAGAGACGTCACTGCTGCCTGTTGGGGCACAGAAGCTTGGGGCTGATTAAGTTTTAACTTTTGAGTCTGGAGCAATCTGTGTGGGCTCACAGCTGGGGACTACAAAGTGCTATATGGAATTGGCCCAGAGAAGAAACACACAGATCGCCTGCTGTCAGGACATCTGTGTCTTTTTATTTTGGGTACATTTAGCACTTACAGTGTTTCACATCTGTCACATATGCAGTATGGCACTGACAGTGGTTACCATTCTATTTACATTTTACCTCAATCACATTTGTTGTTGTTGTTTACTCTCTCTGCAAAGCCACCTCCTTGGCCTCACACGTTTCATCCCTTAGCATCGGGGGTGCCTGGCATTGAAAGCTGCCAGCAGTGGGCTTGGTGACACGCACATGGCATTAACAACATGGCATTCAGCTCGTGGATCAGCCTTCCATCATTTGTATTCTCGTTACAAATGCCATCTCCCCAGTTCTACCTGGGCCTACATCATCTTGTCCTGCACAGCACTAGCATGTTGCAGGGTAACTGAAGAACAGGGTCTCTGTAAGAGACCCCAAGTGGTCTGCAGACCATGTTAGTGGCTTAGTTTGTCCCCTGCTTGAAGTACACTCACGGCATAAGCTAGTCTGGACAGTCTTTTAAAAGTCTAAGCTACTCTTGAGAGCTCTTAGTGACAGCAAATCCAAAATCCCCCGTGGCAATATTTTTCATTCTGTACATGAGAACATTTTCTGTAAACTTTGGCCGGAAACGTAACTTGTCTTTAGATATGCAGCATGTGACTTCAGAGTCAGCTGCTGCTAAGTCAGACAGAAATCCCTCACTTCTTTGACAACTTCCCTGTCATTTCAACCTTCGATCTGGAGTTTTGCTTAGGCATCACCAAAGGCCATCACCCTGCATTCCAGGTTTTAGAGACATGAAGTTTTACTGATATAGACATGTTCACCTTGTGGCATTTGTGCCTTTGTTCCAGAATATGGCCAGGATTTTTCTTCTGCTTGCAAAGTCATGGCCTTTCTCCCTTCCTTTATACCTCTCATGCTCTCAGGTTTGTCCTTTCATTGGTCGTGGCATATGGTCCTTGCTTCTGACTGCATTGCACACAGGCTGGGGACAAAGTATTGCCTTTTTCTACCATATTGCAGTGACTGCTGCTCCCCTGGTAGGCTTGTATCTGCACTTTGGCAGTCTCTGATTGCAAGCATCATGGAGCTTCCTGATGGGATCAGGAGGAGCAAGTGAGCTCATCAGGACAGCCTTTGGATCACCTCTTATATTGCCAGCCCTGAGGCTAGATGGGCTGGAAGGTAAAGATTAAAACCTGCAGTGTTTGCTGTGAGGAGAGCAATGAATCTCAAATGGGGTGGAAATTTGCCATTGCTCTTTCTAGAGCTGTTAAGGAAATCAGGGCAACAAGAGGATGAGATTCCCGGAGCCAAATCTGTCCTTGGAATATATCACATCACAAGCTTTTCTTGTGACAGAGTTCTTTCATTATTTTTTTTTAATTAAACCATCCTTAAAAATAATCCTTGCTTTTAAATCACAAGTAAAAAATGCAGATGTGAGCCCTGGGAACTCAAAAGTCTCAGGCTACACAAATTTCTCTCATCCCTGCTACGGAAACAACAAAAGATGAATACACAAGGAATGTCTGTTAAGGATAAGTTTTAATGATCATCTGCAACTTGTTATTCCATAATACATTCCATTAATAAACTGAATTACCCCCAAAAGTCTGTCCTGTGAGAAGTGCTATACTTCCTGCATCTGCTACATCTGTTTTATCACATCTCTGCATCCTTCTGAAGGCACTGTGCAACGTGTAACAGCACAAAGCAATCACAACTCAGGTATATAATTTCTCACTC
>NW_009954302.1:1086062-1110575 GCF_000747805.2 Chaetura pelagica
CTCTTTCCTCTCCTTCCTTCACAGCCCTTTTTATTTCACTTTTTACTGCTTCTGTATGTGAAGAATAGTTTCCAACTGAGAAAAGCTCAGTCTACCTTCTTTTCCTCTCTTTGATTGAAAGTCTTTGTCTCAATTGTGGGTTCAAACACAAAACCTCACCCTAATAAATGGTAGAGTCACCAACAGATTCAAGCTGTCATGTGGATTACTTTGCTCCTGGAGTTGTACTTCATTGCCACTGAAGTATAATAAGATACTTTTCATTGCCTGCAGTGAAAACTGGCCTGGGCCAATAGTCATGGGTAATTAGTGAGTGGGAGATGAAAGGGCCGTGTTACCTCCCATTCCCACATTTTTAGTGGACTCTTTTCCCTACCCATGTGGCTGCAAGATTCTCATTCCAATCTGCTCTTATCTTGATTCGGGGGTTGGGGGGGAACTGGTTCTCATCATGGTTTCATTGTGCTAAGGTATCTATCCCTCTTCACAGAATTAAATTAACCTCTGTCCTGTTCAGATATGCTATCATCATCCTTACCATTCAATGAGTTGTTTCTGCAGCAACTGCAGACAAGAAACCCAGCCAGCCCCTCTGGCCACATTCCACTGGACAGGCTGCAGTGTGCAGTTCCAGGGGACATCTTGGGAAAGGCAACCATGGCAGCTTGAAAAGCTCAGGCAAGCCTCTCTTCCCTGGTTCCTTGCAGCTGCCCTTCATGCCAGGAAGCTGCTTTCTCAGAAAGGTGCTAGAGAGGAGGGCTGATGAGGTATAGCCTTAAGGTTACATGCAGGAGGATCTGGAGGTCTCAGTTCCCTCCTCTGTCCCTGGTCACAAGCTGATTCCTCTGCTCCTTGTGTGAAAAATGGTTAGAATGTCTTCTGTCTCCTTCCCTTATTCATTTCTCCAGTGTGCAGTCCAACAGACATTGTAACTCCACCTTCAATGCAAGCATGGCTTCCTGGAACAGGTTGCCCAGGGAAGCTGTGGCTGCTCCATCCCTGGCAGTGTTGAAGGGCAGGTTGGATGGGGCTCTGAGCAACCTGGGCTGGTGGGAGGTGTCCCTGCCTGTGGCAGGGGGTTGGAACTGGATGGTCTTGAAGGTGCCTTCCAACCCAAACCATTCTATAGTTCTATGAAGAAACTATTTTCACTTCCTTTTCCAATTATTCTTTATTACGTAGGAAATTTTATGATGGGGAGGTTCAGATTGGATATCAGGAAAAAAATTCCTCACAGCAAGAGTGGTGAGGCCTGGGAACAGGCTGCCCAGGGAGGTGGTGGAGGCACCATCCTTGGAGGTGTTAAAAAAACAGGTAGACATGGTATTTCAGGAGATGTTTTAGTGGTCATGGGGCTGCAGGACTGATGGTTGGACTTGATGATCTTGGAGGCCTTTTCAAATCTCAGTGATTCTATGTGATATACTTAATGAATAATGTCTCTATGGTTTTCCTCTATGCCATTTTTTTGTATATTTGCCACCAAATTACATAAACATGAACACTTTGATATTGATAAAGTTAATTTTGGTTAGAAAAACTGTATCCCTTGTCATTAATGTTTTTATAGTACCATAACTTGTACTTTTCATCTTAGGCAAGTCTTGGTTTGGGCTTTCTTGGGCTGAGAGCAATAAAATTCCCATTCTTTGTGTCTTAAGATTTTTTTCTTAGACAACTGGCATTCTTACCAGCAAAAATCTGGGCAGGGACTGAACTTTTATTGTAAAAGCATGAAGAAAAGAAATAAGCTTTATAAGTGCAAAAAGTCATGACAGAATCCTGGATGAGTAAAAATTAAAAGAGGCTAAGAAATAAGTAAATATATATGCATGACAAATACATATGCATACACGTGTATCTTTTTCAAGGACAGGTAATGATTTCATGATGTGAACAGTTGACTTCACTACAATAAGACATATGGTTTCATAAATTCAGTACTTACTGTGGGGTATTTTGTTCAGATTTTAATGCCACAGAGTGTTCTAAACTTATTGTGATGGGAAATACCAGCTGATGATGAGAAGCAGAGCTAAGAGTGCTAGATGACACCAAGCTTTGCAGGGATCCAGGATAGGTGAAGCTGTCAAACAGTCACCAGGACATTCTAGCAGACACTGGAGTGTGGAAGCCTCTTGGCTGCTCTTCAGCTCTGGTGGCTTGGTATGAATTTAGCATCGTGGAACTGTCATTTGATTGAAACCACCATGTATTTGCCTTCCTGGGGAAAGTCAACATGTTATTAAAATGTAAGCATGTGGAATGTACACAGAATGAAATGCTCTACCTGCTGTGGTCAATGTGAGTTTTGGTAGTGGCTTCAAAGCTCAGAATGTTTCAGTCACCTTATTTGAACATAAAAGACACAAACCTTTCTAAAGTAATGATTTCTTCTGCTTTTTGGAGAGTAATTATGCAGAAGGTGATTGCATTTTTAAACAAAAGTAAAAGAGACTGGAGGTTCAAGTATTTTCTCAGGTTTTGAGTTGAGTTGTTGCTTCTTGTTGACATTTCTCTGAGCTCTGTGCTTGCAGGATTCTGATAATATAAAACACCCACAGAGGCTCTAACTAGAGCAGAACTGCTGATACATACAAACTCAAACATACAGATTTAAGGAGCTCACCTGGCATATGTCAATCCTCTGCCCTTTTCTAGTCCTAATGTCTGACTTTTGAGCTACAAATGCCTATTTTTTAGAGGCTTTCAATGAAGGAACCGAGGCAGGCGCAAAGCTCAGTGCGTTGCTTCATAATAAATAATAGTTTTTAAAACTTAACCTCTATTTCTGCTTGGGGGGATAGAATTGAAACAGTGTAAGTTTTGAGCTGGACTGTGAATTTCTCGTTTCTACTGGACTATATTTTTTATCAGGCAACTATTCCATGCCTTGGGCAGAGGGTTCCAGATAGGATGGGGAGACTGCAAGAGGCAGCCATGGGCTGGAAAAATGTCTGTGAGGGCTTCAGCAGGGCTTTGATCTGCGTGAGGGTTCATGGTATCAGGCTCCAATATTGCCTACATTTTACACAATATTACTTAGTGAATATGGTAGTTGAGTCATAAGGTTTTTAATTAGAGTTCACCAGAACTTTCATTTCTCAAACACTTGAGTGGGACCTGCAAACACTGATTCATGTGCTCTTCTTTGTGCGTGACCACCAAGGAGAACACCCACACTCTGAGAAATGAAGCAGGTGCCCAAGCCTGCAAAGATCAGGGCCACAGAGGTGGGTGGTACTGATTTCATACTTTGACTCTAACTAAAACATTCCCTTTTTTTTTAATAGCTTGCTTTGCTTTCTTAATCTGTAAAGCAGTCTTTGGCTGGTGACAGCTGTGAACATTCTGAAATCCATCATGCACTATGGAGACCTTTTCTGATTTCTGTTGCCTTGTAATGCACTTAGAGCAGCACATGGAAAGTGAGTAGCCAGAATTTTCTGTTGCTGAAAAGAAACAGAGTCATCAAGAGGAAGGAGACCCGAGAGAGCAAACCTCAGAGTCAGAGGAGAGGTCTCTTTTTGCTCCAGCAGTTCCTTCACAATTCTGTGAGCATTTTTCCTTATACATTTGTAGTTTTACCAGCTTTACATTGTTTCCCTGCAAACCTAGCAGATTGTGTGGCCTGTATGTCATCCCCAGCATTTGGGAAGCCCTGTGATAAACTACAAAACTCTATGATTCTTAAAGGGATTGAGATATGGTGGAATCCCCAAATGTTTCTTATACACATCTGTGGTTCCAATTTGTTTTTCATCACGTAAGCATGAGTAACAGGGTTAGTTATATTAGGTGTATTTGATGTAAAATAGCCAAACTTTTTAGCTGATAGAGGGAAGAGAAAGACTTCACTGAGGTTTGTAACTTACTAGCAATGTGTATTAGAAAGTGAAAGCCAGACTCCACCTTGATGAAATGATTTAAAATATTTTCATTGAAAAAGCATGCTCTACAAAATTAACTGTCTGCCTCCTGTTCACAGGTACATGTACATTTGGAGCAGATAGAGGATTGTGCTTTTGGACATGTTAGGGTTCCCCTGATGGCAAGGAAAATATTCTTGGAATAATAGGCATATCAGAGTAGCTGGGCTGAGCTATAAAGCTTCAAACTGAAAGTGCTGGAGGAGGGTTTCCCAGATCAGTGCACAAAACCTGAGAGATAGTAATTCCTCACCAGACTCCTGTGCCTGTTTTCTGGGACAAAAGCTTATAAATTTCTTTAGCAGCACAATACCCTTGCTCCACCTCTGACCCTTTCCTCACTTTGCAAACAATCTGTGTACAGTCACAGCCTTGAGAGACCTCCTGATTGCTGAGTTGTTGAGGAAGGCTTGGATGTGCTTTCTTATGCTACCTTTCCAGATTATGTCTTTACTGCAGATGGAGCCCTCCACAGTGGTTGAAGCTGAAAATAGAAAACCTCTCTATAAGCCCTGTCTCCATGGAGTCTAAGTTCAAGAGAGAAATAATATGCATGCCTCTCCAGCTCAGTCATAAGGCAAAAGCAGTCACAGAGTCAATCCTTCTGCCTGAAGGATGAGTCGTTCCAGATGTCTCCTGGATATCTGCTTAGGATGGGATTCACCTGTCCAACTTTAGACATCTCTAGCTGTCTAAATCAGGGGTGATTATCCCGGCTGCATTTATGGTCCCACTCTAACATCAGTATCTAAAATGATTGGGGTGATTTGCCTCCTGGAAGCTCTTCTCTCTTCCCATTGACTAGTACAAGACCAGCGTTAGAGTAAGAAACGCACTTGGAGATATTTTAACTGAGGTGAGAGAAAATAACACACTTTCAGTAGGCAGTCTGAACACAACCCTGTCTTATATCTATGGACTGTGGTACATGCCTGTAGGGTAGTAGACTATAGTCTAGGAATGCCTCATTACTTTCTTGAATTTTAAGTGTCACATGGTTTTATTTTATTCAGTATGATAAGTGGTCGGAGAACAGGTTTGCAGCTCTGGAAAAGACAAAAAGCACTGTGTAATGGAATGTATGTACAACACTGCACTTCAGTCAGCAACCATATTTTCATTCCCTGACACAAAAGCATCAGCAGTGCAGAGAACAGTGCACATTTAAAAAATCAGCAAGAAAAAAGTGTGTGAAAAATCAGCCAGAGCATTGAAGTGTGACCCTGGACAGACATTTCTCATCGTACTTGCTGGGTGACCAGTCAGAACGGGAAGTCACCTCTGTAATTCAGCAGCACAGATTTACTTTTGCAAATGGTAGGAGAATTGAAAGCTCCCCAAGAGCATGAATACTGACAGGGCTCCTAACATGTCTGAGAGGGAGGATCATCTGTAGCCTTGAACACACTAAGTATAGACAAGAGGTACATAAGCAGTCAAAGATAACACCACTTCATATCAAGAGCTGCTAACCAGCCCTGCAAAGGAATTTGAACAACTGCTAAAGGTTTTCTGAAGTCTGCACCTGATTACCACAGAACTTCAGATACCCCCTCCAAATATTTATGATCCTTCACTTCAAATCAGTAGTTTAAAATAACACCTAAAAATAAAGCCGTAAAAACTTCTCCAAGTATTTTAGATATAGAATTATTATTAGATTTGTTTCTGGTTTACAGATACATTTTTTGGCCCAAGCTATGTGTTTCAACACTCTCTTCTTACATCAAGGGCTCTTCAGGGCTTTTTCTGTATGTGCTGAAAGACACTTCTTTACCTGAGGCAACTCTGCTGACTTCTCTGAGTACAGGGTGTCTCGTGGATCATTTAACCACGTGAGGCACCCTCAGAAGATTTGGCAGATTGTCTAAGGCATTTGGAGTCAACCAATAATAAAGTCCCTGCTCCTAATCCTCCAGATTTCTTCTGAGTTCTGCTTGTATTTGTTCTTAGTGAAAAGCATGGCATTATCTATGACAGCAATTTGGTTGTTGTTATCTAAGGAGGCTGCTGTCTCAGCAAAAAGCAGCAATTTGGAAAGGATGGAAAAGGCTGCGAGTCATGGATGAGTGAGTGATAGGTGGAGAAATAAAACAAGATAGAAGAGGGTATGTTGAGTGATTGGGAGAGCTTGGGGAAATAAGAAGAGGCCTGCGGTAATTAGTTAAGAAATATGGCTCTTTGTTTACATGGTTAAATGGGAGAAACCTGCATTTTCCTGTCACATCTAACCTGATGGCCTAAGTTCAGCCAGAAGTGTGCAGTAAAGGAGTTTGTTTAGAAAAGGCTAGTGTAGTGAGGTGTCTACCAGATCATATCTCAGTCATTTGACAAGAAAAACTACCCATCAAGAAGTCATCTACACCAAGTCTTACTTCAAATTCTGCTTTTGTGATTCATTTCCTCTTACCACAAGAAGAGGCCTGGGAGGTGGGGAAAATCGATCTGTTACTTTTGAACCTTCGTTTAGTTCTGCCTACAGTGCTGCAGACATTCCTTTGGAGATAAAATGTTTCAAGAGATGATGGGCTTGGAGCCCAGCACACTCTTGTTGGTATCCAATTAGCTCCAATTTAAACAGTTTTCTGGGCTGTCTTTAGTATTTAAAATCTGTCATGTATCTTTTTCTATGTATAATCCAGTGCTCACTGAAAGGAATGGGGCTACATCTGGTGTAGTAAATAAAATAAACCAAGGCCTATTCTCTGGCTTTGATGCCCAGCCGTGTGGCACAGTTTATGTCCATATTCCTCAGCTTTTTTCTTCTTCCAGAAGAACAGGGTGGCCACAAAAAGTTGCCATTGGGAACGACAACCTAAAGGTCTGAGCCCTGAGTGCTGCCTGGACAGTGACAGGGAGCACCAGAACCAGACTGTGGAGCATGGTAAAGTATGTGGGTAGTCCTGTGCCAGCACTCCTCCTTAGTTTATTAATACAGATATAGCCCGAGAGTCTTCTGATTGGCATCTGTGGACTACAAGTGGGTGAAAATGAGCCATCTACTGTGATGGGTCTGTAATCCCTTCAGATTCTCAGAGCATATTGCTGACTGGAAAAAAAGACCTCCATCTGAAAAGAGAAAAAGGAATTTAAAAGCTGCTTTGGGCATTTTGCCAGCTGCATAGCAACATCTGGTTGGCATTCAGAGGCTTCAGGGACAGCTAATCCTGCCCTGAGCAGGATTAACATCCCTGTTTAAAATGTGCTCTTGGTGTGTCTGGTGAAGCCAAGATTTTGGCTGTCCAGAGCAGAGGAAAAGAGTGCAAGAAGGAGGGCCCGTGTGACTGTCACACAGCATTTCCATTCTCCTTTTGTTCTCTGTGGCTTCAGAGCTTCACCTGATGAAAGAAAGATGCACCATAGCTTTAGCAGCCCTGCCAAATACTCATTAAATGACTGCCTAGATCTTCTTCACTACCTATTCTGCGAGAGCACTCACCAGCAGGGGACGAAGTCAGTCACAGGAATATCGCTCTGCTTTCTCCAGCATAGGTGAGCAAGATGATATTCAGCATACACATGCCTGTAATTCCCAGTTGCATTTTGTTAAATTGTTTTCATGAAAGAAATACAAGATTTGTTTGGAGCAGCATTGTGGCAGAACTCATGGATGAGCTCCTACACCAAATTTTCTTATGCTTTCCACAGTTATGGGCACAGAAGTTAAATGCCCTTGGCTAACAGTATCTCTGCTGACAGTGACTGATTTCTTAAAGACCAACTCTGCTGCTCAACTCAACTGTTGGTAATGATGGGACAATACAGAAGTTTAACACTGCCTTACAAGTTCTGGAAAACCTTGTGCTTCAGAACTGAAGTGCTGTGGCCTTGAGAGAAGCATGGCAAGCTCATCCCATCCAGAGTGCAAGGAGAATGGTTTCCTGTGGCCCCAGAACAAGGGGCAATATGAACTCAGAGGGAATTGCACACACTCTTTGCAGCTTGCCCCCAGGCATCTTTATGAGGAACACATACAGTTAAGTGCTTATTAATTAACAATATATTCTGAACATGGGAAGCACTTATGTTTACAAGCACAGTTTCTTCTACATCCTTTCCTTTATATTTGTATAGAAGAGGCACTGCTGGTAAACTTCTGCCTGTCACTGTCAGAGGCTGCTACATAACTGCTGGTGGAAATTGGTTTGGCTCTGCTGAGGAGGCAGCTCGAATTACAGCTGAGTGGTTGGCATGGTATGCTCAGATTTATAGATACCACTAAGACTGTCCTATCCAGGTGAAATATTTGCATAGTTGCATGCAACATTTGCATATTCAACTACAGCATTTGCATGTTCTTTATTTTGCATGTCGAGACTTTTGACAAATAAAGGAAACACTTCAAGCTATGTCTTTATTTTTGTTTCCTGTGTCTCAGATTTTCCAGAAAAATAAGTTGCCACATCCCCCTCTTTCATCCCTGAAAAGGAGCAGGAAAGTGAGCAGCTTTCCTGCAGCAGCAGCTGCACCTGCTGTTTACAGTGAAGCTGGACCACAGCAAGGCTCCTTTTCTGGTCCACAACATTTCCTCTGGCAGTCAAAGCCAACACATCAAAGTGAAAGCTCCGAAGGAGAGAAACAATGTGACCTATTGTTCCAAGAAAACAAAATAAATCATTTGTAGGAAAAGAGTAAAAGCTCCAAACTGGATTTTAAAAAGATTAATACTGGGAAGAAGACTGCAAAGCAAAATGTAAAGTAAGGTGTGGTTGTGGCAATGCTAGACAGGGTACAGTTTCTAGAATTCCACTCTACTGTGACTCAATGTGTTCTAAGAGTAGGAGCAATGACTGCAAAGTGTGCCATGATTCCTTGTAGATAGACATCACAGCTCTACATAAAAGGCAGTGCCTCTTACATGTTTCTTTTTCCAGTTTTGGAAAGTCCTGAATTCTGAAATTCTTTGGTCTTCTGAGGTTTGGACCTATTCTTGTATTCGTAGAGTTTCTTCTTTTGTTCTTCTTCCTTCTGTTGTTTGTTATTCTTACGATGGAAATACCTTGAGGTTCCCACTGAGGGCCCCATTGTGCTAGACAATTACTCTGCACAAATAGGTTATGATGTAAATAGAGAAACCAGTGTGGGGTAGAGGAAACAGAGACACAGGGAGTGCAGAATCAGCTTGCCTGTAACCTCCTGAAAGCTCAGAGGCAGAGGTGGTCAAAACTCAGCCTTGTGTTGCCGGGCGTGTAGATCCTTTTTGTTATGGAGGAAGCCAAATGGAGATGCTATGTAGTTTCACCAAGATGAGAAGGATTATACTTTCTCAGAAGCTTAAAATACAATTTACTTCACTGTAAGGAGGTGTAGAAACATATGCCTGAATGCCAACCAGGTTCTCCTAAGCAACTGAATGCTATCTGGAAGATTGCCTGAAATCATATTATCCAGAGGCACTTGAGTTACCTCCCCTCTCAGCATTATCAAATTTGTTTTAACCTTGTGAACTAGATGCAGGTAGTAAAACCTTCACCTTCTTCCAGTGGTAGAGCTGCATCCATGCAGCTGTGAAATAGCACATCTTCTTTCCTGTGATCCCAGTTTGGGATTCTGATCAGAAAACCGAAGGCACAGAGATCGAAATCTAGTCTCTACTTTCTGGGTGCTGTTTAGGATACCCTTCCCTCAGAGAAAAGGGAGCAGAAGTCTGTCTAAAACTGGAGCTTCTCTGTGAGTTTACTTGAAGGAGTCTGGAACAGCAGATGAAGAACTGTGTCTGCTTGATTACCAAGTAACCACAACTTCATCACCAAGTGAAATAAGAGCAAGCACAAGTTGTTTCATAAGACATCCAGGACTTGACTCAGTTCCTTCCCATCCTAATAAATGTCCAGAGGAAATTAATGAAACCTACTGCTAATTTAATGAAGAAAATGGAGCAAGCCCTCTGCCTTGGTTTATTTGCTTTCACACAAAACCCTCAAAGGGTTTTGATGTCCTGCCTACTGGGTTCACAGCACCTGAGCCGGGTCTTCGTAACACTCACAGGCTGAAAAGCTTAGTCTCATGTTCTCATTTTAATGCACTGAACTGAAGCATTTGCAAAAGAAATACTGAAAATAAGGGACTTTGGATTGGTCAAGAGGTAAAAACACACTTTACAGAGCTCGGTGTAGAGATAACTAGTGAACTTTGATAGCCACTGAGAGGCAGAGGATCCAAGGGCTCAGCTCATTGCCTTCCTGCCACAGCCTTTGTGCTTGTGAAACCACGAGCCAGGTGAAAGCCAACAATTCTTAAAGGTCAAGTATATACAATCCTACAGTGCACTAGCTTGAGAAAAAAAACCCTGTAGAGAGGTTCCTGTTTCTGTTACTCTGCTGTATTTGATCACCTTGTGATTTAGAAACATCTTACTCAGACTATACCTAGCAAAGCTCGGCATTTTGCTGTGCTTTCCCCCATTAGTGTGAAGAATCCTCACCAAATATTTCAGAACTAAGTGTACAGCTAGATCATGTCTCTTGCCATCAAGGAACAAAAAAGCCATCTTTATTAAAAGCACATAGGAATTTCTTCATAATGTAGCATACATTCATGTAATTAGCACACCATCTCCTGCAAACGATAGCCTAAAACTACAACTAAATCCTGTCTAATCCTGGCATGGTTAGATATATCTTACCATCTAAAACAGAAGGTCCACATGTAGTCTTTTTGCTGTAGGTGTACAATATGAGGACAGACAGGTGGGTGCTAAGGGTCTGCAGAAACATGCTGAGTCAAGCAATAACACAGAAATTATTTCTAAGGCAGCCAGTCAGAGGTGGGTCACAACTCCCTTTGGTTTCCACTGAGGCTTAGGCACTGTTGTCCACTTTCTTCTAGTTTCCTTCTCTCCTTCCATCTGAACTAAGATGGGCCTTATCCTACCTTCGTAGACCAGACAAAAATACTGGGAACAGCCCAATCCCAACACCTGAAAAATAGATCATCTTTACCTGGGGATGCCTTAAAAGAAACCTAAACTAAGACAGATGAATTCTGGTGAATCCGGCTGAAGTGCTTTAAGGAATTAGTGCCCTGCTGTCGTCTGCTGCTCTTGCAGCAGCTACCCATGACTTCAGAGAGTCAGAACAAGGGGATGAGGATCTACACCCTGGCTGGTCCACCACAGAGATGAGCCCATAAACAGAGGGCAGCTTTGTGGCAAAATGGGTTTACCTCTTTTTGCTCTGCTATCGCACTGCCAGGGAACAATGTCACCACACACAAACAGCTGGATTGCCAACATCACCCACTGTGAGTCAGTCATACTTCTTCCTTCCTTTCTTCCTTCCTTCCTCTCCTTTTTATCTTTTCTCTTCTCTTTTCTCATCTCCCTCTCTCTTTCTCAATAGCTTTTTCTCTTTCAGCTTTTCTCTCTTTTCTGTCTCTCTCACCTTTCTGTCTTTCTTTCTCTTTCTCTCTTTCTTCATTGCAATACAAGAGTTAGGTCTCAGCAGAAAATCCACTGCCAGGCTCCCACAGCACCCTCTCAGACAATTAAGAATATGTTCCCTCTCCCCCTCCCCCACAAGCTCTTTTTTGTTTTGTTTTGTTATTGTCAGCTGGCCTCTTGGATTAGGGTTTGCAGCTCTCTCTGGGCTCAGGAAGGCTTGGTAGCTTGGCAGGATTTCTTGCCAGATCACTGATCCTAATGTAAGTGCCAGAATCCTGCAGTTTGCATAATGCTAATTTGCTTTTCAGCCCAACTTGCCAACTCACATGCTGCTTAGCATATCAAGTAGCAGAAGGAAGGCCATGTGCTCTACCCTGAGTGAGGAGGAGAGTAATTGGATAGATACCCACTACCTGAAATTGAAACTAATCTAACCAACCCCAGCTATAAACCTTAATGCACTGTTGAGCTGCTGGTAAGAGGTTATTAGACTGAAACAGTTTCAAGCCAATTAGTTCCTTGTTCTCAAAGCTCTGATTGTGGTGTTTTCACTGGCATAATAAGGTTACAAATACTGCCTCATTACTGCAATATTCATTCACTTAGGCCCGGATCCCGCCATCCTTACTCACTGTGAGTAAGGGCAGTAGAACTGGACCTTTAATGCCTGTGTTAATGAAATGCTAGACATGTCAGGGTGGGGTGATACCAAGAGATATTGCCACACCTAAGGGATGTTGCCAGTCATGGGGCTCCATGCCAAGTACTTTCAGTCGACTAGGTGTGGGGCTATCTCATTGTATTACCACACGTTGAAGTGTCGTGCTGCAATACTGGTTCTTTCCATGCAAAACAACACTAGGCTGCCTAGGAAAAAAAACAACAAACAACCCTAAACCAACCAAACAACAAAAAAAACCCCAAAACCAAACCCAACACACCACCTCTGTTTTCATTCTGAGCTGTACTCACGCTGATGCTAATGTAACTGCTGCGTGAGTCCAAAAAGGTGGGACTCTCCTCTGAGTCCATCTAGGTGTGCAGATATGTAATCTAAGCAGGTTGTCCAGGCTGTCTCTCCAATAAATGGAGGGAAATGAGTACCTCTGTAGAAAGATTTTCTGTGTGAACCACTTGTCTTAGGCAGGGTTAGATGGACCATGCTTTGAAGGTGCTGGAATCTGTCCCTCAGCTGAAGGGCAAGAGGCTGTGAGCTGGATCCTTTCAGTCAGCTGAAGTGTGCAGACATGTACCTCAAACTTAATGACAGAAATAGGGCCTGATTTGCTTTCTGACTGGACCCTTGGTCACAGGCAAGGAGTGTGGTCACAACTCTTGTGCAAATTGGCTGAGGCAACACTCCCAAGCTCTCAGGACAGGGGCCACATCTGTGAGAGGCACCTCTTGATGGCTCCCGAGCAGCAGTGAATAAGGGCCCCGTGAGAAGCTGCTTTGATTCTCTCTGTCTGCTCAGTGGGGAAGTGAGTGGCCTGGCCAAACAGGCCGTGCAGACACCCTCCTGGGACTGAACATTGGTGGTTTGTGCAATGGGCTCACTCACAGGTCCCTGGTGAGCCTGCTGACTTTGTCCCAACACCCAGCCAGCAGCACCTCAGCTGGTGGGAAGGGCAACGCAGGAGTGCTGAGCACACAGTCTCTATCCAGGAGGTGTGGAGATTAGAGGGAGAATTGGGTAAGGAATTCACAAGGAACCCTATGAAACTAATTGGCTGAGTAAGACATAAGCAAGAACTAATGACCAAATAACACCGCTCCAATTTCTTGATCTTCTGTGCTCGGACGTGGGTTTGTTTGGAAAGTGCAGAGGTGACGTTCTCCCGGATTTGTCTCTATACTTTGTCCTCTGGGATACTTTCCCTTGTGATCCTACCCATTTGAATAAAGCTCCAAGTGTGTGAAAGGGCCAGGATTGGAGGGGTTCATTATCCCTTCATCAAAGCAATGGCGCTGCATTGAGAAACTGCAAAGCATTTTCCATAAGGTGCTTCCTCTACAGAAAGACTGGCTCTCTAGGAAAAGATCCTGTGGCATAGGACAGTATCAAGAGATGGGATATGTCCTCCTTGCTTCAACCTGGTCTGGCCTGATCTCACTTGGGTTTGGAGGACCACAGGAAGATTCAAACCAACATCTGGCAGATGGATGAAAAGGGAATAGTGTAAGGAGACCTGCACCCAGTCTCTGGGGACTTTTGAGTCCTGGGAAAAAAGTGACAATCTACCCATTTGCTTCTACATGAGTGCTATGTACTCACTGTCTCATGGGGCAGGGCTGTTGAGCTCAAGCCAAAGGTAAGAGTTGCTCCCACTGTTGAGGATTTCAGTGGGGAGACACTGCAATGGGAAACCACCCTTTCACAGGAACCTCTCTTGAAGTCACTGCCCACTTCTGCCTATTTAAGGCATGTGGTAGATGTATATGAAAAATATATTAGATTTTCGGCCCGATATCATTTTAAATCATTCCAGAAGATGGGGCCCCAAAATTGCTGGCTTTCAAGCAGTTGGCTTCATTGGGATGTCTGGATTTACCAGGCCTCCTCAGGTAGTGCAGCAAGGCATGTGGTTATGGGATTACATGATACGGGAGTTAAATCACACAAGAAAACCTGCCCAGCAGATGGGTCCCAGGGATGAAAGCTCTTGCAGAAAGTGTTCTAGTGTGGGAAAGTATGGGGTCAATGCTAAACTTTCAGAAAACTCTGTGGTTCGTTATGTTTCTGGTGGGTGTGATGTTAAGAGAGAAGGAAACCCCATTAGGAACAGAAAGTGATTTATCAGGAATTGCTCTCAAAAGAAAGGGTCACAGATAAAGCTGTGTTTCCTTTCAGGCACGAACACATTTCTTCTCTTTAGAATCAATGATTGTTCATCTGAAGAGGGTGGTAATTGCCCACCCCAGTGATTCAGCATTCTGGGAATTTCCCAAAAGTGGTTTGAATTGAGCTATGGTTTCTGCCAGCCTTTTCCAGCCTTAAAAAAAAAAAAAAAAAAATCCTTTTCTTCCCTAAAATGGGCAAACTTCAAGTACAGAAAGGGCATTTGATTGTCACTATCTGCTGATAGACCATGGTTCTCTGGTATATGTAAATATGATTTTATCAGAGAGCTAAACATGCTGCTTTTATTCCCTGTAGAAAATATTGCTTTCCTACTATATTTTACGTATTTGTGGCAAATACAGAGGTTATAGTACTAGGTTACAAAGCACTGTATTGTAGTTTAACAGCCAGGAAAATGAATCAGTTTACCAGAGCCAGAATATAAACATAGGAAAGAAAGTAACTCGAGTGGAAAGTAATGGAAAAGAGAGGGTCAGTACAGTCAAAGCTGCATGTCAGTGACTTGTGAATAACTAAATCAATCAGGCAAAGCTCTACAACGTTGTCCATTCTCTATTGCCATCTTCTCAAATGCTTTTTTACCTCCTATTTTCTTTCTAGCATCCCCAAACTACCTCTTTATTATAGTATTTAAATAGTGATTATTTTCCTTTTCTGCTTAGCTATTAAGATCTTCCCTTCTCTGTGCTGTGTGAGGATGTGGACGTTAAAACTCAAGCTGGATATTGGGAGCTAAAAGAAGTTGTAAACCAGTTTTCTTTTTTAACTTGATTTTCAGGCTTGCTGGACCTCATGTGTGCACATGTGTATGTATCCATGTGTGTAGGGCTGGCCTCTGGTACAAATTAAAGTAGCCACACAGAAGGACACAAAAGGCACTTAGGATCTGTCCCCATTGTTCTGTTGGAGTGTTGGATCCAACATCCTTTGACTCATAATATATTTAATTAAAAAAGAAAAAAAAAAAAAAAAAAGTCCTAACAACCCGGAATTAAAACCATTGTCACTGCTAGAAATCGCATGTGCAGAGAATGAGGGAAGGGGTGTCTCATGTGTTACCATTACTTTTCAGGATATTATAAACTTTGCTTTCACTAAACCCAGTGGGAAAATTCCCAGTGATGCCCGGGTGGGTTCGTAGCTCTTACTCAGGGTAGGTTCCTGTTGCAATTGAGAGAAATCCCTTTGGAATGAGCAAAAAAAGAACTTACTTCTCAAAGGTTATCAGAAGCCTGAGCAATCTCAGTAAGGCCCTAATGACTGTTGTTAACAAACTGCATTTTATTAAGTTTCCTGTAAAACAATGTGCTTTGAGGGGGAGGGGGAAGAGGCAGGGGAGGTAATTGTCATTCCAGTGAATCAGCTACTCTGGGAATTTCCAAAAGGTGCGGTTAGCTGGGAAGACTGTGGTGTTTGCCACATTTTTCCTTCCTCAGGCTAATATTTGTAATTCAAATTAATTTGCAACTATTTAGCTTGGAACCTAGAGTTAATATAGTTGATTAAGCCTTGTTATTTGTAAATCCACCAAAGGCACAGACAATGGCAACAACTATAGGAAAAAAAGACTAGATATTAAGTGGGATCCATTTATTACAGATTCGGAGATTTGCCAGACAGTTCAACAACTCCAAGTTTATCCAGTGAGAAAATGAGAATCTCCAGACCTTGAGGAGAAGATGAAGCCAGCACATCTGCAACCTGGGGGTGCCACCAGGCAGCAGGGAGAACACAGAAGAGAGAGACTGACCAGATGAGTCCCCGCAGTGAACATCACTGCGGTTAAGGGAACTAGTTGTATGGGTGACTAGAGCACCCCCAAATAACCAGAGGTTGCAGTGGTTTGTTCACCTCCCAACTGGGAAAGATCCATGCAGAAAATGGCAGCACTTTTCTTTCTGCTGTGAATATCTAACGTTTAAGAAAGGAAGTATCTCCAGAAGTGTAGCAGGAGCAACATTTTAACTATTACTCATGTACATTTGACTAAGAAACGACTATTGTTAGCGTCCAAGCAACTGGGCAAATTCTTCCCAGCTGTATTATTGTATTAGAATAATTTTCCATTACAGAGGTGACTGTTGCTCCAAGCCAGAGTATGTAAAGTAGCCAAGATTTGACTCTCCAGGCTCTGCCACGCACAATGCTGAGCACCTCATGCATGATGCTGACGTCTCCCCATCCTTATAGACTTCCCTGGGAGTCAAAGTCACTCAGTAGTGCCTGGAAGGAAGAGATCTGTGTGTGGCAGAAAATGTTAGCCTATTAGGAAAGTAAATGGAGATGATTTAATGATGAGACTACTGCTTCTCATGCTGACCAGCATTGTTTCATTGTTTCCTCGCGTTCCCTGGGTCGGCATCGATCTTCTGCCTCGTGGTGAGTGTGGACTGCAAGGTCTCTGGGGCAAACACTGGCCTTTGGAGAGGTGGTGGTGGGGAGGAGCAGCCAGGTGCCTCAATCACAGCAACACTCCTGCAATCACACAACGGCTGCTTCCTTCCTTCGTGTGGTCGCTCAGCCTGTTTACATCTGTCAAGCCTCTCATAAAAGCTGTGCTGCTAGCAAGGGCTGTTTTAGGGCTGTTGGGTTGTTTTTTGTTTTTCTTTTCTTTTTCTTTCTTTCTTTTTTTTTTTTTTTTTTTTTTTTTTTAAATTGTTTAGAAGGCTCTTTTTAGTTAAAAAAGTGTTTGCCACCACAGTTAAGACATGGACTGGATTAAAGTTCAAAACCAGCTCACGTCAGCAAGTGGATGGAAATTGTTACCATCTGACAGCTGGTGGCCTGGAAGGAAAATGTAAAAGTCACTGCATGAAGGATTGGTTCAGGGCAGTGCCACAAGGAGTGACATGGCTTTGTGTTACATCCTGGGAGTGCAGTTCTCTTGTTCTGCCTGGGTTGTGCTCAGAGGAAGTGGGCATGGAGACAAGTGGAACTTGCTGCACCTCTCTGGCTGCAGTGGCTGGGGCTCACAATGGATTACACCTGTGCAGAAGTTGTAGTTGGTGCCACTGGTGATGTGTGGCAAGACAGTAAGGTGGCATGCCTGGTTCAGGTCACCAAGGCTTCTCTGCTCCCTTTCAGCTCCCTAAGACCTCTCCCCAGCCCTTGTCTCATCAACTTCAACCAGCTGAATTAAAGAGGAAAGAAATGTTTTCTTTTCATCTCTGGCTGCTTTGATAATGGGCCAGCTTTATTATTTGCTATAAGAATACCCTAGAGATGCTAACTGCCAAAATGTCTCATCCTAACTAGTGTGCATTTAAGTTACTGTTAGACACCACTGCCAAGTGTGTAGCACAGATAAGACAGACCAGATAAAGGCTGCAGAATTAACCAAGACACCTGATGTCACCCAGGGAATAAATAACAACACTAGGATGTCTTGTGGCCCCAGCAGTGCTGTAGCAGGGTGCTCCACCTCAGTGTGCCTGCCTCAGTTTCCCTTCGTGATTCAATTGCTTTCTCTCACTTTCACTGCTCCTGGCCTGGAGTAGAAAGATTCCTGTGGGAAAGGACTGAACTGGTAACAACCTTGAGGGTACAAACAGAAGGCCAAGTTGATGTCTGTAGCACCCCCTGCTCTCCTGTGTTGACCATGGAGCTCAGCTTAGCCACAGCCAAACCAAAACAGAGGTAAAACAAGAATGAACAGATGAACAAAAGAGTTTGCTTGGTGAGAAAATAAAGGCTTTCTTGTTTTTTTCCTTCTGTTTTCCTTTTGGTTTCCAACAGAGGGTTTTGGAGGCATGGTGAAGAAGTTGAATGGCAGCAGCCAATCACTTTAAAGTGATGAAAGGCTGGTCCCATCTTTGAAGGGAGAGACTCCTGTACACATCCCCTGGGAGATGTACTGGATCTTTTCCCCTCCAGTGGGGATGTCTGCTCGAGTGGTTACTCCTCAAGAGGTTGAGAGAAAGTGACACCAGGCCAACAAAAAACCAAGGGTAAGAAATACCAAATTCCTATACATTAGTACCTTCATCTCTTCAGTAGCTGGCTTTAAATCTTAAGGAAATCTTTGACTTTTAAGCTTTGGAACGTTAAGACTTTAGGATCCTTTTAAATGCTCAAAATCATTGTGTTACCACATTGTCCAGGTATTATTTTAATTATTGTTTTAATCCAATAGAAGGTCTATTAATAAGTAAGTTTCTGGCATTCGAATTATTAACCTTTATGTAATAGTTGCCAACTAACTGACTATTAGTTGTGTATTTTATTATTAAGATACTTTCTTGCTTTATTACCCTAATATCCTGTTTTGCCACCCCAATGTCCTGACACTCATGATCTGATTTATGCCTTTTAGTTCAATCTTTAAGGAGCTTTTACTATTTACAATGAATCTTATTTTGTGCATTTACAGAGATGTCTGCCCACTTTCCCCATCTGGGACAAGTGCCAGCTAAAGAAGTGACTGCCTTGCACAGCTGATGTGCCAGAGGGTAGTGATGCCACCCAGAGAGACTCCAACAGGCTGGAGAAATGGGCTGACAGGAACCCCATGGAGTTCAACAGGGGAAGTGCAAAGTCCTGCACCTGGTGAGGAATAACCCAGGTTATTCCCATGCACAAGTACCTGCTGGAAGCTGATCAACTGGGAAACAGCCTTGCAGAGCAGGACCTGGAGGTCCTGGTGGATGCCAAGTTTAGCAGGAGCCAGCCAGTGTCACACTGCAGAAAAGAAGACAAGCTCTGTGCTGGGCTGCATTAGGAGAAGTGTTGCCAGCAAGCTGAGAAAGATGGTCCTTCCTTTCCATTCAGCACTGCTGAGGCTGCAGCCAGAGCACAACCTCCAGCTCTGGGATCCTCAGTGCTAGACAGAGATGAACATCCTAGAGGGAGGTCAGCAGGGGGTCAGTAAGATGATTTAAGGTTCTGGAGCAAGAAATTACAAAAGCTCAAAAGACACACCTTTGCTGCTGTTTATGACACTTCTAAGCAGAAGTGGGGACTGGAGCAGTTCTCCTAGAAGAAAAGACTGAGAGAGCTAGGACTGTTCAGCCTGGAGAAGAGAAGGCTCCAGGGAGACCTTAGAGCACCTTCCAGGGCCTGAAGGGGCTCCAGGAAAGCTGGGGAGGGGCTTGGGACAAGGGCAGGGAGGGAGAGGACAAGGGGGAATGGGTTAAAACTGGAGGAGGGGAGATTGAGGTGAGACATGAGGAGGAAACTGTGGAGCATGAGGGTGGTGAGAGCCTGGCCCAGGTTGCCCAGGGAAGCTGTGGCTGCCCCATCCCTGGCAGTGTTGAAGGGCAGGTTGGATGGGGCTTGGAGCAACCTGGTCTGGTGGGAGGTGTCCCTGCCTATGCAGGGGGTTGGGATTTGATGGTCTTAAAGGTCCCTTCCAACCCAAACCATTCTATGAATCTGTGATGATTCTATGATTTCTGGAGAGAGGATGGTGTCCAGCAGGCAGGGCTGGGCTGGTTCCAATCACCTGTCACCTCTGTTACCGGTGCCGTTGCATCAGAAAGGTAGGTACAGGCTCAGTGGCCTCACCTCAGAGCTGCTGTCAGACAGGTGCTATGAAATGGAGGCCAGAAGAATACAAGGCCCAAGAAACTGCTGCAAAACTCAAGAACTTTCCAAGTGAGCTGAGGAAAACAAATTTCAGACACCAAACAGCAGTGGCAGCTTTCACTCCTGAATGAAAAAGTTTAGGGATGGAAGGAGTCAAATAAATCATTGTCTGTGGTTTCCTTGCTGCACAGGATGTGTTGAAATGTCCAAGAGTGAAGGTACAAGCAGCCTGCTCACATCATCAGGCAGATTACATGAAGGTGGAAAGTACATCTTTGTATTTCAGAAGAAAATAGGTTTTCTTAGAGGAAAAGGGATGAACGTGATAACTAAGGAAAATATTTCCACCCATATGAATCCCAAAATTAAGTTATTTGGAATACAGATCATCTTTTAATGATGAAATAAGAAATACCATAGGCTGTTGAGTCTGGTAACTGGCACCTAGGGCCACTGTTTTCTCACTGCTCTCCATGTCCTGCCCACAGGTGTCTATAGGATAGATGCTTATTTAAGTCATATTTGCATGGAGAAAAGCAATCCTTGCTTTTTGTGTGCAATCTGCTCTTGCAGAGGTTTGCATTCTGCATTGTTTGTGTGTTTTGGGACACCCAGTATTTTAAAAGGCAGATCTCAGGATATTAATCCTAAAGCTTATTGCAAGGTTTTTCTGATGAGATGGACAAAAATGTCTAACCCCTCTCCCTTTGTATTTTGAATAGTACATTCATTAAAAACATATGTTAACTTAGTCTCCTTGTGCTACCTTCTGCAAAACCTAACCTCTTGCTTCCAGATTTGTGCCAGTGTCAGCCACTAATGCTAGAGAGGAAAGGCAGGTTTCTTGTCCAAAAATCAAATAATAGAATGTCTTGGGTTGGAAGGGACCTCCAAAGGTCATCTAGTCCAACTCCCCTACAATAAACAGGGACATCTCTAACTAGACCAGGTTGCTCAGAGCCACATCAAGCCTGACCTTGAATGTCTCCAGGGATAGGGCCTCCACCACCTCTCTGGGCAACCTGTTCCAGTGATCCACCACCCTTATATTAAAGAACTTTTTCCTAATGTCCAACCTAAATATCCCCTTCTCCAACTTAAAACCTTTACCCCCTGTCCTATCACTACCTGCCCTTGTGAACAGATCTTCCCCAGCCTTGTTACAGACCCCTCTCAGGTATTGGAAGGTCACTATTAGGTCCCTTCAGAGTCTTCTCTTCTTCAGGCTGAACAACCCCAACTCCCTCAGCTTGTGAAAATAAAAGAAGACAAGAAATTATTTGTAACAGAAACAAAAAACAAAGCACATTATTTCCTCTCTGTGTATCATTTACTTCATGGTGACTGAAGGTCATTGCTACCTGTAGGCTCCTGCTGTCTTCATTCCCTTTCTTAATGGGAATAAAAGTCTTAGAAAAACCAACATCAAACTTAATCTTCATAATCACTTCTGTCTCCTGAAAATCTGGAAAATGGGATGAAAAATTGCAGGTGTTTTTCTTTTGGACAGATAAAAAACATCCTGGGCAGGGAAAAAAGGTCTTTCTCTCTGCCATGCCTGCTTGGTACATAAAGCAGGAGTCAGCACCTTTGAACATTCATAGATGCACCAAGAATGATACTTAAAAATAAGACAATAGTTGAACATGACCTGCTAGGAATGTTTCTGGTCCAGAGGCTTGCTCAACATAGAGTGCAAAACCCCATTACTGGGTCTTGTTTTGCTTACACATACTCTGGGACAGCCCAGGAGTAAGGGTGCCTTGGCAGTGGGTGCAGAGCAGAGCCAGTGAGTGTGTAACAATTACCTGCCACAACATTCTAAAATCATACTGCAGGGTTCATGTCCACCAAGGCTCTGAGGAGAGCCAGAGTGCAAGGCCACAAGCAGTTCTCTTTCTGAAAAAAATGTCCAGCCCTCCTCTTTAACCCAGTAGCTCATTGCTGGGGACAGTTTCTTGGGAAAAACAATTTGGCTGGTGTTGTCTCATCTGTTTGTGGACCTAAATCCACACCAGCTACTTCAAACAGCCCTCAACGTGAGGGTACTGGGATGGGGGTGATGGACAAGCCTGCCATTTTATTTCAGGGAAGTGGTTCCTTGAAAGATGTGTTTGTTGAGCAAGAGGTGAATAAACCACAATTCCAGCACTCAGAGCACTCACATACAAAATGAGAGCCCTCAGCTTTGTTATTCCATTGATGTCTTACTGTTACATACAGCCTGATGAGCAGAAGAGGCATAGAGGTCACCTTCCCATACCAAATGTCCCACCTTCAGGCTAGGAAGTCATACTCATACATTTGTTCTCTCTCCTGCTCTCCCTTTTTTGTAAAACTGAAGTTTGGCAAAGCTCAAGGAGCTTTGCTAAGGGTAACAAAGCTCAAGTGCATCAGCAGCTGGGAACAGTCATGGGATGGCACCTCCTTGAATCTCTTTTGAAGACTGACTCTCTCCTTCTACACCCTTGCTCACCCACAACTAGACATAGTGGGGGGGAAGGCATAACCCTTCTTCTGTTGGCCACATTTTGGGTGGTGGGTGATATTATAGGTATTTTCTAAAAGCCTGCTGGGGTGAGGATCTCAGAAGACACTCTTTGCCTGTCAATGCTGAGGGAACATAACATAGACAAGATCAGGGCAGAATCACAGAATATTAGGGGTTGGAAGGGACCTCTGAAGATCATTGAGTCCAACCCCCCTGCTGAAGCAGGACCAAAAAAACCCAACAACTAGGGCAGGTCACTCAGAAAGGCATCCAGGCAGGTCTTGAAAGTCTCCAGAGAAGGACACTCCACAGCCTCTCTGGGCAGCCTGTCCAGGGCTCTGTCACCCTCACAGTAAAGTTCTTCCTCATGTTGAGGTGGAACTTCTGTGCTGGAGTTTGAATCCATTGCCCCTTGTCCTATCACAGGGCACAAGTGAAGAGAGCTTGTCCCTGCCTTCTTGCTGCCCAGCCCTCATGTATTCATAGACATTAATTAGATCCCCCCTCAGTCTTCTCTCTAGACTGAACAGCCCCAGGTCTCTCAGCCTTTCCTTGCAGTTTCCACTTCTGAGTACAGAGGCATCTGGAGGAATTAACTGCTGTTAAAACACAGATTTGGAAGGACTTCAGGATTAGCTGGGGGCTTACCAAGGGTGTTGGAGGTTGGCAGTTTTAGACTTAGGTGTTTAAATCCAAAGTGGAACATAGAAATGACTCTTGTCTTGTGGATTTAGCCTTCAGCTTCTCAGCAAGGTTCAAAAGCCTCACTCAGTGCATTCCTGTTGCTGAGATGTATTTTCTTATTTATTTGTATTTTTCAAAAGGGGATGTGAAATGTACACAGAGGATGAGAATATTAATTTTCAGTTGGATTTTTTTAAAGTGACTAAGACAACTTCACAAATTATGAAGATAAAATAATAGAGTGTCACTAATGTTATTAATTAGAGTGAATGCCACGGGAGGATCCCCCGTGCAGAGTTCATTTTCTTTTGTTGTTAAATGAGTCTCAATGCTAGTTATTGTTAAACTGTGGGAATCAACATGGACTGCTGGCAAAACAGGCAGGCTGCACTTTCTGCACATTGGTGGTGCCCCTTTTTTTAAGCCCTTGACCTCACCTAATTCTGCCCTGTTCTGTGCTTTGAAAACTGCAGAAGATGTTAACTCACTATTTAAAGTTCAAAAGTCACTATTTAAAGAGTTTTTGATCTATGCAGCTGAAAGGGGCTGTAGAAATACAACCAAGGATGTTGCTGATGTTGTCACAGAGGTGGTAAATGTCAACCACAGTCCAAATTAATATTTTCATTCTTCTTGGGAAGTAATTTGCCTTGCTCTTTCAAAGAAAGCATCATCTTTTCTAAGTATTTCTATGATTCCTGGTCAGGCTGGAAATTCTACAACAGGGAACACTGTGTTCACTTCCTAAAACCAAAAGATCAGTCGTTTGAAGGGGCATTTTCTAATGCCCTTGTCTGTGCAGTGTAGGTGAGGTACCTTTCAGCCAAGCCACCATTCCTCTCCCTGCGTGTCTGAACTTCCACTGTCAGTGCTCCCAGAGGAAGGGGGTTGGAGAGGCTGGATCTGAGACACACACACCAAGCATCCAGCACTGGAACCTCCATGCAAGCACAAGTGCTACCTGGCCACCTGCAGGCAGTCCCAGGAGCAAAGAGGCACCACAAATGTCTGTGCTTCAGTATGAACTACTGCACGTTTCATGGAGCTCTGCCAAGACCTGCCACTAGCACAAACCATTGTTCCACCCTTTACTTCCTCCCTAAGTGCTTGTATTGCCTAATAACTTTCGTGGGGCTTTCTCTTTGAAGGCAATTATGGATGGACTAAGTAGGCATTTATCCACTGTAATGTTCCTAATATTTATTTAACCTAATAATGTCATTGCAAATAGTGAAACCTATTAATTCAGCTCTAACACTTGAGCATGACCTCATGTGTCAGCAGACAGCTCTTCTGCCTCTTCCTACTTTTTTTTTTGGTGCTGAATGCAGCCCTTGTACAATAGCTCAAAATTCGCTGCTCTTCTCTGACTCCTTTCCAACCAGCCTGTGCATGTTTCATTCAAATGTGGTGCCCTGAACAAAATCCAATGCCCTATATGAAGCTGACCTACTGTGTGATCTAGAAACTGCTAAATGTACTGTGTTGAGTTTTGCTCTTGCAACAAATGACAAGAAAGACTCAGAAATGTGGTCAGAAGGTAAAAGTAGAACTGGAGCACTTTCCACCTCCCACCAGTTTTGTAACTAGCTAAGCAAGATAGAAAAAATCAAGATGTCTCAGATTCACTTGATTTTCCTGC
>NW_009954302.1:1110608-1115475 GCF_000747805.2 Chaetura pelagica
ATCCATGAATGGCTGAATTGATCAGTCCCTCAGCTCATCCCTGCCCTCATGAGCCCAAGAGGGATGAAAATTAACTGGGATACGCTCAACATCCAATTCTACATTGATAGTCATGCTCAAATCAAAAGACTTCTGAGTTTGCAGGAGTCAGAGTCAGGCTGAAAACATTTTTCTCAGCTCTGTAGAGGTTGTCGAGGTGTGTTTGGGAGCTTAGAGAAGAGGGAAGCCAAGTGTAGCCTTCAGTGCAGCATCAATGACTGGCTACTGGAAATAACTGGGGTGGCAGGTGGCCACTGGCTGATGTTTCCTGCTATTTTGGAGGTAGGGAGGGATTTCTTCTCCCTTCTGAGAGGGGCAAGGGTTGCAACCTTGCTAGTGTGTGGCATGGGCTGCAGGGATCATGAGGATCTTTGGACACTGGTGACACCTCAGTCTGTCCTGTCCTCTGCCTGAGACATGCAGCACTTCAGAGAAGAGAATGCTTCCAGAAATAATTTTGCTCAGTGCAGACCTTCATCTATTACAGAGATAGATGATAACTCCACTCTAGAGACTGAAGAGAGGACTTCACCAGTCCTCTGGGCTCTAGGGAAATCAAAGTGTGGTACAGTGTCATGTTACACATGATCCACTGTCTTACTCCCATCCAGACCTCTTTAAAAAAATCTTCCTGAGTTGTCACAGGAGTATGTGGTAAAAGTAAGGAATGATTAAAAGGTAGGTATGTCTAGGGAGGGTACTAGAATGGGTGGGAAATCTAATAATTCCTTTAGTGTCTTTTCATAGCTAAAGAGAACTGCTGTACTTTGGAACCCTTGGGCCTTCCTTAATTAGTGTTCTACAGTACATTGGAAATGGGCTTCCAGTGGAGAAAGATCAATTCCATAAGCTAATATTTGTTACAACCAGCACAGAACTGACACACTTGTGTGCTCCCAGTGTAAAATCCAACTCATGGCTTCAGCGTTAGACAAGTGGCTGAATGAGAGCAGAGGGTGCCATGGCTGAGCTTCCAAGTTGTAGTCATGTCTGTTCCATTCATGTATTTACTGTTGCCTTGATCATCTCCTTAAATAGAAGGAACTGCAGGAGGAGGAAATACACTCCAGAAGTACTGTGAGTAGCTGTTTGTGGTTATCTCACATCATCATCCCCAACTTGCAAAGCCACTCAGACAGAGGACCTGAAAAAACCCCCTTAATTTTAGAACACATGGACCTTTGATCACACAACTGCAGCAGCTGACTCTCACATAACCCTGCCTTGGCTCACCAGTGAGTCTCTGTCCTCTTCTGCTGCCAGTGAAATTCCCATCCCAGCTGAGAGGACCAACAGCAGACACAGAGATTCATTGCTGAAGTAGGGAAGTCAATCTGGTTGGGACCAGGTATCAACCAGAGAATTGTGACTCTGGGGCTGCTGCAACATTCTTCCTTGGGGCAGGTGTATAGGGGCTGACCTGCTAGGAAGCAGACCCATGGAGAAGGACCTCAGGGTCTTGGTGGACAACAGGTTATCCATGGGACAGCAATGTGCCCTTGTGGCCAAGAGAGCCAATACTATCCTGGGATGTATTAAGAAGAGTGTGTCCAGCAGGTCAAGGGAGGTTCTCCTTCCTCTCTACTTTGCCCAAGTAAGACCACATCTGGAGTGTTGTGTCCAGTTCTGGGCTCCCCAGTTCAAGAGGGACAGGGATGTGCTGGAAAGAGTCCAACAGAGGCTACAAGGACGATTAAGGGACTGGAACACCTGCCTTATGAGAGACCCAGAGCTGCTTGGTCTTGAGAAGAGAAGACTAAGAGGGGACCTTATTAATGTCTACAAATACCTGCAGGGTGGGTGTCAAGAAGGGGCCAGTCTCTATCCAGTGGTGCCTGTGACAGGATGAGGGGAAACGGCACCAAGTGACAACACAGGAGCTCCACCTCAACGTGAGGAGAAGCTTCTTTACTGTGAGGGTGACAGAGCCCTGGGACAGGCTGCCCAGAAAGGCTGTGGAGTCTCCTTCTCTGGAGACTTTCAAGATCTGTCTGGACACGTTCCTGTGTGACCTGCCCTGGGTGTTCCTGCTGCAGCAGGGGGGTTGGACTGGATGATCTTCAGAGGTCCCTTCCAACCCCTGTGATTCTGTGATTCCATGATCCTATGACTGTACACTAAGAAAAAAGGCTGTATCTACAGTTGCAAAGTTGCTCTGGAAGTGAGGTTGGTGAGAGACTCCCAGTGACTGGCAGGGCAAGAGAGGCAGAATAGTGGCAGGATAAGTGCCCCATCCATCCAGTGGATGTCACGGGAGGTGACATGGCTCTGGCATCCTGAGGCTTTTGCATCCTTGTCTTCTCCCTCCTTGTGCCCCAGGCCCACAGTCACACTCTTAGTGCCCCACACCAAGACCCTCCTTCCCCTCCTGAGCTGGTCTGCTGGTAAGGCTGCTGCACAGGGTCTGCCCATCACCCTGCTCCCCAAGACTCATCCATGGCTGGTCCTCAGGCAGCTCTTTTGATTTATTTTCCCTTCAGCCAAATAATTTTGCCACGAGCATTCAAGTAACTTTAGCAAAATTTCTATTTCCACTCAGTTCTGTGTTGTTGTGAACTGCCTTTCGCTGGTAGGTATTTGTTTTTGCAATCATAGTGATGAAACACATTTACTGGTTGTGGCAGTTACAGGAATTCTAAGTAAATATCTGCCTTTGTTTAATTTCAGTAAATCGGGGCATTTCACTAGTATCATAATAACAGGGATTTGGGGAATACTACATGTCCCTGAAATAATTCTTGAAGCAATTTATTCTTGCATCAGTGCAAAACCCCTTCAGTTTGGGCTATTCCCAGAAGATAAGGGACTTGTTTTCTAAACTAGAGGATTTTATTCCATATTTTTATTTTCCAGATCTTACTCTGGGTTTGGGATCTGTTTTGGTTTTGCAACTTTGATGTGTGAAAAGATATAGAGTTGCAGTTTTTCACTGGACTAGAAATAGTACTTTCTAGTAGTTAGCCTTCCTAACCTCCAGGTGAGCTTCTCTCTCCTAAAGGTACCAGGACTGCTGCTGTGATCAATATCCTCTCATCACAGAATAGTTTTTTTCATAAATATATATTTTTTTTCATAATATTCCCTTTTGAATTGACTTTTTATGTCTTTCCACACAAGAGGCTGAGGCTGTCCAGCTTTATACCTTGTTAACCCTTCCCAGCTGAATGGGAATGAAGACGTGTAACCGAGAGGTGAACGCAGGAGGATACGAAGGGGAATGTAAAATGGTGAAAAAAAAATAAGTTACCTTCTTTATTTGTGCTTCTCCCTGCAGTGGTACAAAAGATTCTGACATTTGGCACAGTCTTTTTATGTTTGTTTGTTTGTTTGCTTGTTTTTTATTCATTTATTTTATATTAAGAAGAAGTAATTTCAAATTACATGGCAAATGTAGAGGAGCTCTGTATTTGTGAAACCCTGTTAGGCAATGTTGATCATTTTCATGGACTGAGGCATTTCATTGATTTCATACATCTGAAATCCAGGGATTAGTTTCTGAGAAGTCATTTCCCCACCACTCCCACTTTGATGGAAAGGATCTATTGTTTTGGGAGCATGTCTGAGCACATGGGATGCCTGTTGCTGGGAGAATGCTATCGTTCAAATGAGATTATATGAAAGGCAGAGTGTGTAAACTACAGCTGTGGAGAAGCAAATTGTAGCTAAATGTTTTGGCAGGACTCAACTGGATAGCTTGACTTTGCACTGAGCTGCTGCAGACAACAATAACAGCCAAGCTCCTTTCCATATCCCCTTGGTTTGGAGCATTTCTTAAATCCACCGATGGAAATTTGTCTTCCAAATTCTTCTCAAAAGCTGCTAAATGAACTATGTAATTTATTTTTTTTGGGGGGGAAATTCTGACTCCTAATGGTACAGAATATAAGACATGACTTTTATGTATTGGAATCTACCAGTGGAATCCATGAGGGTTGTTCTGTGAGAAAAGTCCTCAGGACCCTGCCTAAGACGTTGCATGTTTTAGGCTTGCGAATGGTGCGTGTTAATAGGAAAATTCAATTTGTTTTTCTCTTCACCCTTCAGTAACATGTGAAGAAAACAACATGGTCTAAACCTAAGCGTTCACGCTGGCCAACAACCCACGATTGCGCCACACACAAAATTCCCATGGAGGTCAGTGGAAGTGCCCTGAGCAGAGTGTCCTCTTGGAGGGAGCTCCTTTCCGTGCGCGCGTGGATGTGCGTGTGTGTGTGTCTGTGTGCGTGCGTTGAGTAATCGTTTTCCACACCAGAAAAAGCAAAAAACAAACAAACAACCCCCCCCCCCCAAAACAACAAAAACACCAGCACCAAACCCCAGAAAACCAACGACAACAACAACAAAGAACCAGCCCAACAAAACTTTGTTGTCATGCTATCTTAGAAGGAAGCGAGTTTCACCCACACGGAGTTGAAAGCAAATACCACTCTGTTCCAGCACATAAACACTGTTATCACGCTAGCTGCAGAAAGAGCACTGTCACTGGGACATTTTATAGGCATGGGCTTTTATACTATTCAGCAAGCTATTGAAAATTAAAATGTAATTAGTGTAGCAAAACAATAGTTTGCATCTTTTAATTACTGCTCCATTTTTTTGACAGAATGTTTTAATTATTGTTTTTTCTTCTGTTCTGTTTTTATTGATTTGGTGCCAGTTCAATTGTGTTACCAAGACCTCCCAGTACTCAATGAATTTACCTCAGGGGATTCTGCCTTCTTCATTGTTTTAAAATAAACCAGATCTCCAACTACCTACAAAACAAAATTAGAAGTGGAGGAGGAATGAAAAAAGGCAGAAAGAATGGGAGGAAGAGAGAAAAAGGGAA
>NW_009954302.1:1115781-1119260 GCF_000747805.2 Chaetura pelagica
GAGAGGCAAGGAGGGAAGGAGGAAGGGCAGAAGGGTAGAAGGAAGGACAAAGGATAAAAGAAGGAGAAAGACAGAGAGAAAGAAAGGAAATGAGAAAGAGAGAAGAAGAGTTGGAAAGACAGAGAGGAGAGAGAGAGAGAGAGAGAGAGAGAGAGAAAGAAAGAAAGAAAGAAAGAAAGAAAGAAAGAAAGAAAGAAAGAAAGAAAGAAAGAAAGAAAGAAAGAAAGAAGAGAAAAAGAAGAAGAAAGAGAGAAAGAAAGGGAGAGAAAGAAAGAGAGAGAGAGAAAGAGTGAAAGAGAGAAAGAAAGAGAGAAAGAGAAAGAAAGAGAGAGAGAAAGAAAGAGAGAGAAAGAGAAAGAAACAAAGAGAGGAAGAGAGAGAAAGAGAGAAAAGGAAGGAAGGAAGGAAGGAAGGAAGGAAGGAAGGAAGGAAGGAAGGAAGGAAGGAAGGAAGGAAGGAAGGAAGGAAGGAAGGAAGGAAGGAAGGAAGGAAGGAAAAGGAAAAGAAATTAGGAGCAAGGCGAAGGAAATGAGAGAAACAAATGAAAGGGAGGAAAAAAGGAAAAGATCTGCTGTTATTATTTGCCAGACTTTTATTTGTACATGGGTTAATATAAAACTGCTGCCAAGCTACAGCATCAGATTTACTTTCAATTATTTGTGTTAAAGATGTTCTTCTGATTTTTTTTTGAAGAGCAGCAGGAAAACTCCACTCACAAAGAAATGACATTGATCAGAACTTGAATGTTCAAATCAGAGTAGAAAACACACCAGAAACACACCCACACTTTGATATTTTTTTTCTAATAGAATCCCTTGGGGAAGAAAACTCCCCTCCTGAGAGGCAAGGTGCTGGTGGTGCTGTCATCCTCTGTGGGTGTGCATGCCCTCCATGCATTGCAGCCCTCTTCTGCTGTCAGAAAAGTGCAAAGTAAGTGGGAAACGAGACAGAGCACTGATTTAGAACACTTTCATCTCTAGATGCTCTGTTTTCCTTAGTGATCAAGAGAGAGGAAAGTGGTGGTTGGGCACTATCTGTACTACAAAGCCAGCCCTCCACAGCACATGGGCTTTTGAACGACTAGCACCTCCAGCTAGAAAGAAACAAACACACAAAGTACTGTAATTTTGTTTGAGAGACTTTAATAGCTCCTTTGCAGCCATTTTGTACATATCAGGAAGCAAACCATTTGGATTTCCAGCTTTATCCTGAAGGGATAACCCCAGGGGTCAGTCACCACGTGTTTTGCCTTATTTTTCACTTATTGCATATTTGTCAAATGTAAAAAGTCTTGCTTACTTCTTGCATATTTGAGCCTTTATGAGGCAAGACATTATTTATCGGCCACGCCGCTATTTGATTACTTAATAAACAGCTCACAGAGCCAAACAACAAGAACCCCAAACCCAAGAAGACCAACGCTGCATTTTCAATAGCGAGGTCCCTTGGGATCCGGGCTCTGGGGTTTTTCATAGCAGAAAAATGTGGTCATACCACTCAGAGGCATTGGTGGTGGCTGGGAGGGACTGGGAGGTGGTAGACATTAAGTCCAAACAAGGAGGAACTAGTGGGGGAGCTGATGAAGCCAGGAGGATTAACACCGTACCCCTCCTGGGGATTCATAGTTTTGAGTTCCTTTCCTTTCATGAAACATCTGGTTGCCTTTTCTTCAGGGAGGATGGTCTCCAGTTGCCTCTCTCCAAGTAAGCAAAGAAGGTCCAGTTTGCAGCTTCTACTTCTTCAGGGGAAGAAAGACATGAATCTTGCTACTCCTCAGCAGGGTCTGCAGCCCCAGGGTGCAGGGTTTGCTACTGGACATGCCTTTAATTCTAAAGGTGTGAAATGTTATCATCAGGCAATTGGACAAGCATTTTTCTTCAAAATTTAACCATCAAACCCACAAATATTGGCAGCAAGTACCACACAAATCTTTAAAATTGGGCAGTGGGTGGGACCTGCTACTTTTAATTACTTTTAACCTTTGCTAAGTTGCTGTTCTTTAAGTTGCTGCTAAATTTCCTCTTTAGCATGATCAGTTGTTGGGGTTTTGCTTCATTTCTTCTCACTGGAATGGTGGAAAAGCCATGTCACAGTGATACAGCAGCCCTGTTGACACCATGGTCATGTCACAGCAGGTAGTCACCAGCTCCTGACATTAGTCCTGGTGGTGTTTTGGCTGTGTCACAGCAAGTAGAATGTTGGTGGTTGGTGACACATCCAGCCCTGGATGGGCTGCACCAGCCCAGGCTGGCACAGAAGTAGCTGAGTGAGCAAGGGCATGGAGGAGGGGGCAGGGGGGCAGGGGCTGCCCATGGTGATGGAAGGTGGCTGCTCCTTTGTTTCTTCTCCTGTGACAGGCTGAGAAGGTTAGGGTTGTTCAGCCTGGAGAAGAGAAGGCTCCAGGGAGACCTCAGAGCACCTTCCAGTGCCTGAAGGGGGTCCAGGAAAGCTGGGGAGGGGCTTGGGACAAGGGCAGGGAGGGAGAGGACAAGGGGGAATGGATTGAAACTGAAAGAGGGGAGATTTAGGCTTGACATCAGGAAGAAGTTCTGCAGCTTGGTCTGGTGGGAGGTGTCCCTGCTCATGGCAGGGGGTTGGAACCTGATGATCTTTGAGGTCCCTTCCAACCTTCACCATTCTATGATTCCATGATTACAGCTGGATGCTCAGACAGGAGTGTTACCAGATCATGTCACACTCCTGGGCTCCACATCCTCTGCCACTCAGCTGGACAATTGTTAATGCTCTACAGGACAGATAAAATAACTACAGCCTGTCCCACATCACGTTGTTTCAGGGGGCTGGAATCTCTCCATGGCTGTGGGCAGGAGGAGATCCCCCCCTTTTCTGCAGGTAGCTGTGCCCCATGTGAGCTCCTGGTACCAGCCCATGTGAGTCAGTGGGCAGGAGGCTGGTGGTGGCACATGTCACATTGGTGTTGGTGGCACGGTTGGCCCAGGACAGGTGACTTCTGCTGTAAAGGAGCTGTGTGATGGGCAGCCTTGGTGTGAGGCTGGGGGAGACCTAGGCAGCCCCATGGCAACAGAGGGAGCTGATCCCATTGTTGATTCTCTTGGCTTTAACAGCCACAGCCATGGAGAAGGACACAACCAAGTCATAACTCCTCCACTGTCTCTGCAAGCTTTCTGCAAGGACATTGACTGAAGGATAAAGAAACACACGCAGCCCCAGCCTCTGCTCTGTCATGATCCTACAGGCAGCTGGAAGGTCCCCACAGCTGTGGACAAAGGGAAGTCCACACCACCCACCTTCTCAGCGTGAGACTTCTCTGTGTGCATCCTCCTTCCAAAAATGTGAAGGGAAACTGGAATTTGCTTCACCAAGAAGACAAAACCTAAACATCATCAGCATTGTTTGTAATAAATACATATTTACATAAATATATTTTATCAGCATTAAACATATGTGTGGAGAGCCACTACAAACTACACACTGGCTCTAAAATTTTTGCCTTGAAC
>NW_009954302.1:1119275-1134495 GCF_000747805.2 Chaetura pelagica
TTAATATCCATTGTTCAGCTCTGAGGACATATTGACACTTCCCATCTTTTCTACGCATAAAATATTGAAGTGTAAACTTAGAGGCTGCTTCTGCACATCTGCCTGGAGCGAGTATCTTTCTGAGGAACATCCTACACCTCACTCTAGACACCTGTCATACAGAGGCCTATCTCTGAGGCCAGGGCCCCTTTATAGTCAGTGGAAAGCAATACTCACAGGAGATGAATCATCTGGCCTATTTTAGATATCTATGTGAGGACAGGACTAACCATGCCCTGGAAGTATCTATTTCCACTTCACTGGCCTGTGGAAAGCTGGCTGCAGTGCAAACACCTCAAGTAGGATGCAGTGAATCCTCCTCTTAGTGCAAATCCTGAGAAATCCCATGCCACTGTTCTGGCTTTGCTCCCTACAAGCATCACAAACTTATAACTACTGGGAAGCTCAGAAGCTTCAGATAAGCATCTTCACAGCAACATCCCTGGATTTGTATTCATCTCCCCCAAGGAGATACAAATGCTGTGGCTGTGGAGCTCCATGGAGGAGAGCTTTTCCAGGGCAGGAAGATGGAGCAGCTCCTTTGGAGCTCAGCCACATGTGTGTGTGCAACCTTTGGACCTACATGTCACCCCTCCACAGAGCATGAGATGATGCTGATAAGCTTGTCTCCTTTCTTCCTTCAATTCACAGCTCCAGAGATTGTACCTTTAAGCATTGACATGCTGCTTCTGCCACCCTTCCATGCAAAGTCCTTGCATTCTGCATCCCTCCTCTCAGTCCATTGGGACCCTGAACTCCCTCAGCAGCCAAAACAGATATTGTTGTCACGAGTGACTTCTGAGGAGTGGGGAGTTTGTACACATACAGCCCCTGCACCAAATGGTTTATGTGTTGACAAGTCAGAGAAGGTGGAGTAAAAGAAATCACAACAGGCCAATATTTTGATATCAATTTGCAGGTGTGAGGGGGTTAAAACTGGAGTGAGGTCAGAAAAAAAAGAAATACGATTAGAAATAATCCATTAGTTGTCAGTTTTTGATACCAGTCCCACCCATGCTCAGCAGAGTAACAGCAAGTTTTCACCAGTGTTGAGCTTCACAATGCCATGTTTGTTTTCATATCATTAGCAGGAGAGCCAAAGTGGCTCCCTTCAACCACGTGTGGTGGTTCTGGCTGGAGGTTTGCTCAGGCAGCTCAGTCTGATGTTTATTTGCGTGCCCGCTGTTGTGAAATTGTTGCTCTGTGAACCGAGGTGCTGGAGAGACTGTGGGACTTTAATCAGCCCAGTATTACTGTCATAAGTAGGCCCCAACTCTGTGGTCTGCTCAAGATGGGCAGATCCCTGTGCTGGGGCAAAACATGAAGCAGGCTGGAGCTCTTACACAAGTGGCACTGCCAGGATGAGCTTACATTTCCGATTCCCATTTCACAAATGTTTGTTTGTTGTGCTCTTTCCCAGAGAGCTGCATGTGGCAATCCATGGAGCAGCACACAAGGGCTCCAACAGGATGGTGTGACAGGGGCCAGGCTTTTTTTATGTTTGACAAATGGAAGCTGTGGTCTAGGATGCTCCTCCTTCCTCCGGAGCTTCAGCATAGTGGGCTTTCCTCTCAAGAACACTATCCTGGCAGCACCTCTTGCCTTGCCAGCAGCAGGTAAGGCTCTCCTTGCTTAGGAGGGATGGTCATTGTGTTGTCTTTCTTCCTCTGTCCTGCACAGTGTTCCCAGGGTATATTGTGGCAGAAGCATCTCAGAACAGTAAAACTTGGAATAAATACTTACTGGAGATGGAGAGGAAGAGTCACAGGTCTGGAATGATTGGTTTAGGCTTATATGCTGACTCAAGAAAGCATATCTGTGTCTACATCATAGGCTCTTCACATCTCCAAAGTATTTTATTGAGCAGTAAAAGGTAGAAAAGCATTCAGAAACAAGCCTGAGCCTGATATAATTAGATGGTTCCAAAGCTGGAGCCCTGAACAAGAGCAGCTTGCTTAAATTCAGTCCCAGCATCTCCTTCACATGCCATCAGTCATATCCTTGTTATATTACAATAAAACCTTCTTGTCCTCATGTAGCATGTCTGAAGCCTCCTGCATCTTTCTCCCTACCTTTATCTGCTTCTGTGTCTCTGGTCCTTCATATTTTCTACAGAGGGAGTGCCTGATGTTTGGGAAACACTGGAATAAACTAAAATGGAGTTTGTATAACTCTTATTCTTGTCATGTCTGTTATTTTCCTTCTCAGAGTTTATGAAGGCCAGACCAGGATTAAAAGTCTTAGCTTTACATTCCTAAAAGCACTGCAAAACTTTCCACCCAAATGAGCTGGCAACTCCTCTTTGGATACCATGGAGATAAAATATATTTAAAAACAAGAACCATCTCTGGACAGGTCAGGTGAGGAGTAGCAACTTGGTAGAAGCACAAGTAGCTCTCAAGCTCATTTAATTTATTGCAAACAGAAGAGGCCAAACTCTCAGCAGGCAGAGCTTCCTACTTTTGGACAAGGAGCCTGTCTTTTGCATTCTCCTTCCATTTTCTATTTGGTCTCTGTCATGGTGTTCAAATAGATATTAAATACTTGGGGTCAATAGGAAGGACACAAAAAGCAGTTATATCCAAGTACCATCTAACTTCTCCTGCAGCCAAGCAGTGATGTGGAATGAAATCTGCAATTCTGGGCAGTGCAGTCATTTAAAATGAGTGAACACTTTATTACATTGTGTTAGTAAGTCAGCAAGGGACCTGGAAGCACAAGTGGCATTTCCTCTGCTCACTGTCAAGTGTCTCACAGCTCTTCCACAAATGCCTCTCTCTAAGGACAGTGTTACTGGACCTTGTAAGTGTTTTCATGACTCCCAGTGCTGCAGGCTGTGAAGAAAACTATCCATGAGGAACTGAGACACACAAGGCTGGAGTCAAGAGGCTACTTGAGGTGTGATCCCAACACTTAGGCACCCAATGTGGGACAGGCAGGGGTGCATTACAGTGAGTTTGAAACCCACCTGCACACCAAACCTGGGAGCTGCCCTGTAGGGAACACGTGGGCACGGGGGGGAGTCTTAACTACCCCAGCACTGTCCTGCAGAGGAAGGGCTCCAATCTGCCACAGAAACTTATGAAATCTGCTTTAAAGATGAGCCCTGAGCTCCTAAAATTCTTAAAGCTGTTGGCCCTGGTGTCTGTCTTTGGGGCTGACAGATGGTCCAAGCTGTAACAAGAAGCTGGACTGAATGGCTGAGGAGTTTTCCAGTGCCCTGCAGCATCCCCATGCTGCTGGGTGCCCGGAGGGTCCCCAAAGGATGGAGCCTGCTGTGAAGCTCAGCTCTTTTTACCACGTATTTGCATGTGGCAGTCATTTAAATCTTGGATTGAAACAATCAGCTCGTCCAGGGCTGAGCTGTGATCCTCTGCCTCCACAAACAGCCCTGGTACATCAAAGGGATGGCTGACATGAGTCAATTGCTTGTGGGCCCAAAATCTTAAAGAGCTGGTTGCTCCTTCCCCACCACCCCCCCTCCTTCTCTCGTGTGGGGAAGCAGAATCTGAGGAGTGAACCCAGTGCTGGAGCCTGGGAGAAGGAGCCCAGTGTTACAAGCCAGGTGACCCACTGGTGGCAGCCCAGCCCCTGCACCTCACGGTCCATCTCCCTCTCCCCAGGGTGCTCAGCACAGAGCAGATCTTTAGAGCCACCCCATCCCCCAGGAACTGGGAAAGACACAGATACCCTTTCCCCCAGGGCTCTCCCTCTGCCCCAGGGGTTGCTTCACCACTGATAATCCTTGGGAAGTGCCTGAGCTGGAGCCTCATCCGACCTGGGTGCATCTCCACCTTTCCCTCCAATTACCCTGGGCACCTGGTGTCACACTGAGGCTGGTTTTTGCTGCCTGTTTCCTGGCTGGGAGGGCACAGCTCATGGCAAGTCTGGAGCAAGGCCTGCTGGTAAAAAGTTGAGCTTTCAAAAATGCTGCTCCAGAGACTGGAGCTCTAAGGCTGTGTTTACTGAGCAGCTGAACAGGCCTAACCTTGTCACCCCCAGCTGCCTCCTAATTGGGCAGAGGGAAATACACATGTTTCTGGGAAGCTGTTCTCATCCTAAAAGATGTAGCTGAGAAAAGGGAATGAAAAGCTGCTGCTATTTATGAAGAAGCCTCAGCCCTGGACGACCATCTTTCAGAAGGCAGCTGAGATGGGATCCCCTGGAAGGCTAAACACCTTATCCTGCTGGGCAGTCTGTCTGCCTGGCTCGGTGGCTTTGCTTTTCCTTGTTACCAGGTTCTCAGACGACTGTTGAAGACACTATCAAACCCCTAGAACCATGGAATTTTTGTCAGAGCTGGAAGGGACCTTCAGAGATCATCTACTCCAACCCCCACTCCAGCAGGACCCCCTGGAGCACATTCCACAGGGCTGCATCCAGGGGTGAATCTCTCCAGAGAAGGGGACTCCACAGCCCCCTGGGCAGCCTGTCCCAGGGCTCTGTCACCCTCACAGACAAGAAGTTTCTCCCCACCTTTCAGGGGCACTTCCCATGTTCCAGCTGGTGCCCGTTGCCCCTCGCCCTGTCCCTGGGCACTGCTGAGCAGAGTCTGGCTCCATCCTCCTGCACCCACCCTCAGACACGTGTAGGCAGTGATCAGGTCTCCCCTCAGCCTTCTCTTCTCCAGGCTGAGCAGCCCCAGCTCCCTCAGCCTTTCCTCAGCAGGGAGATGCTCCAACCCCCCAGTCATCTTTGTCACCCTCCCTTGGACTCTCTCTAGTAGTTCCCCAACACCTCAGCATGCACTGCTGATTTCTGATATCAACAGTGTTTTTTTCACTTTAAGTGATCCATTTGGAATTATTTTTAGCCTTCTATTACTGGTAGGATTTACAAAGTTTGTTTCCAAAGTCATTAATGAAGAGAACAGTTCTTGCCAGTATCCCTTGTGGGAGCAGTTGGCATAAATTATTCTGTTCATGAGCAAATTAAGTAGCCACAGTTCCTCTGTGCTCTTAACATCTTCTGCATTCATCATCACAAACAAAATGAATGAGTACAGGTTGTACCTCCCAACTCCAATAGAAATGCTTCTCTTTTATATATTTATTTTATTTTTTTTGTCAGTATGCAGAAGAAATTGATTGTAATTAAGTAGAGAGAAATTGGCAGCAGCCTCAGGGTTTGCTTGGATCCATTTTCAATAACTTGAAGCCTGTTGAGATCTGTTGTCAACTCACAGAGTACTTGGAATGCCTCCTTTGTCATCTGTGCTGTGGGGTTCAGTACCTGTTGTTGTTGTTATTGTTGTTATTATTATTGTTATTATTATTATTATTATTAGGCTGCAGTGGGATGCCAGTATCAAGACAGCTTGTCTCCTTTTGCTGAGTTGTGGGGCAGGAATTTGAGTGGGTGAGGTCTGAGGAGACATTGTTTAGCCTTGTAGTTTTGAAACCCTCTCTTTCTTAGACCTTTCCTTTTCCCTTCATGTGTTTCCATTCACACCTGAATCATTCATTATACTGGCAAGCTGGGAAGATCCATCTCTTCTTCAAGGTAACCACACATTTCTGAAGTAAATTATAGGTGTGGAGATTATAGAAATTTGTTGTCTAGGCACACACCCTGGCTCCTTTCCTTTTCCAAAGCATATAATAATGATTTGTTTTTCTTTTCTTATTTTTTTCTTTCCCCGTAGCTAATGTATGCCTAATGTGGGAACAGTTGTTTTCTTTGTTTTGATGGAACATTAAAGCAGGCTGTGTAACAGGGGAGGAAGTTTAAGAAGTGGCATTTTACTTTCAAACACAGCTTTGAAACTATGTGCATTGGTGGACAGCTGGGCTGTCAGCCTGGACATAGATCAGAAGTGGGACAAAAGCCCACAGGTCCCTCTTGAATTTTGGACTTGAATGTCAGTGTTCATGGTCACCTCTCCTTTTCCTGTGAAGTTTTCAACCCAAGTTCTGAGTCCACTCTAAGACAAGACAAATTAGCCACTGCCATGTTATTTTGACCCAAAGCAACAGCAAAAATAGCTGCTTTTGCAATGCTGAAGCCATTAATTGAGTTCTAGCCCTCAAACATGCTACAGAAAGATTCTGGTAGGGTTGGAGGATGAAAACATGATGCCTCATTGGGAAATATTCCTGTTCACAGTTATCATTCTTCTGCACTTCCCAAATTTTAGTGTCCCATGCATAAAGAAATGCAAAAGAACCAACCCAGTAATTTAAGCAGAATAAAAAGCACAGGAGGCAAAGCACCTCTTGGAGATGTTCCCACAGAAGTAGATGAGCTTTAGAACTGCCAGATCATGAGATACTGGGGTGTAGTGGCAGGAGTGCTTAGACCTTGAGAAAATATTCAGTGTTTGCAACCAAGTCTTGCTCATAGTCTCTTGGAAGCAGCAGAAGGAATTGGGCTGCCAGGTCCCTCCCTCAGCCCTGCCTGTCAGACCTGACCTTAGCAGATAAGAGTGATGCTTCAAGGATGAGGGCCAGGACAATGAGAGAAGGAAACACACCAGGAGACTGAAGACAACCCTTGACACAGAACGTTCCAGAGGAAAATTTTTATCTCCTTTTGCTCTCCACAGGAGAAAAAAACCAAACCCAAACAAATGGGAGAAGGAAAATCTAAAAGTGAAAGGAAACATCCAAGTCAGACACAGTAAAGAGCAGTTCTCTTTTCAGTGTTTTTCTGAGCAATTTTACTTAGCAAATAATAACACTTAGGTGCAGTTTTATTTGGGGAAACACATGGGTGCTGAAAATCATGTGTACGAGCCACATCCTCTGCAGCTACCTTCTGGAAACCCCAAACTGTGCTACCTGGGAACAGGCAAGCTCTGAGCAGCCAGCAGCAAAACTTGCTGAGTCAATTAGTCCCAAGCCTTTGTTACAACAAAATGAAATGGGGTATTTGAAGCTTAGAGGTAAAAGGGCATAAACTTCAGTTCTTCACTTCAGCCAATAATTATTTCAAATCCTTCATTCCAGAAAATGGACCTTCCAAATCCTTCCTTTGGAGCATCTGTGATGACCTAGATGCATTTGCTAATTGCTGCGTAATGGACTAAACGTGTTTATTAGGTTAAGTTTGTTTAAGGGGGAGGGGGAATAAAGGTTATTAAAGTTCCTTGCAGCCAGGGCTGAAAATTGCAGTTCTTTTTCCCCCCCCCTGCTCTCTCTACAGTGATAAATTCCAGAAAATACATCTCAGTTCCCTCCAGCCTGAGCCATCCACAGATGCATGTTTTCCTTCTGTAACCAGCTGTAGCTAATTGCATCAGTGCCGCCCCTACCGCTGCACATGAAAAAGAAACCTGTAATTTCTTGCAACAGACCATACTATTTCTGCTGTACATCTTGCCCATTCTGTCATTCCAGTGAACGGATTTCTCATGGTAAATTGGCAGTTCAGCAGTGGAAAACAACCTTGCTCAGAAGAAAGCTTTCAGAAACTCCTCCATATGTTCCGTCCAGATATCGATAAAAGAACAAACAGAAAACATATTGTTTATCTCTAGGACCGTGATTTCCCCATCAGCCAAAGAAATACTGAGTCAAATTCATGCCTCATGTACCTTTGTTGTGGCCAGCACAAGCACAGAGCCCACGATTATGACCCATTCATTTTATTATTGCTTGAATGGCAACATAGTGCCTTGGAAAACATACACAGGTGAGGTGGTGCAAATTAGTGTCAAAAGCAGTGGAGCTGGGCCAGTTTATACCAGCAACAGATCTGGCTCCAGTCCCTGCCTGAGGGAATGTATGAATCATAATGTAACTCTAAGTAGATCTAGTGGCTGTAAAATTCAATCCTGTCTTTAATAGCAGTGAGGCAGGAGAAGGCGAAAGGTGAGCCCTAACCTACTTTTGAAAGGGTCACATCAAGGGCATGGAAAAAAGCCTTTTAATCGTTCCTACAACTCTGGGGAATGAGACTAATGAAAGGCAGTAAAATCTTAATCACTACTGTATTGCTGGAGTTAGGAATTAAATACAACTTTGCCTAAACCTGTGGTTTAACAACGTGAACGCTACAAGGAATCCACTGGTGCAAAGACCTCCCTTCCTCTGTTTTCAACACCATCAACATCTAGGTTCTAACCTTCATGTAACTATGTTGAGAGCTGGATCAAGGAACTGCTCCAGGTTAAAAATAAACCCAGAAAAAGATAAACTAATTAATAAGCTCACCATATGCACAATTAAACAGCAGAGGTTAGTGTTTGCAAAACGCTGGGAGAGCCTCCTATGACTGGCATTGTCTAAGTGTGAAGCACTTAGTAATTCCTGGCAGTTATTATGTAGTGTTGCTATTTATTTACTGAGGGTTCAGCCTCCTGTTTGCATCTAGGTGTACATCAGAAAGGCTTCACACACGGGCTGTGCAGCCAGGTGGTTGGCTCACAGCTCTTCATTGAGGTTGGCTCAGCTCAGGCTTCCCTGTGGCCCAGCCACAACTGCTCACTCCAGTTTAGCAGCTGTAGAGGCTGAAGCCTCAAGTGTTAATTGCTCTATTACATTAATGTGAAACTAGAGGGATGGAGTGGAAAAATCACAGCCATTGTCTTTTCATTTACCCTAATTGACCAAGTGACAGTAAAAGAGTGGCCTGGAGAAAGCCTCTTCTTGTCATACATGGCACTAATTAGGAGTTTTAACAGAGGGATTTCTAAAATTCTTCCCATCACCTTGGTACAGTAGCTTCAAAGCTATGTCAGAGAGAGGGTTTTGCACCTTTCGGGTTGTGAGCAGCAAAAGGCAGAGGTGGCAGCTCAAGGTGGGCAGCAGGTCTGCAGCTGCCTCTGGAGAAGACCTAGCAGTGTTGGTGCCCAAACCATGAGGGCATTCTCCCTTCCTATGCTGTGTCTGGATCAAAGAGCAGAGGGAAAACTGACTTCCTATGGGATGGAGCAAAGTTTGTGGCTTGTATTGTGTCACTCTAGCCCAGAGAGTTACACTGTGACACATCCAAGGACTGTCCTTCAGACCAGAGGTATGTTCTTCCTTTAAATGTGGGTCACCAGAGAATGGAGTTGTATTTAAACAGAGCTTCATGAAATATGTGATATGTGGCTTCATTCCTATTTGTCTTCCTCTGTATATGTTCTTTTCCCCGTGTTACCTTAGGATTAAACCCTGTAGGTTTATGACAGGGAGAGCCCATTCAACTCAATGGGAAGGGCTTTCTCTTCTTTCTCTTCTTTCTCTTCTTTCTCTTTTTTCTCTTCTTTCTCTTCTTCCTCTTCTTTCTCTTCTTTCTCTTCTTTGCTTTCTTTTCTTTCTCTTCTTTCTTTTCTTTCTCTTTTATCTCTTTTTCTCTTTCTCTTCTTTTTTCTTTCTATTCTTTTTTATTTTTCTCCTTTTTTTCTTTCTCTTCTTTTTTCTTTCTCTTCTTTTTTTTCTTTCTCTTCTTTTTTTCTTTCTCTTCTTTCTCTCCCTTCCTTCCTCCCTTCCTTCCTCTCTTCCTTCCTCTCTCCTTTTGCTTTTCTCACTCTCTTTTCCCTTCCCTTCTTTCAATGAAAGATTAGGAGCTTCTATTTTGGTTCCTGCAGCACAAAGTAACTGGGCACAGGACACTCCATCACCTTGTCATGATCCCCTGCTCTCCAGCCACACAGCTCAGTGAAGGAAAAATGAAGAGAAGCAGAGTTCACTTTCTCAGATGCTAAACACTTCAGCTGTGCAGGCCAAGGGTCAGAATGAGCCCTGTGTGAAGCTGACAGCTACTTGTCCCATGGAGCAAAGGGAAGGCAGCACCAGTGGCCTGGGGCTTTGGGCTGAGAATGACATTTGCAGCCAGGATGTGCAGATTCAAGGTGGTCTTGGAGACACAAAACTATTCCCTTCAAAACTGTTACACCTCAGCAGATACAGCCACTCAGGTGATCCATTGAGCACAGTGTCAAAGCAAAGAGATGATACCCTAGCAGAGACTAAGTCAGCTGTTGTTCCAACGATGTGTTTTGTGCTGTTGCCAGAGTGTTTTTGTCATGGTGCATGTCCCTGTCCTGTGTGTGCCACAATGGAGTGCACAGTGCTGCCCTGCAGCCTTTGCTCTCCTGAGAAAAGGTGAAGAGGGGAACAGAGGGGCTGTGTTCCCAGCCTCCAGCACAGCAGGCTGGCAGCTTGCTGCATGCTGGGCTTTTCAAATCACCCCTAGGGACAGGCTGCAATTACAGCCCTTCCTTTGCAGGAACGTTCTGCACATTGGGCTGCCTAAGAGTTTTCCTTCTTCTAAGGTTTTTAACAGGGAAGGCTGATGAATTCAAATTTACCAATTTAACCAAGACAAAATGGGCTGTAGTAGATTCTCAGGTTATGTCAGCTAAAAGCAGCTCTTGGCTGGTCCCAAGTCAAGACCTACCAAGCACTCTCAACTATTTGCAGGGTGTAGCTCTTCAGAATTCTTCACCATTTTGTCCAGCACAGGAAGTTCCCACACTCTTCTCCTACCCCATCTGTTTGTCCCTGCCCCCATGCTGCTCTTGACTGTATCATCAGTGCCAACTGGCAATGAAAGTATCAAAGCAACTTTCTGGGGGCTGATGGTCTAGAGGGAATCCTAGCAATGACCCTGATGAAAAAATGAAATCCTCCATGCACTGTGTTCTCAGGAGAATGTTCAGGCCAGACTGAAATACCTCTGGATAAAAAGGGCCTGAATGAGATGGAATTGTAGCAGAGATTCCTGTTCTTACTGATAGCATCAAGATGGATGAGAGAGAAGCATGATCATTGGCACATGTAGAGATGCTGGATTTGGTTCTACATAACCATAAAGTTAATGCTTTTGATTTGGCCTCATCCTGGCATTAAAGCAAAAAATGTGACTAGGAAGCACACAGGCTTCTAAAATAGCCACTCTGAAATTCACATTTCATAGAATCATAGAATGTGTGGAGTTGAAAGGGACCTTTAAAGGTCATCTAGTCCAGCCCCCTCTGCAGTGCACAGGGACCTTTTTAACTAGATCAAGTTGCTCAGAGCCTCCTCAAGCCTGACCTTGAATATCTCTAGGAATGGGCCTTCCACCACCTTTCTAGACAACCAACCATTTCAGAAGACTATTAATTTTGCTGTGTGGATGGAACACTGGATGTGCAGGGAACACAGAGAAGAAAAGAAATCTTGGAGGATAAAGCCAGATCCTGTGGCTTTTTACAACTTGTTAAATAACTAATATTTTGTGAAGATAGCAAAAATAATATAAAAAGGTGGCTAAAAGGTTGATGTGACCCAGAGTAAATATGGTGATGATTATGCATGGAATATGAATAACTTATATAAAAGGTACCAATACATAAATTGCATATTTTTCTTTAAAGAGAGATGAAGAAAATATTTCCTACCTTATTAAATCAAAAGAAATATGTAATTAAAAAACAATCACCAGCTTCAGAGCTGCAATAAGCCTCTTTATTAGGTATTAATAATTTTACTAGGAACTGGGTTGCTGGAGGGCTGGGGCCATATGAGTTGGTAACAAACCATCTTGATACATCATGTTCTTTCAGTCTTGGCAGTGTGACATTTGTTATGCAGGCACTGGGAATGTTATATATCTGAAATGAAGCAAGTGAAAAGACCCCACCAGTCCTGAAACACTCTTACTGGCCTGGGCAGATTAATATGGTGGGTACTGATTTATAAAGAAAAGATTCATTTTGACGTGATGAGATGAGAAAAATGTAGCACAGAGTAAAACTGACTCCTGGTCAAGCACTGGAGAGGTTTGCTTCAAACCTTCTAGAAGTAAGAGGGGTTGTGGCCTGTGTTCTCTGTTGGTCAAACAGCTTCTCTGACAGGGACAAGACTTATCAGGTGGTACCAGTGTCATATGTTGTGTGAAAACTGCTGAGATTTTCTATTAAGCTCTAATTCTGACCAAAGAAAATGAGTCACAAACCAAAACCAGTCAGAACGTAGATCCAAACATGTTCTGTGTAGTTCATTATTGCTGAGGACTCCTCGGGAAAAAAAACCAACTCATGACCATTAAGAACTGATCCCACACATTTCATCTTCCCAGCTCCCTCCAACCATGAAAACAGATCTGGACATGTGGGCCTTCCCTGGTCTGGAAAAAACACCTCTTGGTTTTCAGTAGGATGACGGCCCATGTGTCCAAATCTGTTAGCAAGATGACATCAATGAATTTGAAATGTTGTTCTTATGTTAATGCTTCCCTAATTAACCATGTTTGAAGTAGCTCTGCTAAACTAAGAACATATCCTAACCTCAAGCCAAAATTCAATCCAAGCCCTCTTTTGAAAAAAATTCAGTTACCATTATTTTGTCAACATTCTCTTCCAGAGCACAACCCACAACCCCCAAGAAAGAAGACAAACTGTCTTTAAGTACCTTTGGCTTGAACATAAAGTAATAATGGATAAATTGGGTTCTCAAAACATTTCTGCAATCAGTTTCACCCACCACTCGATAGTTTCAAGAGCATTTTCAGTTTCTACAACTCACCAATATCTCAGTGCAGTAAGAAGAATTAAAGAGCAAAGGAACTGGACAACTAAAGACAGATGTGGTGCCAGGGAAGAGGGTTTAGAGGTGGAGGCTGCAGAGTTAGGGTAGTGGTTGGACTTGATGATCTTGAAGGTCTTTTCCAACCAGAATGATACTGTGATGCTGTGAACAACTCCTGTACCTCCAAATAATTTTTAATCTGTGCAACAGAAACAGCAGCAGTGACACAAAAGAAGCAAATAACTGCAGATTGGACTTTCCATTCTGGCAGTGGTTGTGGAGGTGGGGCACTCTAGAAACTTAGGCTTGTTCATACAGACATGTTTGCTTTCAAGCTGATGTATTTCAGTACCTCTTCTATTAATACATCTTGCCAGGAGTGTACTCAGGAGGTAGAGATGCAGAAGAGACACATAACTGAGTTTTTATAGTAGCAGATCAAGCAGAAACCTACACAGATATGCAAAATTTACAAAGCTAAGCAAATCTGCCTGGCAGAAGGGTAAGAAAGTGACAATCTACCTGCTGTGTTGTCACGGAAGGCCACCTGTTGATGAGAGTAGCTCAGGGTAATATGAATTATAGACAGGTTGATGTGCAATTTTTTCTCCCTTTTGCTGGGGCCTGGTAACCATTCCTCTAGTAGTTCAACTTCAATAGAAATGCTGTGTTTTAAAACCATTTTGTCATGTAGACTCCATTTCCTTGTTTTTATATTTATTTGATATTTTATACTTTTTAATATTTTACATTTTATATTTTACATTTTATATTTTAAGAAGTGTATGTTGATTCTCTTCGCACTTATTATTTTTACAGAGTGCCTTGGTTTTTTTGTTTGTTTTTTTCTTTAGAAATTTGACATGTGTGACAGCCTTGATTAGAGATAAAAACAAAGCAATGAAGTATTCAAGAGCAGGTGACCCACTACTCAGGATGTGAGATTTGCATTACAGGAAGATTTTAATCTTAAAATGTGGATTGGCAGAAATCTGGAATCAGCCAGATTCCACATCATTGTACAAAGGGCAGCAGCTCCTGATAAGCCCACCTTGTTCTTGCTGACACTTTCTTGACCTAGATAGGATTTTGATCGTATTCTGAGTGAATATTCAGATCAGGTGCATATGGAGATGAACATCTCAGGTAATTAGTCACTTATCCAGGTTGCAAAGCTGTGTATGGATGCTTATGAAGATGTGCTCCACAAGTAACCAAACCACTCTTCTAATTACATGACAATCATTGTGGCAAACCATAGACAATTGTTCAAGCCACTGCATATTTTTTTTACATAAAAAGAAATACAAAGGAACATATATTTTAAGACACTGTCTTTCACAAGATTATCTTCTGCTGCATAAGCACTCACTTGATGGTTAAGTCATAACTTTCCTCATCTTTGGTTGGTTTTAGCCATTGCTTATTTTAATCCTTAAGACTTACAACATCTTACTAATGTTAAAAGATACTAACCAGTTAGGCCAGACAAAGGCCTTTCTGGAGTTCATGACAATCTTTTTTCTTTTCTCTTTTCTTTTCTTTTCTTTTCTTTTCTTTTCTTTTCTTTTCTTTTCTTTTCTTTTCTTTTCTTTTCTTTTCTTTTCTTTTCTTTTCTTTTCTTTTCTTTTCTTTTCTTTTCTTTTCTTTTCTTTTCTTTTCTTTTCTTTTCTTTTCTTTTCTTTTCTTTTCTTTTCTTTTCTTTTCTTTTCTTTTCTTTTCTTTTCTTTTCTTTTCTTTTCTTTTCTTTTCTTTTCTTTGTCTGTTTGTCTCTTTTTCTTTCTCTTTTTTTTTTCTTTTTCTTTCTCCTTTTTTCTTTCTCTTTTTTCTCCAGAGACTCTCAGAGAAGTGCAGTAGTTCTTCATCATAGCCTAGTTGAGAAAAATGTTTGTCTTGAAATATGTCTGTTAGGGAACAGGCAGATCAGTTCCTACTTCTATTGTCTGTGATCCATCCTAGTGATTATACACTTGTCTCAGCTGGATGGATCAGGGAGCTTCCCTCAGCTTGTCAGGTCCCTGTGTCTTCTGAGAAGAGAATGGCTTCAGATTTGCCTTCAAAGGGCAAACCTGGAGAGTCTGAGTGAGGTACCTTCATTCTTCATCTGATCTGTCTTAGCTATTTGGTTCAGGATGAGAGGGGTTGCACTGATCCTGCCTCTCCCTGAGGACAGGATGCCTGGACAAGTAATTCACATGTAGAAGTCTAGAGTGCAGAATCTGCACATGGTCAGACAAAACCCCCTCTGAATTAGAGATTCACAGACATCATGGTTAGATACATGTGCATTCTTGAGGCTGAAACCATGCAGAGCTGGGTCACCTTGTCTGGGAGACAAGGAAAGATACAGCTGGGTATTCTCTGCTGTCTAATCCAGGGAACTAGGAAGGAAACAGAGGAGATTCTGATATTGCCTCACAATGATGCTCTCTTTCTGCCCTTACTATCACAGTACTGGCACAGCCTATTTCCTTACTGGAGCAACTACATGGCAAATATTGTTTGCTCTTAATTATGCAAAACTAAATCTTTCTGGAGCCTTCATACTTCCTGATACTAAATGTGTGCAACTAATTTGACTCATGGCACCGTGCAGATGTGGAGACAGTTATTCAAGTAATACCTGTTGTCTTCACATTCAAATAAGTACACTTATGACTAAAACAATGCAGCAATAAAATTTACTGGTAGATTCAGTCACACCACAAACTATCACTTAGTCTCAAATAAACAGTAGAATT
>NW_009954302.1:1134553-1145221 GCF_000747805.2 Chaetura pelagica
ATTTTTTTCTCTTTATTATTTGGTTGGTTGTACCACATGTTAGAACAAGAGAAAAATTACATGGTTCTTCTCCTACGTGTTGACAAGTTTTCAGAGGTTCTCCCCAGTCATGGGTCGTAGTTAAGCATCCACAGAAATTCTTTCCTGAGGATCAGAGACACATCCTTGATAAATGGGAACAAGTAAACAAACTGAGTCACACGTAATTGGAAACAAAGTTTATAATCCCCAATTAAACCTGATTAAAGTTTGAAAACCCTAATTCCATATTTTTACCCTGCCTTCTGCAGGGTGTTTTTTTTTTTTTTTTTTGCTTTCCAAGCCCTCAAATAAATTTTATCATTTTAAGGGCCAGTGCTATTAAGCAGAGTGAAATGTTCATTAATTGCTTGGATAGGACACATAAATTCCTTTCTCCTGGGTAATGACTGAAACACTGGGGCTGATCTCCTGCCTGCCCAGGGGAAGTAGGGAACTAATTCCCTGTTTTTTTTGCTTTCACATGCAGATTCCTCTTTACCTCTGAACTGTCTTTACCTCAACTCCTTATAACTTATGATTCTTTCCCCCATGCTGCTGGGGCTGTGGGGATGGGGGTGAGGAAGGAGCTCCGTGGTGATTCACTGCAAGGTTTAAACTGCCACAGGTAGGCATTGGTCATGGGTAGGTAACATGTGGGGATGGAACCAGGCATTGCTAGCCTGGGATGAAGTTCTGCTGAAGGCACAGGAACAGCTTCCAGAAGCTTGCCCTTGGAAATATCATTACATGGATTCCAGTGGTATTTTGATTGAGACCCTTGTTCACAGTGGGCTGACCAGAAATAATCAATTCCTCATACGTGAGACCAAAGACTTGCTTACAAACATGCACCTGATGCTGGAAGAATGAACACCCTTAGAACAGTTTGTTGTGTTGGTTTTTTTCCTTTTACCTTTTGCAGTGTGTAATGGGCAAGGGACAGTTATGGCAAGTAGTAGTCAAAGTAACTGAGGTCAGGAAAGATTGTCAGTAAACATGAGCTGACCAAGGGGCAGCAGTTCAGCTACACGACTGCTCTGAGGTTTAAGAATCTGGTTTTGCTCCATGTTGAAACGGAACCAGAAATGTCCTGTCAGCTGTGTGCACTGGTGGGATGGATGTGTCACTTTAATAGCTGGGTGGTGAAGGACAAGGCCCTGGAAGACCCAGGTGCAGCTTCCTGCTCTAGCTGGTTCAGGACAGGGATTTTCCATTCTGCATGAGGGATCTGAACATGCTTCTCCCATGTACTCACTCAGCACTGTAGTCAATGAGCTTTGGAGTCTTTCTTTTGCATCTTCTTTCTCTCACTGTGAAACTGAAAATATCTTGAGAAGATGGGAGGAAGCTTTCTGAACAAGATTTTGGGTTCATCTGCCTTTCCTGCCTGCAAGATAAATGATGTTCTCATGATTATTGCAAACTGGGAAAATGCTGAGGATGGCAAAGGCATCTTATCATCTGCTCTGTAGTAGCAGTTGCAGGGCGTGTTTTCTGTAGAGGGCATATCTGGATAGTGTTGTGGACACGTTGCAAAAGTTCCTGAAAATTCAGGACAAAGCTGCTGGTAAACTGAAGAGGGAGGAACAGAAGTTAACCAAGAGAGTTAGGAGCACATGACTTGAAAGAAGACACTGAAGAAGCTGGACTAGTGTACCCTGAGGAAGAGGAGGCTAAGGGGCAATCCAGTAGTAGCCTACACTTGCCCAAAAGGGGAGTCACAATGGAGCCAAGTTCATCATAGCACCCTCAGACATAAACAAGAGGAAACAGTCCCAAGTTTTAGGTTGGGAAGTTCAGGCCATTAGAAAAAAGATGTGAGGTGTTGTTTTTTTTTCATTAGGAAGGTGGAGCAGCACTTGAGCAAGTCACCAGAGAAGCTGCATCCTTCTACAGGCTGTCCAAGAGTCAAAGAGACAAAACCCTGGGTGAGCTGATCCTGAGTGGGAGGCAGTCTTGCTCTGGGAGGCTGGACCAGACTGTCTGTAGAAGTCCCTTCTGACCAACAGGTCTGTGATTCTCTTCATTAGGCAGTGGAGATGCCCATCATGGCAAGGACTAGAAAAAACTCTGTTCTGAAGAGAATGAAAAGAAGCAGCTGGTTACCAACCATGTGTAGTTAAACTACCCTGAATCATGACCCTGAATTTGCCTGGTGCCAAAATAAAGGAGATGGAACCTCTCAGTACAAGGTGGTTTAGTGGCCCTGCTGGATGCTCTACACTATTTACATTGGGATCCTCCAGTGTCAGATTGTAGTAAAAAACCTCCAGGTAGCTCTCTACAGGGGCACAGCTTGGAGGACAGGAGGCCTTCTGTTTCTCTCTCTGAGACCTCCCATGACCTAAAGAGTTCATCCAGCAACAGGAATGATCTCTGTTGTTCACAGTACAGAATGTTGTGAGAGTCACAAGGTGTCAGCTGAGATGGGTAAGCAGCATGAACGGTTCACCAGGGGAGAACTGGACTACTAGCACTACTTACTGGATTAAAGGAATAGAGGATATGTAATCACAGAACCATAGCATGGTTTGGATTGGAAGGGACCTTCAAGATCATCCAGTTCCAACCCTGCATGGGCAGGGACACCTCCCACCAGCCCAGGTTGCTCCAAGCCCCATCCAACCTGCCCTTCAACACTGCCAGGGATGGGGCTTCCACAGCTTCCCTGGGCAACCTGGGCCAGGGTCTCACCACCTTCAGAGTGAAGAACTTCTTTCTAACTTAAATCTCCCCTCCACCAGCTGAAAGATATTAATTACCCCTTGTCCCATCACTATATTCCCTTATATTAAGTCCCTCTCCACATGACAATGAGAAACTCTAAGTGGGTTTGGATTGTCTCATGTGCAGACAAGCCTTGACAACACCTCTGTTATTTCCCAAAGGACTGTTTGGTCTCTCCCAAGTCTGAGAGCTGTTGCCATCCCCTCTTCACAGTGGGATGAGACCAGTGTGATATGTCCTTTGTCTGCACCTGAGTCTCACACAACATATGATTACATTCCTGGAATTTAAGATCAAAAAAAGTAGCCCACACAATTAAGTGAGCAGGGATGGACTGGACACCTGATGTGAGAGCACTGTTCTGTTAGATACTGGGACACTGTAAGAGACATATAAGACTATAAGTTGTGCCTCCAGTGCACACCATGCTGGACCTAGGCAGCACAGTGATGGGTTTCATGTCAGCAGCACAGTCATTTCTGCAGAGCTTTAACTGATCATGGCACTGAACTCATCAGAGGTGCCAGGCTGATAAGGCATCTCCCCGTTCTCTGATATGTCACAGAATGACTTTCCCGACTGCTGAACGACATGTAATTAATTGCTTGGATTTGATATGTTTGGTTAAGATTGAACCATCTCATCTTCAAGCCTCGGTGTTTAGATAAACTTAGGTGTCAGGAAGGTGTCTAGGTGGTAGGAGGAACTTTCAGCAGCCTGTAAAATCATTTCAGGGCTGTTGCTTCAGACCATTCAAGGTTATTCCAAAGTACAATTTCTGCAGCAGAGCTGGAGGACACAGAGCACCCAGGCTGTATTTTTCTCTGACTTGAACAGAGTTTCCTCCTGCTTATGAAAATACATATGTGTTGATACCTAGCAGCCTGGACAACTGCACCTGCATCTAAGTACTCATGCATTTTGCCAGGAGTGACAGTTATTTGTTTACCATTTCTTTGCTGTCACTGGGATGGCTGCTGTGTGGTGGGCTGGTCTCCAGGGGGTGAGGTGAATTACGGTTGGAGGATTTTATCTGAGTTTCTGTACGCTGAGGGTAAGTGTCATGAGAAATAAAGCCACAAGATTATCCTTCCTTTGTGTTGTTTGAAGTGGGGTTGTGACTGTGGCAAGGGTCTGTGACTTTCTGTAAGAACGAACCGCATCGTGTAGAGATGCCAATCACTGCGGTGTTAGAAAGTCAACTGAAAAGGAGGGTGATCAGCATGAGTCAGGCTGTCAGGGGAAACGGCTCTACTAATTTCTCTTGTTTTGGTATTGGGTGCATCACCTTCTCAAAAGCTATTCCAAGATAGTATACAATCTGAAAGATGACTAAGTGCGCTCTGCGTGCTGCTGGGTGCTCGCCAGCTCCCAGTGATGGCAGGCATGGGGGAGGAAGCAGGGTACTTAGCCAAATTGGGCTATAAATCCATGGTGGCAAGCTGACTGAGGGGCTCTTCTGCTGTCATACAACAGCAGGAAACAGAACCACAGAATGTTAGGGGTTGGAAAGGATCCCTGGAGATCATCGAGTCCACCCCCCCTGCCAGAGCAGGACCACCACACAATGTAGGGCAGGTCACTCAGAAAGGCATCAACAGGTCTTGAAAGTCTCCAGAGAAGGAGACTCCACCACCTCTCTGGGCAGCCTGTCCCAGGGCTCTGTCACCCTCACAGTAAAGGAGTTTTTCCTCATGTTGAGGTGGAACTTCCTGTGCTCCAGTTTGCATCCATTGCCCCTCATCCTATCACAGGGCATGACTGAAAAGCGCTTGGCCCCTCCTTCTTGACACCCACCCTTCAGGTATTTACACACTTTAACAAGATCTCCTCTCAGTCTTCTCTTCTCCAGACTAAACAGCCCCAGGTCTCTCAGCCTTTCCTCATCAAACAGGTGCTCCGGTCCCTTAATCGTCCTCATAGCCCTTCAGTGGACTCTCTCCAGTAAATCCCTGTCCCTCTTGAACTGAGGTCCCCAGAACTGGACACAACACTCCAGATGTGGTCCCATTAGGGCAGAGTAGAGCAGAAGGAGAACCTCCCTTGACCTGCTGGACACACTCTTCTTAACGCACCCCAGGACACCATTGGCCTTCTTGGCCACAGGGAACATTGGTGGCTCCTGGATAACTTCTTGTCCACCAGGACTTGAAGGTCCTTCTCCATGGAGCTGTTTTCTAGCAGGTCAGCTCCTAACCTATACTGGTGCATGCTGTTATTCCTCCCCAGGTGCAGGACTCCACACTCATTCTTATTGAACCTCACTATGTTCCTCCCTGCCCAGCTCTCCGGTCTGTCCAGGTCTCACTGGATGTCTACACCACCTTCCAGTGAACCAGCCAATCCTCCCAGTTTTGTAGCATCATCAGACTTGCTGAGGATACACTCTGTCCCCTCATCCTGGTCACAATACAGAAACTGCCTTTTCCTTCTCCTAGCTGCCAGCAGGACTAGTCCCTTTAGGAACTTCTGGTCTTTTTGTTGCTGACCCTTTAAGTCAGACCAGCAACTTCACCCCTGAGTAGTCAATTCCCAAAGAGCAGCCACTTGCTTAATGTTTTTCCATTGGAAATCAACAGATGCCAGTTCTCTCTCACTTCTACCCAGGGATATGCTCTGCATACTTGCTACCTTCTTGTACAGATGGCAGGAAAAATTAATAGCACGTGTTTTTCCCAAGGCAAGCAAGCAAGCAAAGAAGGAAAACCTTCTAATTTTGCTTAATTTGCAGCTGGATTCCATCCTGTATTTTAAGGCCAGGATCCTATGGTCTTCCGAGAAGCTACAATGGTGTATGTCAGTGATGTATGACAATTTAGTCCACTATAATTATTGCTGTCTCTTCTAATTTGCTTGAACTTTCCATGTTGTTTTTTTTAAAAGTTTTTTCCTGCCTTTATTTTGCAGCAAGCTCTAGAGATGCTAAACTTAGGTGTCTGTGCACAGCTATCATGGACCTGAGGGGAGGTTAAGGATGCCTCACCCTGGAGTTTGTAGCTATTAACACCATTTCTTTTGGAGCACGTTACAGAGGAGTGAAACAGGCTGAACCAGAACCTGCTGTGTTCACAGCAGGTCTTGTCATCTCCACCTGTAACACACTCTAGTTCCTTGAAGAAGTAGAAGACAGGAAGATTAGTCTCAAATAAGACTTCTGAACTTACAAAAATAGTTGTCTTATTATTATTTGTATTTATTCCTGGAGTGTGATGGTTTTGCATAAAATTAGGCTGGAATATTTATTCATCATCAATTAAAAGAACATCTTTTCAGAAGCAATGAAAGGTGCTGACCACATTCTAACCTGCCAACACAAGTGATCTGCTGGCACCGGGCAGCTTGCAAATATCATATCTGCTTCATTTCCCCTCTGAACTAACTGAGATTCACTCCAAACTAGGTTAGTAGAACCTGTTTAAATTCAACTCCATTTGAACTCCGTGAACTGCAGGGGTTAGTCAAAGGCAGAGTTAGTTATCATCTGTGGGAAGGAGTGGCAGCCACAGGGATGATCTTTCCCACTGGAAATTGCCACAGGTCCACGTTGGGATTCAGGTGGTGCTGATGGTGCACGGTGCCCTGTGAAGCTGGGCTACCTGCAAGAAGCTCACTCACCCTCACTTCAGAAGGTGCCCTTTTGTGCACAGAATTGCCACGTCAGGGCTACCCAGTGATTCAGCTCCAGCCAGAGGGGCACCCCTGATGGCACACAGCACAAGTTCCTTCCACTCTGACTAAACAGACTCCCAGGAGATAGTCCTGCTTTTCTCTCTTGAAACTGTGATACAAAACATACTAATCATCCCCCCGCTCCCTTGCAGGGCCAGTGGAGGAAAGAGGTTTTCCATGGAAAGCACCAGCTGGATATCTTAATACTCTTGGGCTCTAGAAGCTATGAAAGAAAAAACCTAACACTATATATGGCACCAAGCTGCAACACAGGAAGTTCCACCACAACTTGAGGGAAAACTCCTTTACTACGAGGGTGACAGAGCCCTGGGACAGGCTGCCCAGAGAGGTTGTGGAGTCTCCTTCTCTGGAGACTTTCAAGACCCACCTGGACACGTTCCTGTGTGATGTGCTCTGGGTGACCCTGCTCTGGCAGGGGGAGCTGGACTCAATGATCTTCAGAGGTCCCTTCCAATCCCTGTGATTCTATGATAACTTCACACCCTTTTAAATAAAAAAATATATTAGTTTCAGTAGTAAAAATAAGTTACTAAAGACCCTTTGTTGATTCTTATAATCTTGCAAGTAGACATGTCATGTTAACAGTATCTTTTTGGGGCAAATGTGCCTGGGTTTTATGATAGGAACTCATATAGATGACATGTCCTTTTTTGTTAACCAGGCTGCTAAGCATTCAATATTAAGTAGATGAGAGGAGAAACTACAGTAACATAAAATTACTGATTCTGTAAGTAAAAACTCAATGCCTGCATAAGATATGTGACCTGAATGGTCAACAGCCAAAGAGTGCTTGTTTGGAGTACCTCATAAATCCATGCCACAGGACTTGCAGTTTTACTGCCTTCAGAACTAATTTCTAGAATTGGATAGTAAATCACTGCTGAGCCATTGTTTGCTTCTTCATCATGTAAAAACAGATCTTACTGATCTGTGCAGCAAAGGGGACTTCATCTGTAGAAACTGCTTGCCAAAGGAACTGGACATGGAGAACAGTCACCTCACAAGGTAGGTTCTGCAGTCCCTTGGAGTGACCAGCTCTGCAATGGAGTGACCAGCATCTATGAGTCACTCATACATAACAATTCAGGTAGAAATGTTTGACATTGGATATTGTAAGAAATAACGACATTCCTCATTTTTTTTCTGTTTGAGAAAACCATAAGCTTTGTTCACTGAATTGAGTGGGTAGCTCATTTTTAGAAAGATTACCAAATATTTGGCTGCTCATATTCCTCTTCTCTGCACCAGTCTGGGACAGATTTGGCTCTGAGGAACAAAAGAGTAAATCCACCTTCATTTGGAAACATCAGAGTATTTGTGGGCTCTGGTAACAGAGCCAGGGGGCATGTTCGCACATCTCACAATGCTTTGCTATGAGTATTCATTCAATGCCAACAGGGTCCTACAAAAGATGTCAGAAGGTCTGCCTACTGTCCCAAAGAATGCCTTGGCCAGTCCTGAAAAAGGAAGAGCTTTATTACCGCCTTTTATTTTCAGACTTAAATTTTTGTAATATAGCATTTGTCCCTCAGTTTGGCATGTTAACTTCAGTAGAGTAAACAGCAAGAAGAGAAAAATAAATAAACCTGTTTGAACATTCATTAAATTGTGCTACAAAAAGGAGAAAAATTCTTAATCAGTGACAACTATCTATTAAAACACATCCTTTATATTCCTTTCTCTTAAAAACCTTGCAAAAAAAGCCCAAAGGATTGGATGTCATGTTGGCATGTCTATTTCTGTAAAAGTTGTTTTGTTTTCCCAACCTCTACTTTGCCAATGGGAAATCATGATTCCCAAGGGGAAGTTAGCGTGCATTGGGACGTGCCAGAAGATGGGTGAGTAAAACCTCTGAGCTTGTCCACTTTGTATGTGTGCAAGTCATTGCTTTTCTGAAGCTCCAGAGAGCTTGCACAACCTCCTCTTTGGTGGTTTTATTTTCTTCAAACTCATTTGGAACAAGCACAGCATTTTAATTGGGGACTGGATCACATTAGAAATGGAATGCAGAGATGGGAGAGTAGCAGTCAACCTTGATCTCTGAGCACCTCCTTTCCAGCCTGCCTCCCTCCCCTTCATTTTGGATAGTTCAGCTACCTACAATTTGTCTCAAATCCAGAAAGCAGGTTCTATTATGATAATCTTTTCAGATGGTATTTTATTAATAGTGTCTTGGTCAGAGGCAGCATCCTCATGCCCAGAGTTAATTGTTGAATCTTGCAAATACTCTTTGCACCACATTTTTTGATCCAAACCTTGTATCCAATGCCAAGTGTGCAGTGATTTATAACAAAGCACTCAATTCAGTCAAACCAAACAGAAACTGAGAGATGCCATGAAAAATTCTCAGCGTATCATCTTGTTCTTTTCCTGTTTTCTCTCTCTCAGAAGTGCTAGTTATCGACTGTTCATCCTGTATCCACTAGTTCTGTCCTATCTATCTCCTAGGTAAACATGATACTGTCCATAGATGAGGGTCAGCACTTGTAACACTGCCTGGAAATACTTCTACATAGCAGCACATTTCATGTAATACAGGAAGTACTTAAGTGCTCAGTACTTAAAGGTGGCCCACGAGAAAGACGCAGACAAACTTCTTAGCAGTTCCTGTAGCTACAGGACAAGGGGTAATGATTTTAAACGACAAGAGGGCAGATCCAGACTAGATATAAGGAAGACATTTTTTACAACGAGGGTGGTGAAACCCTGGGACAGGCTGCCCAGAGAGGAGGTAGAAGCCCCATCCCCTGAAACATTCAAAGTCAGTTTGAATGGGGCTCTGAGCAACCTGGTCTAATTGAAGATGTCCCAGCTCACTGCAGGGAGGTTGGACTAGATGACCTTTAAACATCTTTTCCAACCCAAGGTATTCCATGATCTTGGTTCATGTTAGAGAGTGCTATGAGTAGAGACCTACAGCAGATCTGGAAAAGTAATGCTGTCTGCTTTAACAAGAGTAAATCCTGATCATGCCAACAGGCCGTGTTGAGACAGGACTATCTCAATGCCTCAGTCCAAGTTTGTGGAATCACATTTTACAGCATTTCAGCTCTCCACGGTGCTCTTAGAGCAAGCAAACTTCTTTGACTCAGCTTTCACTAATAAAATCACACAGCAAAGAAGATATAAACATGTATTTTTAAAAGCTGTAATTTTCTCCCTGGGAGGAGAAAGAACTTTACATGACAGATCTTGGTCATCTTGCTCACATAACTGTCACAGTCTGATATCAAACTGATGGGTGCCATATAAAAATAGAATACAAATTCTGAAAACTTTCAAAACATATTTAGATTTCTTCTAACCTACTTTTTGTCTTCTCATCTTTCTCTATTGAGAGAGACAGGATTATTTTTTTCTACAGTCTCAACATCATGGTATTTGAACACCTTCCAGGAATAGGAGAGTGGGGACAATCCTGTAGGAAGCTGTGAACAGGAGTCCTTCTCAATCTCTGATTGACAGATGAAGAACCAGAAACAGAGAGAGGTTATCTGGTAGTCACACATTCACAGAGTACATCTGTGGGAGAAAACTCAGGGCTTGGTTCCTTACCCAGTGAGAAAACTTAGCAGCTTAACCATAACCATCACAACATCAATTTGTGCACCCTGTTAAATCTCTCTGTTCCTCCTTCCGTCACTCAGCATGTTCTTGTTTAACAGTACCATTCATAAACACACATTTTTGGTTTTGTTTTTATCAAAGCCCATTTCAGACAAGTTCTTCCCCTACTAAGTTATTCTCCTGTAGGTGAGAGGAGGAGGAGATCATCAAAGGTTGTTCACACCTAGCACAGCCCCTGCAGGGCTCCGTATTCATCAGCCCTCGTGGTTCAGGTTTTCCACAAGTTTAATTGATTCTTAGTGGATCACTTTATAATGTTTTGCCTTTTAATTTTATGTTATTGCCACTCAGCAAACTGCTAGTAGAAAATACTAGAGTTCTGCAACTCCCTTGAATTGACTCTTGAATTAAACTAGCTTCTTGAAAAATGTTATAGATTCAGTCTGCATCACACAGAAGTCAGAAGTTAATGTGACTTTCATGTCTCCTAAACAGTTACACAGGAAAGAAGAGATTAAAGAGGAGCTGCTCAATAAATACAGCTATTCTTAAATGTCATCTAGTAGGGAAGGTGCTCCAAGCTTCCATGAGTAAAGCTTCATCTAAGCTCAGAGATACAGTTGCAGAATTGAACTGATGCAGAAGAACCACGTGTGCGGTTCA
>NW_009954302.1:1145672-1158748 GCF_000747805.2 Chaetura pelagica
GGTTCAGCTGTTCCTCTTATGAGCTGTTTCTACACAAAGCATGAGCCACAGGAAACACCTAAAAACTTGTTGGCTGCCTGGAGGAAGTGGATGGTCTTGACCACTTTTTGTTCAAGGGTTGTATATCTAGTTTGGGCAAAAGTTAGGATTTTGTGGGATTCATAATCTCCATCAACTTTGTCTTTTTCTTTTTTTTAAAGACTTTCCACTAGGTTTTCTTGGGCTGCAAGGTTAAAAACCCCACAATATTGATGAAGTTTTACCTGGCTTGACTGTAACTTGCTATATAAACCACAAGGATTCCTTCCTTCTCCCTTATCATTTTAGCATTCCTGTTGTAAAAAAAGGCCAAAATCTTTATAATCTCTGCTTATTTAAATAATTGAGAAAATATCATGTTTTTAGGGGAATAAATGAACTTCATTTCCCCCCCCATTTTTCCATCTACTTTTTGTTTTTACAACACATATTGGAAATTAGAAAAAAAAATGTAGTTTTGGAAGAAATACTGCTGGAGTACATAACTCATAGCTCTGGTTTTGTTGATGACCTTGATGATCACTTAAAATACCCAGCAGACCTTCTCCTCTCTGAGACTATGAATCTATAATTAGCACTGATGTTACTCCAGGGTGTAAACTTACCATGGATTTTCTGTGAAGATACATGCAAATAAAACTGGACCACTCAGATGTTTGAAGAGAAGTGAAGACAGGACATAAAAATACAGGTGTAGGGAGTGGATTTTTCCACACAGCTATACAGGATACATAGTTAGTTTACTGGGAATCCAGATCCTGGGCAAAGTGTGTTGTGTGGAACTCTTGGTGGTATTTTTAATGACCAATTTCTATCTCTACCCTTCATTGCTGCAGAGGAAAGATAGAAAATGTGAAGGGAGTGCACCCTAAAGGCTCAGAAATTCGACAACAAATAAAAGAAGGCAAGGTTTTCTTAAAGCAATTCCCTAGATTTCCCTGACTCTTGTTTTTTTTTAATATTTGGGAGTGACTGTAATGTCAGCTTGTCAAACTGTTTTGCTCCTAACAATGCGTTAAGTCAGAATTTTAGGAAGGTGTAATGAAATGAACTGCATCCAAAAAAATCCAGACAGTTGTGCAACTGCAAACCAGTGACCTGTTTGAACCTGTCATATCTTAAATATATGATTTGGAATGTCAGCTGTCTGAGGTATTCTCCATCCCTTAATAGTTTCATTGACAGTCATCCCTGTGCCCGTTTATGAGCATAAGGAAAAATAGGAATTAGTGAATCACTGGCACATGATTTTTACATGGGAAAAAAAAACACAAGTTGCTGCCCAGTGCACTTTTCTTCCCATAAAGAAAAAAACATTGGGAAATGTGTACATGTGGGTGCTGCCCACAAAAATGCAGTGAATTGTCCCTCCTTCTCCCCTGTTCTCTGTCTGAACAGTTTAAAAGGCAATAAAAGCTCTACCACTTAAATCTTGCAGTGTATCACATTATACATTTAAGTAATAAAATCTAAGTACACTTAAATACATATACATCTTTTTAATACATTTTATTGTTACACTGAGCTTTGCAGCTGTTAACTGCTTTAAGTAGGAGGTTTTCATGTTATTTCTGGCATTTGTGGCTTTTCCCCATCAAATGTTACTCCTCTAAGCCACTTTATTAACATCAAAGACAGGTGAAATATATAAGGATCAGAATGAAACACCCCTTAGTAACAGTTTTTAATTGACTTCATATTAGTGCTTTGGCACTACTCAATGGAGCTGCTGTAATAGAACTTGACAGTGGATGCCAGGCAATAATATTCTATGGACCTGTCAACCTATGATGATCAAAACCAGATTCACCATGGAATTAAGAAGTCTCACATGATATCTTGTTCTTTCCCTGAAATGAGGAGAAGAGGAAGGAAGATAGACAGTTTTGAATGGAATAGAATCACAAGTCAGTGATTCATGAAATCCTGTTCTACTGTGTGCTCACAGATGAGTCTCTGTGAAATGGTATCTCCATAAGTTTCCTTTTCAAGTGATAATTGAGGTTGATATGAAGTCCAACGGGTTCCCATTTGTCAAAATTTCTGAGGAACAGTTCATTCCGGTGTGAAAAATGACACTATTTGCAATCAAACCAGAACACGTCTTATAAGCAGCAGTATCACAAGTTGGGCATCTTCAACATTTCACAGCCTCAGCCTGCACTAGCAGGTAGTGTTATGTTTGTCCTTTGAAAGCACCCACGTTTTCATCAAAAGCAACGTCGCTGCGACACGTTTTGTAACTTCAGATTGTTCTCAGGAAACCTGCCTGGAGCATTTTGACTGCTGTATTTTCAAATATGGCCATGACAGAGTTACATGAGGTGCTGACACCTAGATCAGGCTGATGGCAGTGGTAGCTCCAGAGTGTCACAATTTGCATGCTGCTCTAGCTAAGCCAATTGTGTGGCCTTTGTTTTTTGTGCTGCTTTGCTGTGAAATCCATCCTGTGGCTCAAACCAGCGCAAAAGCTCCACGTCGCTCAAATCCCATTTTACTTCCATGTGCTGCATGCAGGCAGCATAAGCCTCTGCCAAGGGATCTCTGGAGTGTTTAATGAGGGCGTTATTAGAGCTGCCTCCCTTTGTCAGAGGAGTGCAAGGTGGAGTTTTTGAGGCTCGATGACCAGTCACTTGTTGCATCTCTGCGGGAAGCTCAAGCTCATAACTGAAGTATGTGCTCGCTGGCTTTGGCAGCACGATTCACCAGGGAAGGCTGTGCAAAACCAGCTGCCTTTTGCATAGGTTTTGGAAAATGGAGCTGGTGTGCTCACTGTGCAGTGCCTTGGGACATCCCCTCCTCTATTTGTACTTTGAGTTTCAGTATTGTGTGAACCTAAAAACTCAAAGTGAAACAGGCCACAGCCACGCAAACATCATGGCTCTGTTGTGAGCAATGAAGGTGATGCTGCTGGTGCAGACTGAGCCTTTGATCCCTGCCAGAGGCTCCATGGGAGCCATTTCCAGCCTCTGTGAAGAGGAGGCTTTGGTCAGGGATAGTCCTGCAGGTCAGCTGCCTTCCCTCTGCACCAGGTACTCACATGTACACCCCGTGCCTTCTGCAGTGTTCCCACCTGTGTTTGTCTGACTTGTTTAAAGAAGGGAGCTGTGTGGAGGAAGAGAATAAATAGACCACTCTTCTCCTCTGCTCTTCTAAGACCCCACCTGGAGTGCTGTTTCCAGCTCTGGAGCCCTCAACACAAAAGGGACATTGACCTGTTGGAATGAGTCCAGAGGAGGCCACAAAAGTTATCCTTGGGCTGGAGCAGCTCTGCTCTGGAGACAGGTTGAGAGAGTTAGGATTGTTTATCCTGGAGAAGAGAAGGCTCCAGGGAGACCTTAGAGCACCTTCCAGTGCCTGAAGGGGCTCCAGGAAAGCTGGGGAGGGGCTTCTTGCAAGGACTTGTAGTGAGAGGACAAGGGGGAATGGTCTTAAACTAGAGCAGAGTAGATTTAGATGAGACATTAGGAAGAAGTTCTTTACCATGAGGGTGGTGAAGCACTGGAACAGGTTGCTCTGTGAGCTGTTGGAGGCCTCATCCCTGAAGACATTCAAGGTCAGGCTTGAGGAGGCTCTGAGCAACCTGATCTAATTGAAAAGGTCCCTGTGCACTGCAGGGGGGGGGTGACCTAGATGGCTTTTAAAGGTTCCTTTCATCCTCACACGTTCTATGAAAATATATTTGCTGAGTCTTTGTTTCAAGTAATTACAGATAGACTTACCAGCTCTGTGGTCAGAATTATTTTTGTAGCTTAGCTAAACACAGATATTTTTCTTTTTGGTTCATTTTTGACTCATTTTTGGTTCATATAAAAATCCTGCATTGTTTTAAACTGAGCTTAAAATCAACTACAACTTTAGCAGGTTTAAAAAGCAATGAGATGACTTCACATTTAAACTGGATTTGAATCAGGATTTTCTTCCAAAGATACAGAGATGTGCCTAAGACAGACACAGACATTGAGGAAGGTAGTTTTCTTTCTAAAAATTCAGTTCATATTTAGTTAATAAGAGAAAAGCTTACTTACATTACATTCAATTTAGCTACTTGAAGACTTCAAAACTGCTAACAAAATGAAAGGCAACCAATGAAAATGTATGCTTTTATGAAAAGTTAAAGACAAATCATGTCATAGAAATTGACAAAATTCTGCTTCTTTCACCCAGCATGATTTTTTTTACTCCAAATAAAGAATCCCAGTTTACAGATAATGCTAAACCAAGGCAGTATGACAAATTATGACAATTCTTCTACTGCTGCTTGACCTTTTTCCTACTCCACTTCCTCAACAATCACTGTTTTTTTCTGTCTTACCAGTTAAAAAAAAAAAAAAAGGCAGAGAAGGAAAAGGAAGTTTCACTGTCACAGAGGAATTTCAGTTTTTCCCAGCCTGTTAAACCAGGATAGTCTATAATTGCAAAGCAAGACAACTTATAAATGAATTTCATTTAGCTACAGTGACTTGACTAGAGAGGATCCCAATCCAGAATTTTATTAATCAAAAAACAAATTTCTAGTAAATAGATGTGCACAGTTGCTCTGAATTTTGACTCTGTAGAGATCAGGTGTGGCATTTAGTTCTTGGACTGAGTATTCCTCATATTTGCATGTGTGAGTGTATGAACTTGCCTTTCTAATCAAGACAGAACAGTTCATCCTGCAGAGTCATTTAAGTCATTTAAAATAAAGGATATCTGACCCATTAACCCTCACCTGCAAGATACAACAAATACTGAACAACTCTGCTTTCTCAAACACTCTTTAGGTGTTACCACATTTACTGCTATGTGGTCAGTGGAAACAAGTCCAAAATCTTTTCATCCTCAGCACCTTATCTGAGGAAACTGGTATCTCCTGCTTGCATTTCACTCATTTATTAGTGAGTAACTAAATACTTCTCTGGTTCTTTAGCTGATTGCAGAACTTTGGGGTCCTGTAGGTAATCTTGTTGTATTTGTTCATTCCAGAATTGCCCTCAACTAAATCTTTCAGAGGGCAATCACATCTCAGCTCTGATTTCAGGTAGAATGAGAACACTGTTGACCACTTGCAATCTAGAAACAGAGTGGGAAGGACCTTGTGGACACACACACACACATACACACTTGTGCACACACAGAGGGATGAGCAGACACATGAAGTACTAACAGAGCCCTTGGGAGCTTTCATTTATTTTCATAATGGCAGGAAATCTAGAGGAAAAACAGCCTGTAACCAACCAGGCAAGAAGGAAGAGAGAGTGGTGTGGAGGGGTGGAAAATGTTGTATGAGATGGAGTCAAGACTCCCAAGACAGACCAAGAATCTGGGTAGTCCTGGGGAGGTCTCACTTTGTCATTAATAGGTAAATCTGGTTCAGAATGATCAGCTGAGTTTGCCATCACCACTATTGGTGGATATCAAAGTGGTAACAGTGCAAATCCAAACCTATTGTGCTATACAAAGGAAGACAAGAGTGTAGTTTGGAGGGGAAAGCTTCACATGCTCGTGCTGGTAGGACCACAACCACCTCCCATGTAACAGGAGAACAAACTTCTCAGCCCCAGATAATGAGAGGACTAAAACCTGACAGATTGGCACGTGATAGAACCACGTCCATCTCCTGACCTTTCTGCCTGATTGCACAGGCCAACTGGTTTTGAACACACAGAGAGAATCTTTACCACGTGATTGCTACTCAGACACTGTCTCTGTAATTTAGATTATGAAAGGTTTGTGGTGACTTTCAGGTTTTGTCATCAATAGCATGTTTTTGGCGTGGGTGGTGTAGCTGTGCCAAGGCCCTTACATCATGATGAGAGGGTGAACTATTTCAGGTACTCTGCTACAACAACTTTGCCATCCTTCATGAAGTCATGGATTAATCCAGCAGGAAGAATGATCTGGACTGTATCTCCGCCGTTGTATCTGAAGTCTATCCAAATGGTAAGTCATCAGGGATGGAAGTTCCACACGTGGAGGCCTGACCTGATGGGAAAAAGGAGAAGACAAGGTACCCCTGGCACTCCTGCCACAAGGGACACGGTCCTCTCAGAGTCTCATGGAAGAGCTACATGCAAAAAGCCACCCTGCTTGCTCTCTTCGTTTGCTGGCAGCTGGTGTTTACTGTTCACACACAGCAAATGTAAAACCTCTTCCACCTTCTTCTCTGAGGTACAGGCTTATTGGGCCTAAGCAGTGACTTGCATGGACCCTCTGTGCAGATTTACAAAGGACCCTTCCTCCCATCCCCCTGCCTCTGCTAGGCTTTGCAATAGGGTGTTCCACCTGACAGTCTTTGGGCATTTGGATGAGTGTGCAGAGATGGTCTTGGTTTGCATATATCACTGAAATCTTGGCTGGTTTTCCTACTCTCTTTTCTTCTTCCCCTAATTTCCAGTGCCTGCTTTAATTTATAATGATAGAAAGTGCTTTAGTGGTTGGGCAGTGAAGACCAGTCAGATCAGACTGGAGAAATCTGCATCATTAATTTAAGTGGAGGGTATAAATTCCAAGCCATAATAAATCTGAGCTTGAAGATCACTCCATTTCCTCCGGTGAGGTAACATATCACAGGGTAGAGATGCTAAGCCCTGCTCCCCATTTTGAATGGCCATCAGCTATGATGTATCAAAGTAGAGAAGAGTGGATGACTCAGTTTCCTGCAAGTACAAACTTAATGATGCTCCACAGTGCAGCCCAGAGAGATGGGAGGTGGTGAAACGCTCCACGCTTGACCCTTAATGGGCCGTTCAGGATGTTGGTCAATGCTCTTTAAACAAAAACAAGCTCCAGTTTGTTCTATAAAATAAGGAATGCAGCACAGAAAGCTGGGTCTGTGCCACAGAAAGCCCAGTGATAGCAGTGACTAAGAATTTTATACTGTGTTGAGTAATACGGCTCGACAAGGCGATGCAGGAGAAGGAACAATTTAGCACAGTGTATACTCAGATTTATAGAAAATCAGCTTCAGGGAAACTGCCAGCAGAGCAGTACTGACAGGTTTGCATTATGTGAGCACAGCAGCAAAGCTAAACAATGCTGGGAAACAGATTGGTTTTGTTGTCAGCTACTATGCACAAATGAAACTTTTATTAAGACATGTTGGCAGCTTGAGAATTACCTCCTAAAATTCTGATGACCTAGGACCTGCTCCTTCTTCCCTTGCAAATATTCATAAGCTAGTGTGCAGTGAATTGGTAAAGCAAGGCTTCTGGGGCTTAGAAAGTGCAGGAACAGGCTGCCCAAGTGCTAAACTAAGGACAGAGTTGCTGTGCTTTTTCTTTCCAGTGAAGCTCCAAGCATGAAGTTGAGAAGCGTGTAACCACTACCAGTTACTTGGCAGTTACTTCTGTAAGTTAAAAATATCATTTCTGTGTTGGGCCATGAGGTCCTTGCAGCTGTTGTACACAGCTTTCCTTGAATCCACTCCTGGAAGGAGCAAGGGCAGTGAAGGATCACCCTGACACCTTCTCACAATAGAGAAGGGAGAAGAATTAATACTTTTAGCTTTGCAAACTGAAACTGTCCCTTCTTCCCCAGCTGGCAGCTGGGCTGTGTTTCTAGGGGCAGCTGTGCCATAAACTTGTTTTTTCATCAAAGGGCTTTTAAAAATATTTTTCTAAAAAGGGGTAAATTGGTGAGGAATCTGTTCTGAAAAACTCCCGTTGAGAAGATGTGACATACTAAGATCACATAGACTTGAAACAGAGTGACTTATTTTTTAGGCCAGACATTCACTCTGGCCAATTCAAGAATGGAATGTGCTTTTACAAATAAAGGAAGGAAAAACTGGTGGGGAAAGGTAATATCTTTTATTACACAAGCTGGGGAAAACCAGACAAGCTTCAAGGCAGACCAGTTCTTTTTAGATGTAAACACATTCATAAAATCTGGTTGATCATATGGCTGGCTGAGTGCATGTCTCCTTTGTTTCACTTTTCCACAAGCACTTTCTGTTCATCCAAAAGCCAGTGGTGATGCCAATGTTATGATCTTTTTAGTCACTCATGAACCCATGTATTCTGTGCCATCCTCCAGTTTACTTTTTAAAGGAAATTACTCCAGAACTCACCTCAGGAGAAGAAAAAAACACAAGGCAAACAAAACCACTAGTGATTTCTAGCTCATCCATTAAGAAAAGAGAGAGTGTAGTATTACAGATGTTGTCTTCCCATCACATGTATACTTGTACTTACAGCACACATTGTGGCTTCTAAGTTACTTGTAAAATCTACTCCAGATTATGCCTTTAAAATTCAGAAAGACAGTGTGTTTGGGGAAATAATTCCAGATAACTTATATCTCATTTAAAAGCAATATATGTACAAATATGACAGTATTTGGGAAAATATAGTATGGGAAAAAATTGATCCTACTTACCTTGCTGTCAAATGAATGGTGGCTCAGTATTTTCTGACGGTGGCACAAAGTCTTCCAGGTTTCCAGCAGCAGTGTTGTTATTAATTTCCACCATGATAATATCATGTGGCTCCAGTTAATAAGAGAGCCTGTAATTAAAAATTACAGTGGTAAATGCTATGACTACACACCGAGAGACTTGTGCTGGAAATCCTAAACAGCTGGCAGGAGCACATTTAATGCAATTTACCCTAATAATTGTTGAAGAACTTGCCTGTATAGGCTGGAGCTGTGGTCAAACCTAACTTTCAGATCTGAAGCTTAACTGTCTGTGACTGCACGACAGCCAACAACCTGTATTCTCTCTGCACTTCACATCTTACCAAGCTCTAAGATGATGCATGTTGGACTTACTTGGCATGCAGAATGAAAATGCCCAAGGCTGAATTTTATTGTGCCTTTTTTTGACAGACAACATAAGGTTTATTGTAAGTTCTGCCAGTGCAATCTGACAGAAGGGTCCTACTGAATTTTTTTTTGGTGAAACTGTGACTGAAAAATTGCCATCTGACAGCTGAATTTTCTGCCCACCTCCAGCTCATATCAATTTTGAATGCACAGTTGCAGAAATACGTCCTGAACATACTTTTGAAAATGTGTGAAAATCACAGATTAAATACTCATTTTGTTTCCACTTCTGCTGCCATTTACAGCAGTTTGTGAGATCTTGAATACGTGGATGTGTGGAATAACAGGAGGTTTTTCAATTAATCAAAAACTCTTCTTTGGGCCAGCTGAGTACAGCCAACAATTTCATTTTGTTTACTTCATCAAGTACTTATTTTTGCTGGTTCATTTTCTGTAACCTACACACCTTCCTGATCTGACACTTCATATATTCACATGAATACAAATGCCAGTAAAATTGAGAGACTAGAAATGAGCAGCAGTGGGAAGGGAAAGAGAGAGGGGAGGACTGATAGGCATTATTTATGTGAATCATACTGCTTCTGCACTGTATCTATATCCAGATATGTACCACCAACTACACTAATCAGACTGATTATGTCTTTACCATCTGAAGCTTCTGAAGATACCTTGGCCTTCAGCATGTTAAAAGGGCCCTGGATGAACGACGCTTTATTTTCAAGCACCAGTAATTTTTCAGAGTGAACATATTGCAATTTTCTGCTCTTGAAAGGAACCAGATTAAGAAGCAAGCAGACCTCCACCCTCTGGTTCTTCAGTTCACATGGTGAGAAGGGACCAGCACACAGCATGAAAGAACAGCTCAGCCTCTGTTCCCATCAAACCCTTGACCTCTCTGTGAGACTGCCAACATGGATACCAGTTATGGAAGTAATTTAGTGCACAAACAAGTATTTACCAGGAATTAAGCTGAGACCACCAAACACATTTCACAGTGGAGATCAAACAGTCATTAGGCTGAGGCAATTTTAGGTCACTACCAACTTGGGTCTGATTCAAGAAAGCAACCTCAAGATAAAAGTCTCTACATCTCATCATCCAAGTCCCTTAGGCATTCAGTCCCTGAGTTCTTTTTCTGTTATAATTCCTCCATGAGATAAGAAGTTTCACTGTACATTTAGTAATCCAGGAAAAGATTAGACACAGAAAGGGGAAAAAAAAAAAAAGGCATTTGAAACATTTTACAGAGACAGAGAAAGTGCAGTGTTTGTGTGAAGAAGCTGGAAGAAGCTCCAGAAGCTCCAGCACTCCTTCCTAATGCCAGAGTAGTTAATTATTCTATGGGGGAAACAGGGATCTGTCCTCCAGGAGCTCACTGCTGATGGAAGGCACTTTGTTACTCCACAATGCCCCCTTCTAACATTCCTGCAATGAGTTATCTTAATTGTCTGTATGTATTTGCTCATCTTTAAATGCTTCACTTCTGCTTAGTTCCTGTCTTCATTTTTTTGCTCCTTCTGTGAATCCAGAACTAAGGGTGAATTGCATCCTCACAGAGAGTTCAGCCTCCATGTTATGGGTGAGTCCTTTAAGAGCACACTTCTTGCCCCATTCATGCAGCTGTTAGAAGAAGCAGTAACAAAGACTACAATCCTGCCTCTAAGCAACACATACTGGTAGTAGAAAAGTACAGAGTATTTTTGCAACCCGCTAGCACAGGACATTTCAGCTCTTGCAGGGGACTGGTTTCTTTTCCTTACCTTTTTTCACTCACAAATGAAAACTGTTCTGCCCCTCCCCACCATGAATATTTGCTTTCCAGACAAGGAGGCAGGGGCCAGGCAACATGTAAACTTCCCTCCAGGATGGGATACAGTGTAAATGGGTTCCTGACTAGGAATACAGTGGTGCACTCTTGCAGAGTGTTCAATAGCAGAGTGCAGCCCATCCTATGGATGTAATTGCATGTGTCAGCAGTCAGAAGTATTAAAAAGACTCCTTACCTGATTCTGTGCCTGCAGATGAACATGCTCCAACATCTCATTTTAGCTGTCCTGTCATCAGTGCTGGAGAATATCTCTTCACTGACACTGATGCTGCCATGAAATGGGTAAAAAAGACACCCTCAGTCATATATCTCTACCTACCTACTTTGCCACTGAGACAAAGTGTCAGGGACTATCCCTCACAGCATGGCTCATTCATCTATGCACACTTATTAGTGGTAATAAGTTGGCTCATCTCTAGATGAGACTTTAAAGCAAGAGAAATGTCCTAGTTAGTGTAACCCAAGTGTAAAGGAGTGAGCATGATAAAGAGGTTTAGTTATTATGTATGATAATAGTCAAACCCAGCTCTTCAGTAGTGGTTTTTCATTCAGTTAAGGTTAGTGTACAGCAGGTGATTTAGACAGATGGGACAGAACCCTGAATCTGAACCCAAATATGGTCATTACACAACAGCAAGAACTAAGGCTTTGGCAAATTGTTAGTCCTCAATGTTGGGTTCGAAATCTGGAGTACATTAAGTTGTGCTCATTAATAGAGGTAAGTTGGAAGCCTGATTAGTATGTAAATCCAAATCTGGAGTTGGAATCCAAAGTTCAAAATCAAGCCACCTTTTGCTGTTGTACTGAGAAAATACAGATAATCTGATTAGGTAATATTCTGTGTTATTTAATCTAGAAGAAGGTACTCAGTGACCAATGACTGCAAGTGACTTGTTAGTTCACAGCAAGAGGTCTTTATTCAGCTGCTCTTCTGCCAACAGGCATATTATATCCCCAACCAGAGAAATGTCCAACATCTGTAAGTCTAATGAGGAAAAAAAGCCACATGTGAAGCTACTCCTTGGCCACAATGGTGGGGAGAAGCAGTTGGCTGTCCTGCACTGGAATGAGATCAGACTGTGGAAAAAAAAAGAAGAGACTAAGTTGACCTGCAAAGAACAGCAATATCAGTATCATGTTTTATGATGTCACAACAGATGATGATCTTGCTGATATGACATGTTCTTTCTGAGAGAAATCAAACTCTAGAGTGCTCACATTCTGCCAGGGATATTCTCTGCACAGTAGCTACCTCTAACATTTCATTTTATTTTTTTTTTTCAGAATGAAGTCATAAAACACATCATCTTGCACAAAACAATTTAGAAACTCCCTTCCTAGAAAATGCCATTCTCGTAACTTGAACAACTCACTGAAAGTATTTTTTTTTTAAACAGCACTTCCTTCCATTTGCTTGCTCGTTTGTGGTTGGAGTGTATTTGTTCACTTTGTAGCTCTCATCCTGCCAAGGAGCAAACATGCAACGCAGGCCTCTAAAAGAAATGACAGAGCTACAAAAGGCAATTTCTGTTATCCTCACTGTAAATCTGGAGGGAGGCCCAGATCCACAAGCTGTTTTGGCTCTGGGCTCCTTGCTAGATGACCTCAGAGGACAGCAAGGCACCTGAACTGGAGTTAAGCCCCTAAACCTCTCTTTGGATCTTACCTCCACTAATGAATGTAGACTCACACTGATATAAATAAGAACAGTAAGGAAATCTAAACCTTGACAAAGTGGACTACAAGATATTCCACTGCTCTCAGGGTTTCTAGCATCACAGTTAAACCAATTTTGTTAGAATACAGGGACAAGAAAGACCAAGTGTGGTCTCTCTGCATAGCCACAAAGGATTTAGCTTTTGGGGAGACAAAGAGTGACTTTTCTATGGCAAGCAAATATTCTTTACACAAAAGAGCACAAAACTTTTAGTTGGCAAAGAATTTTAATGGAAATTTCTCCCCTTAGTAGAACCTACCTTTGATGGTGTGGAGTTGCAAAATTGAGAACAGATCTGTTTTCAGAGATTAGCATCCTAGTTGTTGGAGTAGCATAAGGTTTCACAAGCAGCTTTGAGGCATAAACAGCCTGTGGCAATAGGGATGTTTCCCATCACTTGCCCTGCCTTCCTCCAAGGATTTTTAGTGGAAGTGCTGAAGGTGATGCCACCTGGCTCCTCCACGTGTTTTCCTCCCCCTATCACTGTTGGATGGTCACTGCAGTAAAGCCAAACCTTACAAACACACAGGTCCTGTTTCAGGGGAATGGCCAGTGCCAAGGATGGCTTGGCTTGAACACACCTCTGGTGACAGAGTTCATCTGGAGGAGTGTTTCACTGCCCCACATCTCCCCAGACATAACACCCTCTGCTCTTCCCATCTGGCAGCATCACTCTCTGATGAACAAAGAGCAGACATCTCTCTGCAGCAGGTGGACCCAGAG
>NW_009954302.1:1158799-1161648 GCF_000747805.2 Chaetura pelagica
GCTATGGTCAGTTTTGCCATGTACACAGCCCTTGCCCTTTGTGGGGTGATGAAGTGCAAGGCCCAGTGCCCGAGCAGGGCCCATCGTTGAAAGACCATTGATTAAAAAAGGCCAGTTCTTAAAAATTAAAGGGCTTTTTCACAGAATCACAGAATGTTTGGAGTTGGAAGGGACCTTCAAGATCATCCAGTTCCAACTCCCCTGCATGGGCAGGGACAAATCCCACCAGACCAGGTTGCTCAGAGCCCCATCCAACCTGCCCTTCAACACCTCCAGGGATGGAGCCCCCACAACATCTCTGGGCAGCCTGTTCCAGTGTCTCATCACCCTCACACTGAAGAATTTCTGCCTGATCTCTAACCCAAATCTCTCTTCTTTCAGTTTAAAGCCATTCCCCCTTGTCCTCTCACTGCAACTTCTTCAGCAACACAGTCTGTTTTACATTGTGTTTCCCTGGCTTTCCCATCAATATGTTTATTTGCTCTTCCAGCATCGTCTGCTGCACCAACAGGAAGAGCCACCATGGGCTTGGGAGAGGTGGTTAGCAGAGGAGAAACGCAGTTCCTCTTCCGTGGAGGACAGGGGAGAGAAGAACAATGTCTGTGCCCTTTGACAAATGTCTGGGATGAAAAGGAAAGGCTGTGCTGTTTGTGCTTGCCCAGGCATCCTGCCAAGTGTGCGCAGCTCAGTGTAGGAACTTCTTGCTGAGGTGGGGTAATAGTGCCTGGGTGATGAGGAGCCTGTGAGGAATGCTCTTGTTGCCCAGGATGGAACAGTCTGTACCTTGATTACAACAGTAACAGGAAGAGCATCTAGCTGAGGTTTCGAAGTTGCAGCCCCATGACATGCACTCAAAAGGTTCCAAAATCCCAAAACCCTGCCCCTTCCACCAACAAAGAACTTGGCAAAGTGTGACAGGAACGCCTGTGACAAGAATGGCCATTAGAAAGTTAAAAGATCCCTGTGTGCTTTTGCCTGGTCCTGTTGCTTTCATATTTTTCTCCATTTTCTAATAACTCCTTCCAGGACAGGTAATGTCATCTCTCTGCATACTCTCACAATTTCATTTTCCCTCTTCAGATCATCCCCAGGGGCCTTGATGGGCTTGGGAGGTGGGGCCATGCCAGCCTCGTGAAGTTCAGCAAGGCCAAGTGCAAGGTCCTGCACCTGGGTTTGGGCAATCCCAAACAAAAATACAGGTTGGGCAGAAAATGGATTGAGAGCAGCCATGAGGAGAAGAACCTGGGGGAGTTGGTTAATGAGAAGCTCAACATGAACTGGCAATGTCTGTTTGCAGCCCAGAAATCCAACCATGTCCTGGGCTGCATCAGAGGAAGTGTGGCTGGAAGGTCAAGGAGGTGATTCCCTCCCTCTACTCGGCTCTCCCAAGAAACCACCTGGAGTAACTGTGTTCAGTTCTAGAGCCCCCAACACAAGAAGAACATGGAGATCCTGGAGAGAGTCCAGAGGAGGATCATGAGATGAATAGAGGGCTGGAGCAGCTCTGCTCTGGAGACAGGCTGGGAGAGTTGCGGCTGCTCAGCCTGGAGAAGAGAAGGCTCCAGGGAGACCTTAGAGCACCTTCCAGGGCCTGAAGGGGCTCCAGGAAAGCTGGGGAGGGGCTTGGGACAAGGGCAGGGAGGGAGAGGACAAGGGGGAATGGATGAAAACTGGAGGAGGGGAGATTGAGGTGAGACATGAGGAGGAAATTGTGGAGTGTGAGGGTGGTGAGAGCCTGGCCCAGGTTGCCCAGGGAAGCTGTGGCTGCCCCATCCCTGGCAGTGTTGAAGGGCAGGTTGGATGGGGCTTGGAGCAGCCTGGGCTGGTGGGAGGTGTCCCTGCCCATGCAGGGAGGTTGAAACTGGATCATCTTTAAGGTCCCTTTCAACCCAAACCATTCCATGATTCTATGATCATGACAGTAACCCAGTTCTTGCTCTCATGTATTAGAGCTCCTTTTACAAGCTGCTCACCAAGCTGAGCTATTTCAGTGAGCCAGGACAGGTGCAGTCCCTCACACTTCCACACCACTTCCCCACTCTGAGTGGACACCAAGCCTCTCTGCTCTGCTGCTCAGCACAGCAAAATGAAAATCAGTTTCACAACAATACACAAAGTGCTGTTAAATCCCACTCTTCCCACATTAAAGGCAGATGCTCAGGCAGAGTGAATTTATTGGGTTAATTTAGGTGTATAAAAGCTTCACAATGACCAACTTCAGTCTGGGTTTAAATAGCACTGGCAGTATTTTCAGGTTAAAGAAAATACTGTTTCAATGTAGACCAAAGCTCCTTGATTGGGGTTACAGTGGCCTCAGGGTCCAGCCCTGATATCAGTGAGATCAGAATGGATAATGAGTAAGTTCAGACCCAATTTAGGGCATCTGTTCCAATCTGAAGAGTATCCATGTAAAGAGGCACGACTTGTAGTAGTAACAGGAGTTACTATAAATATGCCTTAAAAAAATCCCTAAAAAATAAGGCTCTAAAAGTGTTTAAAGAAAGAGAAAAGAAAATGTCCTGAGTATTCACAAGGTTTTAGGTGAGCCTGTTTTTCCCCCCTCTCTTTGCTGCTCCCTGAAGCCTAAATCAAGAGACTCTCAAAGTCAGGAAGCCAGACAGACTTCCAAACTATGTGGTGACGCTGAAGGGCCTGTGAACCGGAAACAGACATTTACTGCCTTCTTTCCCAACCCAATTGGCTCCAAGGATCTGGAGCTGATGTCCTGGGATTTTGGGTTGTGGCCAGAAGACCTAACCTGAGAGGCTGGGAGCGCACAAACCGTGGAGGTCACGAGCTGGTTCGTCTCCACCCACTTCTCTTGGAGGGAGAGTTTACAACACTGGCTC
>NW_009954302.1:1161696-1166274 GCF_000747805.2 Chaetura pelagica
TGTTTTTAATCCATTAGGCTGCTGCTGATTCAGTAATAATAAACATGAGTCTGTTTCCTTGATTGTTGTGCACACAGCAAAGGTTGGTGTGACGTGCCAGTGCAGCACATGCGCTCCAAGGGTCTCTCATCGGAGCGTGTCTGCGTCAATAGCCAAGCTATGGAAATGTGCCTTTGTGTGCCTCTCTGCATGTCTGCATGAGCAAGCAAGGGAGCAAGAACTCAATTCCCAAGACCCTTAGTCATCCTCTGATCTTTATTTCTGGGGGTGATCAAAGTACCAGCTTTTGAGAAGATGGTTCCTCTCTGCTAGGCTGAAGACGTTAGGGTCAGAAGACAGCGCGCTTCCCGACGGCCTGCTTGGGATGAGCACTGCAAAAGTCTGGGATGTTTGCAGGCAGCAAGAGGGGAGTTTGTTGCTGCTGTTGCTGCTGCTTTTGCTGTGCCTCTTGCTGTGTTACAGACATCTTGACTGGCCTCAGTGATTTAATGATGAGTGTTTGTTGGCCTGCAAAATGCAAACACATTGTAAGACTGTTTGTACGCTCGCTAAACTTTTGCAGACAGTTTACATGCTAGAATGCCTCCTTTGCACACATCCATCTGTACTCCCAAAGTGCATCTTCCTCTCTCAGTGCAGAGACTTTCTTCCACTCTCATTTCACCTTCATGTTGCAAAACGCACTAAGGTTGCCTAACTTCTGATCATGTGAGCGGCGTAAAGTCAGTTACATGACAAGGCTGCTTCACAGCTTGTTGGAAAACTGCAACTACATTCAGGAGCAAAATGGGGAGGACAATTGGACAGAAAGGTCAACATTTCATTTTGAACCAGTTCTCATGTTTCAGTATTAACCTCACAGTTTGTGTTTTTGTTTTGTTTTGTTTTGTTTTGTTTTTTTAAGAGCTAAATAAGGCCAGGGCTTAAATGCTTGATTTCAGATTTAAAACTTCAGATCAAAGAAAAATGAAATATTGTATGTTTTCCATTTTTCTTCCCTTCTCCCAAAATCCCATCCCTGATTTTTTCCAGCTCAATCATGGCCTGAAACATTTATCATTTACACAAGCATATCTGATAGACTTACTGAAGGGGAGCACTTAGGGACTTTGCTGAATCATGACTTATATTTAATATTGGTATTAAAGTAACAATACATAGGAGAACATAACATTTGAAAATTTAAACTGAAATACTTGTTGTAGCTGCTGTTGTATAATCACAGTATATTCATATGAAATTAGGAGCAACAAGATAAAAAGAAAGACAAGGACAAACAAATGCTGATTTTTCTTGCTAAATTTCTTCACCATTTTTTTGACCTCCTCTTTTTTTTAATGAAATCTGATCCCCCCACTGTGTCTTGTGTTTCAGACTCAGGCTAGACCAGAGCTCCAGGGCTGGATTGCTTCTTGCTGAAGGCTTTTAACTTTCCATCTGACTGTGCCGTTGCTCAATACATTACTGCTCTCTTTTGCCCTAGTTCTTTGAGTCAGGTAAAGTAAGAATGTAGATTTGAATGTGGACCCTGAGCTTCAATGCCAGCCTACTTGTATTTTGACATTTTCTGAAGTCCCCCCCCCACACACACACACCCCAAAACAATTAATAAAACACAAAGAGGGAAATTTTAGCCCCACTTAAGTTTATGGTGAAACTCTCACAGACTCCAGTGGAGCCTGAACTTCACTAAAAATATTTATGTTCTGGCAATCAACCAAAACCTCTTCCCAGCAGCTTGAGAAGCTGTTTCCCCCTCTATCTCAGTTTGTCTTTCCAACCAAGCTTTGCCCAATAATGCATCTCACCCAGACATAGCGTGCGACTCCTGGTGATGTTGTTTCTCACTCCTGCCACTCATCCATTAGTGGCTCCAGTTTCCATTGCCTCCTCCCACAAACAATTCCTGCCTTCCTTCCCCCTGTGGCATTTCCTACGCCAGAAAAGAACACATCAAACCCAGTCTCCTTTTCCAAATCTCTCCTCAGGACTCTTCTTTTTCAGTCTGCTGCCTCCTGAAATTAATTTTATTCCCTCATTTAGAATATTACTCATAAACTTTAATTACTGAAAAGTCTCCATGAATAAACAATAAAGCAATGAGTTAAAAATGCAGCAGGGAAGTTTCAGGTTAGATGCTGGGGAAAAATAGTAATCTGGAAATTGCTGACATATCTCATAAATATTTGGAAGGCATTTTCTACTTCCAGATGTGATTGACTCTGCTGAGAGAGCTCTGGGCTAAGCTTTAGGTTGCAAGACAAGCCTCAGTCATGCCAAGAATAAAAGAGGGGAGACAAATGAAGAGCCTGAAGAGGGGACAACATTGTCTATGCCAACTTGCAGAGCCACACAGGAGACAACATCCTGAAGGTGTGCAGGAGTGTCACACAGCCGTTGTGTCCCTGGGGACGTGGGGGGGTTTCCAGCAGAGCCATCAGCTCTGCACACCCCCATCTCTTCAAAATCCTGCTGACCTGAAGCCAACCCTCGCAGTGTGTTTCCCAGACATCATTTAGGTTTGGAGCAGAAGGTCTGCATGCATTTCATGGAAGGTGCACAAGTTTGGGAGACCAGGCACCAGCTGAGATGGGAATTTCCGTGCAATCCTGCAGCTTCTTGTATCTTATACATTGTCTGTCTTCAGCCAGCTGGACAACGCTTCTGGCTCCTTGGCACTTATGGCACATTTTTCCAGTAAGCTCTAATAAAATGCTTCCTATCATCCCAAGTCATTGGAATGAGGAGGGTTCCCACAGAAAGTGTGCAAACTTGGCAAGACACAGTGAAGTCGATGTTCTCCCAGCAGAACAAACATCAAATACCTTTCTTATCGCATGATAATCAAAGGGCTTTTCAGATGACTCTGACACTCCTTTTAGGTACTGTGGGATAATATGTTAGGTGCCAGACTGCCACATTTATCCTGAGTTCTCCTCTGAACTGGAAATAAGGATAAAAACTTGAATGACACTGTCCTTAGACATGTCTTTGCAATATGCTACATGTCTAGACTGCTGTAAAATTACAAGGATTTTGTTTGAATGACTTGTTTATCTGACTCCCATAATAAATATCTTGAGTGTCCCTAGCTGTATTAAAAACACATTCAAGCAAATTCTATGCCTGATTAAACCACTGGAAGTCCACCATCAGCTACCAGGAGTTACTGCTGGAGAACAGAATGTGTTTTGCTATGTTTGTGGTCACTGATGAGAAGTATGATTCCAGGGCATTGTACATATTGGAGTGGGTTGTATGCATTGGGGTGTAAAGCTGGAGGAAGCCTAAGGCTTTTAATCTAAGAGGAGAGAATTAAATCACCTTTTGGCTTCATATAGCCCCATACTTTATCTGTAATAGAAGTGGTGCACAGGAAATGCAGAATATTTAAAGATTCCAGAGGAGGCCACAAAGATGATTCTTGGGCTGGAGCAGCTCTGCTATGAAAACAGGCTGAGAGAGTTGGGGTGTTCAGCCTGGAGAAGAGAAGGCTCCAGGGAGACCTTAGAGCACCTTCCAGTGCCTGAAGGGGCTCCAGGAAAGCTGGGGAGGGACTTGGGACAAGGGCAGGGAGGGAGAGGACAAGGGGGAATGGATGAAAAACGAAGGAGGGGAGATTAAGGTGAGACATGAGGAGGGAATTGTGGAGTGTGAGGGTGGTGAGAGCCTGGCCCAGGTTGCCCAGGGAAGCTGTGGCTGCCCCATCCCTGGCAGTGTTGAAGGGCAGGTTGGATGGGGCTTGGAGCAACCTGGGCTGGTGGGAGGTGTCCCTGCCCATGCAGGGGGTTGGAACTGGATGATCTTGAAGGTCCCTTCCAACCCAAACCATTCTATGATTCTATGATATGATTCTATGATTCAGCAACCAGTACCTGGCCCAAAGGAGAGGAAAAGGAAACGTCATTCCCAAAAACTGATGTGTTTGAGACTTCAACCTAAGGAGAAGCAGGCCTTGCAGAAGACCTGAGTCATTCTGAAGAAGATGGATGATTTGATGGAGAAAAATCAGTATTTCTTATGGTGCTTTTTCAGTAATTCTCTTGTTCTAAGCCTTGGCTGCCCTGCAGAGGCTGCACTTGGCCTTACTCAGCGTTGCAGGTTAAGCAGCTCAGATGCGTCTGGTCCTGAACTGGGGACTGGTTGCAAGTCCCGGTCACAAAACTCACAGACCAAGAAGGTACAACCAAAGAGTCTGTGGCTGAGTGTGAAGGAGCTGGAAAACTGTTCCTCACTGCTGCCCCAACCTTGTTTAAGCAGACAGCCAACTTCTACTGTGATAGTTACTTCCACATGGGTGGCTTGTTCCCGCAGCTGTGCGCTCAGAGCTGGGGGGCTTCTCTGACCCTGCGTGTTCCTGCCAGGCCTGTGCACTCTGAGGCAGCCTCTGCTGTGACACGGGGGAGATGCCCGGAAGAATTTAACTCTCAATCACTCCCTTTCACAGGCTGAGATCAAAATTGCATGATTTTAACTTCCCTGTGCCGTGATCAAGTTCCTTTGGAGTAGCTGAGTCAAGCAGCCAAAGCTGCCACTAGTTGACAGGCTTCTGCATTGTTAGGCTCCCTCCCCGGGCCC
>NW_009954302.1:1167787-1182078 GCF_000747805.2 Chaetura pelagica
GGGGTTGGAACTGGATGATCTTGAAGGTCCCTTCCAACCCAAACCATTCTATGATTCTATGATATGATTCTATGATTCAGCAACCAGTACCTGGCCCAAAGGAGAGGAAAAGGAAACGTCATTCCCAAAAACTGATGTGTTTGAGACTTCAACCTAAGGAGAAGCAGGCCTTGCAGAAGACCTGAGTCATTCTGAAGAAGATGGATGATTTGATGGAGAAAAATCAGTATTTCTTATGGTGCTTTTTCAGTAATTCTCTTGTTCTAAGCCTTGGCTGCCCTGCAGAGGCTGCACTTGGCCTTACTCAGCGTTGCAGGTTAAGCAGCTCAGATGCGTCTGGTCCTGAACTGGGGATTGGTTGCAAGTCCCGGTCACAAAACTCACAGACCAAGAAGGTACAACCAAAGAGTCTGTGGCTGAGTGTGAAGGAGCTGGAAAACTGTTCCTCACTGCTGCCCCAACCTTGTTTAAGCAGACAGCCAACTTCTACTGTGATAGTTACTTCCACATGGGAGGCTTGTTCCCGCAGCTGTGCGCTCAGAGCTGGGGGGCTTCTCTGACCCTGCGTGTTCCTGCCAGGCCTGTGCACTCTGAGGCAGCCTCTGCTGTGACACGGGGGAGATGCCCGGAAGAATTTAACTCTCAATCACTCCCTTTCACAGGCTGAGATCAAAATTGCATGATTTTAACTTCCCTGTGCCGTGATCAAGTTCCTTTGGAGTAGCTGAGTCAAGCAGCCAAAGCTGCCACTAGTTGACAGGTTTCTGCATTGTTAGGCTCCCTCCCAGGGCTCCAGAGGAGCTGCTGAGGAGCAAGTGGAGATGTTGCCTTCAGACAGCAACAGTTTTGCCCCAACACCACCCAAGCAATTGTGGCTTTGGGTTTGCAGCAGCTGCCATCACCCCAGCTCTGCCCCCAGCTGCAGAAGCTGCAGAGAAGGAGGAATAAAGGCTAAAGTGGACAACTAGTTGGTGAAGCTGCTTCCAAAAGGGACTTTTTTTTTATCTCGAAAAGCACAACTTGACAGAGGTGCATGCTGGATTGAGGAAAGAAACCCCAGTTGGTGGAAAAGGATTGTGTTCCAGAAACAATATGACAAACTGTCACTGCAGAAGGTAAGGATGACACAGGCAATCTTCTAGGAAATCTGCAGGAAGCACAGCACTGAGCTGCAAAGGCAATGCAGAAGAGGCAGTACAGTAATAGAAAAACTCTCTTATCTCTTCAAAATCATGAAGCCATCACCATCCTGCCTTCTGCTAACCAGGGCAGCTTGGGCAGGTTGCCTGTGAGGCCACCAAGATGAAAGCCTACCAAGGGAGATCTCTTCTTTGTCTACAAAGGCTAGTTTGCTGCCGTAGCAGGTGTGCTGATGTTGATCTGGAAATGTGTGCAGTGCTAAGATCCTTGGGAATTCCAATCTCTTTTTCTCTGATGAAAAAAAGCCCAGCATGTGGCTGACAACAGAGCAGCGAACTACAAAGGCTTCTTCTGCAGTCAGGGGAAACACTTGCAGAAACAATGTCCAAGATGGCACCATCATGACCCTGACATGGTGCAGGCACCCAGTTAGGTGTCCTGGCACCCAGTAGGTGACCAGCATTGCCTGTGAGGCTGTACCAAACCCAGGACCTTGGGTGTATGGCCAGATGGTGAAGTGACCATGCACTTGGCCGGGAGGAGCGCAGGACACCTGCCTACATGCCCAACTGAACATGATACTAAGCCTATCTACATGGTTTCAGCCAGGTTTGTGGCTCAGCAAAGAGCTGGCAGCTGACCCCTAAGTCTCCACACGGAGCAAGTTTCCTAAATCATTCCCTCCTGTGCAGCAGTTGTAGTTGGGAGCTGAGAGAAGAAGTCACCAGTGCTCTGATGCACTGATGTCATCACCTGACGGAGGCATTTCAGGAGAGATCAGCTGTTCAGGTGAGCCACCTGCAGTTTAACTGTTTAACTTTGCCTTGAGGAGGCTAGAGATGCCTACAGCTGGTATGTATGTCAAGTTGAACATATGGCTTGTTTAGGTGGGATGAAGGTGTATGCTCAGGCATAGGACTGGAGTCCTGCTCCCTTCCATTGACCTCATTTACAGTCATCTTTGGCTCTACATGTGACAGCATAATACAGGAAGACTATATGAGCTGGGGAATCCAAAGCAGTCTGCACTTGCAGGAGCACCTTTGTGATCCCAGGACAGCCAGAGAGTGCCAAACAGTACAGCTTTTAGCACAGACATCCATTTGGAGCCAGGTCAGATGTCTTGAGCATCTCAGGCACGGGATCTATGGAGTGTGTTTTCTTAATTGGAACACGCTCCAGTGCTTCAGTGAGGATGTCAAGAACATGGACGGAGAGAAACTGGACTGATGGCTGCAAGTTTTCTACTGAAAGAGAAGTTTTTTTCATTATATTAAAGGCCTGAAAGCAGATTACAGGCTTGGGAGGATCTGGGGACACTCTGTTTTTAGCACTAGCCACAGCTCTTTTGAGGGGATCAGCTTTTCTTTCTAGGATTCTGTATCTGGATACTTCAGGGCATTTTCACTCCACTTACTTTTGCAATCCTAATTTGGTCACCAGCATGACAAGTCTGTCTCCCTAAGCTACCTTCACCATTAAAGGAGAGACAGACTAGTTCTTCTAGAACAGCTTAGAGCACAAGTTTACTTTGTGTACCTCTGAATCCCTCTGAGGCACCTCTAGATGAAGCCTGTAGCCTCATAAATTAGGGATTTGAATCAGTGTTTAACCCTCTCTGATGTTAATAAGCCCCTCTAGGCCCATTTCAAACCCATTTCATAGATTTCTCTGGGGTTACTCCACGTTTATATCACCGTTGGTGAGATCAGAATTTGATGTAGCTTCATCTTCACTCCAGCACCTCTCGGTCTTCATCAGGAGGCTGCTGGTGGGTTGGAGTTTGCTTTTCATGTCAGTGCACTCATTTGCTGGTTTTCGGTTTGAATGGATGGGAACGTTGGCTTCTCGGAGGCATCTGAGAAGCTTCTCAGGCAGTGGGGGCAGCCTCAGCAGACTCTGCACTTTGCTTTCGCTTCCCATCCCCAGGCCTCAGGGCAGCACCCAATCGACTCCATCAACTCTGTGTCACATTTACTGAGGCAACTGCACAGTCACACCAATCCTGAAATCCCCTTGGTGGTGTAATTATGGTTGAAGCACATTGATGCTGTGCTACATGGATGTGTTTGTATAGTCTGATTAGTTCTACCAGTTCACCCTCAGGAGCAACAGAGACCCCCCTGCATGGGCAGGGACACCTCCCACCAGACCAGGCTGCTCCAAGCCCCATCCAACCTGCCCTTCAACACTGCCAGGGATGGGGCAGCCACAGCTTCCCTGGGCAACCTGGGCCAGGCTCTCACCACCCTCACACTCCAGAATTTCCTCCTCATGTCTCACTTCAGTCTCCCCTCCTCCAGTTTTCATCCATTCCTCCTTGTCCTCTCCCTCCCTGCCCTTGTCCCAAGCCCCTCCCCAGCTTTCCTGGAGCCCCTTCAGGCACTGGAAGGTGCTCTAAGGTCTCCCTGGAGCCTTCTCTTCTCCAGGCTGAACACCCCAACTCTCCCAGCCTGTCTCCAGAGCAGAGCTGCTCCAGCCCTCGGATCATCTTTGTGGCCTCCTCTGGACTCTCTCCAGGAGCTCCATGTCCTTCTTATGTGGGGGGCTCCAGAGCTGCAAGTGTCAGCTGGTACTGCAGTTAGTGCCAAACATTAATTGTAGAGTCCATAGTTGTTAATAATGACACCTGTTTCAAATAAAGTCAAGACTTTGAAAACAAACTGAGGTGAAATCTGTGCATTTACTAGATTGTTGATCAGTGTTTGTTGTAATGAAGCTGACCTGGAATCAGAACAAATGCTTCAGACAGTTCATTAGTTAAATGCAGACATCAGAATGTATGAAGTTGGTTATCTGGTGGGCTTGCACAATAAGATGTGAATTGGTCATAGGAAAAAAAACCCAAACCATCTAATGAAATTGTTTTTCTTAACATAATTATTTGTTTTTAATGCATTGTATGACAATTAATCAAGGAGTTTTATGGTGAGCTTGAAAAAACATCACGGAGTAGGAAGCCTGCTCCTTTGTGGACAGGGCCCTTATTATCACACTGCAAATCATCACAGCCCAGACACTTGCAAATATCAACAAGAAATTATGAGTAAGACACTAAATGGAATCTGGGAAGCTTTGGCATTTCCTCCTGGTTCAGCAACAGGCTTTCTGTGTGACCTAAAACACTTCATTGATTTGTTTGGTTGCCAGAGGTTTTCCTCAGTCAAATGGAGATAACAACCTTTATTTCCAGCTTCTTTTTTGCCCTTCTTTTCTGCTTAGATTGGAATCTTCTTGAAACTGGGAATGTCTGGAACTGTATTTATCACAACAAGCAAGGGAGCTCTAGCAACCACAGTAGAAATAGTAAAATGAAGAAGGAAACAAGGAGAGGGTGAAAAAACCAGGATGGCTGGAAACAAAGAAGAATTAACAATTGTCCTGAGTTGTTTGGGTTTTTTTAAAAAAGGAGAGAAGCAAGGGAAGTGAAAGGGAAGCATGAGCTAGGCAAATTGAAGAAACAAAATACAGAAAATAGACAAAAATAATAATAAAAAAATCAACAGGGCAAGACCCCAGACTCATGGAAACAGATTGAGGAGGAAGAAATGGAGAGGAAGACCCAAGGCACTGAAGGCTAGAGAAAGGATGGAAGGCAAAAATACATTATTAAAAATATATTTAGTGTGGTCTTAGACTGCACTAAAATCCTAATAATGAGGAAGAAACTTCAGGATGGACTGATCTCTTGGCTTGGGTCCTCTCTTGCCTGTTCTGAATCTCTAGAAGATCAGTGAGTCAGCTGCAGTTTGTCTGGGAATACAGGGTTGGGCCCTTCTGGTGCGCTGGGGAGGAGAACACAGAGCCAGGCCTAGAGCCATCTGATGGAGGAGTGGTGAGATGTCAGCATTGCCTGGGGAAAGGGCAATTTCTTGCAGATCACTGAAAACCAAAAGTGCTTTCCAGGAAGCAACAACCTGGCCATTGAAAAAAAAGCACCATCATGCATGAAGGGTAAGCAGAGAGAATTCACTTTCAAACGGGTAGCTCAGAGTCCCGGGGGGTGCACACACCCTCTCTGTGCTGTGACTCAAAACGTGATGGGGTTTTTGCAATGTGACAGGAAATCTTGTGTCCATCCTGCATGTTGCCTTTCCCATGAGGTTTCAAAAAAGTTAGACCTGCTCCTCTGGTGGTAAAACCCAGGCCGGATTGCAAGGACAGATGTTTTTAAAACTCAAATCGTGTCGCTCTTGTGCTTCTGCTCTCGGGATTTGTGCTCTTCTCTGGTAAAAGGGACCAAAGATATATTGGGGGTGGGTGTGTGTATGGAAGAGAGAGAGGAATGAAGGAAGACTTAAGTTGTTTAACAGCAAGGATGCACCACAAACAGCTCAGGAAACTCCCTATCCCATATTCCCATCTCTTATTTTACATCAGAAGCTTTGTACTGTATTCCAGCTTGTTGGGGCTTGGAGTATTGAACTACATGGATGCCCTTTCCCAGAAAAGTTAAAAAGAACATTGAGAGAAACAGGCCCCAGTACCTCTGATTTTTAATTTTTGACCCATTCACCTCTAAAATAATTAACCAGCAATACTATATTTACAGACTGCAAGTGCCAGAACTGTCTCATTAATTAATCCAATGATACTTCTCCACAAGACTGAGGTATTTATTCCACATACATAGACTTTAAACACCACATATGTTAAGAAACACTTAGAGGAAGAAGCAGAACAAAGGAATCATTACATCAACCAAATGAAGCATTGCTGGATCATGCCCATAAAGAGTCCAGCACAGGAATTCTTGTTGCTTGACATGCTACTGAAATAAAACCTCCTCTCTCTCTGCAAGAGTTTTATTGTTCAACTTTATTAGGACTTGTAAAATACTAATCTCATTCGCCTATCACCTTTTCTTAACTGAAATATCGTGGGCATATTTTGCATCTTGATACATCAGCAAAATCACAAATGTGTCCCATACTAATGTAAGGCAAAGGTTATTTTTGAGTTTGAAAATACAAGCAATGTAGGACTTTCTGAGGAAGGAAGTAGTCACACCAGAGTGAATTCTTTTATCCTGATGTACCACAAAACAAAAGCACGAGTAATACCTAAATCAATTTTCAACTTAATTTATATTGCAATCAATTATGGAATAATAGGCATTCTGAATGGTGCTTAAAGAAAGCTTCAGAGTCATCTCAGTAGACTGGCTTCAAGTAAACCTAATTACACCTCTGCCAATTTTTAAGCATAAACAAGCCCTTGGTGATGACACTATTGGATCTCAGTCATGCCAGTGAGCACCACTACACCAGTAAGAAGATGCTCACTCCTGAGCTGGTGTGCCAGCCCATCTTGGAGCTGGAGGAAAAATCCATGAAGCTGAGGTTGCAGTTGGAAGCCAAGATGTTTCACTCAGAACCCTGGAGAGGTGTGATGTTCCACTGAAATGCTGGGAAATGGCCACTTGGTAAAGGTTTTGCTCCACTGAAAGGGCTAAATCCCACATGGGTGTCTGAGATACAGCTCTGCCTGATTTCCATACAGTAAGTATTTCAAGCTGATGCTGAGATCTCTATTCCTAAGTGTGGTTCCCACTTGAGAGGTGTTTTACTTATTTTTCCTCATGGTTTATCATGCTTCATATTTTGGGAGTGAATCACTGACATCCAACAAAGTACAATTTTTACTAGCATTGCCTGAACCCCAGATTGTGGGGTCAGATCAACAATGCTTGAGTTGGCACAAATGATCTTCTAAGAGACAATGCTCTAAACTCAACAGAGAATAATCTCATGACTCGTGCAAATAAAATTTATTGAAATATGGATAAATAATATGTATTCACCTTGTCATTATTGTAGAGGCTTTGTTTAAGGCTGCAACCCAAAATGTACAGGGCCAGGCTGTGCTGTGGCAGGGCAGTGAACAGTTTGGCAGTCCACTCAGCATCAGCTTGCAGACTGATGAAGCTTCAAATTACTGGTTTTCTCTACATGCCATTTATGAGGGAGAAATGATCCATGAAGTGGTTATATCCCTTCAGAAGCCTGGGAGACAAGTACACAGATTTGGCCACAGACTATTTTGCGTGAGACAGGTGCTTAAAAAATCACCCAGGGTTGCTTCCCATGGACCAGAGAGGGACAGTTTTTCTGGGAAACAGAAAGTTAGGTGAACATTTGGTTCCAAGTGAACTCATTTCCTGACCTCCAGGACCATATAGCAATGCATGCCCTTGTAAGAGAAACATTTAGCACTAAGGGAGCCAACCAAGCCCCATGGCCTCAGAAGAAATGTTCCAGTCAGGTTTCTGAAGGAATGTCAAAGTCTTAGAGAAAAGGCTGGGAACTAGGAAAGATGCTTGAGGCTAATCACTTCAGCTGTGGGAGTGAGTATTAAAATGTACAGAAACAGGTACCAAGTTAATTCTTGGCAGGGAGGCAGAAAAACATGAGGAAGATGCAAGAGAATTCACCAGCATGAGTTTGAACAAGAACTAAAAAGTTCAAGAGCACCAGATGGCATTTCCAGAGGTATCCCCTGTTTAAGGCAAGATAGATTCATTGTTTTGCACTTGGGAAAGGAGACAGAACCCTACTGCAATCTTCTGGGAAAAGAAAATAATTCTTCCATACTTCCATTCTTCTTTTGGTGAGAAAAAAAAGGACATCCATGACATGTGGATGAAGCGCAAAGTTCTGCCACCATCCCTTTGAACTTGACAATGAAATGAGTATTTCTGGAGTCCCAGCTTTGAAAAAAAGTACTCTTAAAATCTTGTTGCTAACGACAACTTGTCACAAATGCATGTAGCAGGTATATACTAAGTTAAAAAGCTGTCCCATAACCTAAAGGACACAAGTGCACTGCAATGCTACTTAAATTACATTGCAGGACTCTACCTGGATTCAGCAAGGCTGGAACTGACCTGGATGATCTGAGCTGATTACATGTAGCCAGATGTTTTTTTTTATTACATCCTACACTGCCCATACAAGATCTTCCATTGCCTGGGTAAAATTCTGCCTCCCACTAACCTCAATAATGAGAGATGTCTGCACAGGGAGCCCTCAGCATGACACAGCACAAAGTGTCATCCTCTTATAACTCTGGCTCAGACAATGTTGTCAACAGTCCTAAAACGTGGCTTCAAGCAGAGACACTAATAGTTTGGAGAGAGTGCTCAGGTGGGAGATTTTAAAGCAACTCCATAGGCCAGTATGACTATACTAGTAAATTAAAGAGTGTCTGTGCCAGGGACTTCAGTGCCAGGACAAGCTCATGCTTTTAAAAGGTTAGAAAGATCCCTGGGCACACTTTTAGCCCAGGCCTGCTAGCATGGCTCAGGAGTCAGCAAGTGCCTCAGCCCCTGCTCCAAGGTGCAACAGGGTGGCCCTGGCCAGACATGCCCCAGAGCTGGAGAGCATCCCAGCACTGCTCGGCTCTTGGGTACGGATGTAGCTGTTTGGTCCTTCAATATGACTTCCTAAGGCTCCTACATCTCCTGTGTCTTGGGTGCTAAGTCTTCACTCTGTGTGAGAAAAGGTTTTAAAGGCTTTTGATTCATCTCAATGAGGCACAGATGTATTGAAATATACTTTTTAAAAAGTCTTTAAAGATTTTCAGAGATAGAAAACATTCTTTTCTGCCTGCTTTAGCCTCAAGTCCTTACAGGATGCAAGTTGCATTTATACTGTATTAGATATGGGAGCAACATGCAGATAAGTGATCTGTGTCTCTTCCAAGACCAGAAAGTGCTGCCTTCAGCCCTGTACATTGTAGCTCTAAAGAGGTAGAGAGGGTAGATCAAAAGTGACTGAAAGAGGGGGCAATGGCTTTTCCAACAGCACCAACCAAACCTCCAGACTCTCTTAGTGCAACAGTTCTGAGTCACTTGAGGCCAAAGAGACACCAAGACCATTTTGTTTCTGCTGCAGGCTTGGGGAGAAGCAACTTTTTACCTAACCCAATGGGAGGCAAGTTTTCACAGCTGTGCACTGAATTTCTACTCAGGTTTCACGTACTTGCTTCTTGCTTTTTGTGCTGAAGTTCACAAGAGGATCAGATGCTCTCGGTGAACCAGGTTCCTGTTTTGAAAGAAAGAGGAAAGTACACAACAAGGCATAGATAACTTATCTGTGTTTGTAACAATATTTTTTTTTATCTTATATGAGCAATAAAATACCATTTACAAGGCATACAAGCTGCAGTTTATAGCTGGAAACATGTTTCTGTCTGTGTTGTCTCAGCAAGTGTCAAAACAGACTTGTATTTCATACCACTAAAACATGATTTTCATGCCAAGAACAGCAAGAAACAAAACAAAATGAAGCTATTTCCTCAGAAAATAAAAATAATTAAAAAAAAATGGACTCTTACAAATCTGCCTCTGATCCTGTAATTGGGCTGGTGGGAGCAGACACCATGGGAACCCATATAGCAGCTTGCCTGTGCAGATCCATTCCAGTAGGCCCCCCTGTAGTCTCCAAAACATACTGGGAGGGTGCTTCTTTGCCCTGATTAGTTCCTTACTTCTCAAGCGTTCCAGTTAATTTCAGAGAGCAAAGGGTTGAAAATTTCGCCCAGAGTGTGAAATCCAGAGTTATTGCTAGAGCTGGTTAAAAATTTTTCCAATGGAATGTTATTTTTTCCATCAGAAAATGCCATTCTGTCAAACCAAAACTGCTCTCTGAGGCATGCTGATTTTCACAACCTTTTGTTTGGGGGGAAAAAAATTGGGAAGATGTATTGTGAGAAGGTCAAAATATTCCATTTCAACATTTTTGGAGTGGAAGCTAAGGGGGAGGAGGTGCTTTTTTGAAGCTACTTTTAGTTTTAAAGTTTCATTTGTTTTCTGTGACCAAAAGAAAAGTCTTGCGATACAAGGACCTTTTATTTTTTCAGCCATGGCAATTATTTTGTTTTCATTCAGAGCAAAGTAAATACTAATTTCCTAGAACTCCCTTGGAAATGGAAATTTCTTGCACTTTCACAGTATTATTAGGGCTATATTCTAGTTGTGAACGTACTGGAGATGCATTTTATCCATCAATCTTTGCAACAAGTGCTTAGATGGTTGTTTGACCCTCACAGTTTTCTTGGCAAAATGAAAACCAACATTAATACAAACAACACTTGGCTTGAATAAATGTTCACAGATAGTGAACAATGGAGACATAAACCAGGCAAATGTGACAACTGATAGTGATTTGCCATAGGATTCTTCTACAGATTTGTAACCAGTCAAGACAGATTTCACTCTGAAATGCAGATCAGTAGTAGGTCTTAAAATATTTGGAGTAATGTTTTCAAACCTGGCCCTGCTTCAGCTAGAAAATTAAACTTATCTTCCACTTCATCCCAGTTCAATTAGAATGTGCTTAATTAAGCCAGGTCTAATTTTTCTTAGGTGGTAATTATTTTGTCTTGCCTATATTTCCTTTCTGTGCTCATTTTAATGTACTCATTTGATGTACTAAGCCTGGAAATCACACGCAGCACAGAGATCAGCCACAAGTGAATAAATGGATTAAACCTTCTGTTTGTTATCTCTTCTTAGCTCTGAAACAGATGACAGAAAACCTATTTTACAGAGAACAGGTTACAGAAAATTACAGAGATCTCCTTATATTTAGACTTTTCTAGCTATTCTCCATCCCTTGACCAGCTAAAAAATCCAGAACTCTGTGCTAACTTACACTGTGTTTGCACATTTAAAAGGGTGTTGAAAAACTCAGGGATCAAAGATGTGAGAGCATGGTGTGAGTCTAAACCAAAGAGTAGCACTATTTGTTTGATCCTGTGAAATTTCTAAAAATATCTTCCTCTTTAATAGGAGACTAGAGTGACTCATAGGAACCTAGAAACTTGGCCTCGGCAGACAAGGATCTCCAGCACCTTGTGGGCAGGACAGACACGTCCAACGCTCCAAGAGAGGAGGTGGAGGAACAGCTTCTCCTTCCACTGCTCCTGCTTGCCCAATACAAGTCAGTAGCTTCCATACCTGCCAAGTTAGTCCCTCCCCCTAAACCACAAGAATGGCTTAAAAACATCAAGGTCCTAAAACATGATGAATCTCAGGCCCTTTTTTTTATTGCCTTTGGACCTTTGAATGTTTTGGTTTCATGTTCTGAAGACATGTCTGCAGCCTGCCAGCCCAGAAACTGAATTCTTAAAGACAGGCTGAGATTTCCAGTTACTCACCTGATGCCAACAGATGAGATCTTGATGTGGGAGGAAAGGACATCAGAAAACATCAAACACACCTGTTTCTTCAGACCTACCCAGGCTGTGTCATTTGCAGATGCAGAGGTGGGGAATCCTGTCATGTGGACCTTGGAAAAGAAGAGCAGAAAATATTGACTGTGATCAGCAAAGTATTATTGTTTCTTACTGGAGTAACACTAAATCTTCAGCTAGTACAAGGTATCCTGAGCACAGCTGGTCCTTGCAGGATATAGAAAAAAAAAAATGAGGACATATCCTGGATTGCATAAGAAAGAAAAGGCCAGTAAGTCATGGGAGGTCATTCTCCCCCTCTGCTCTGCCCTGGTGAGGCCACATCTTGTGTATTGTGTTCACTTCTGGGCTCCCCAGTTCAAGAGAGACAGGGAACTGCTGGAGAGAGTCCAGGGGAGGGTGACAAAGATGAATGGGGGGTTGGAGCATCTCCCTGCTGAGGAAAGGCTGAGGGAGCTGGGGCTGTTCATCCTGGAGAAGAGAAGGCTGAGGGGAGACCTGATCACTGCCTACACGTGGCTGAGGGTGGGTACAGGAGGATGGAGCCAGACTCTGCTCAGCAGTGCTCAGGGACAGGGTGAGGGGCAACGGGCACCAGCTGGAACATGGGAAGTGCCCCTGAAAGATGGGGACAAACTTCTTGTCTGTGAGGGTGACAGAGCCCTGGGACAGGCTGCCCAGGGGGCTGTGGAGTCCCCTTCTCTGGAGAGATTCAGCCCTGGATGCAGCCCTGTGGGATGTGCTCCAGGGGATCCTGCTGGGGCTGGACTGGATGATCTCTGGAGGTCCTTTCCAGCTCTGAAAAAAATTCCACGGTTCTGTGGTTCCATGAACTCAAATGAAGCAGGACTGGACCCTCAGCATATCTACATTATTTGTCCTTTCATTTTTGTGTGTACAATAAACGGTAAGAAAACAGATCAGACCCAAAGTGTGTGCATAGGTAGGTGACTTAGAACATCTCTGTGTAAGTATAAATTCAGTATGGCAATGTATAAAAAGTTTATATGTGTATGGCCTTTTTAGAAGGCAGGATGAAAGAATCAACTACTGTAGTGAGAGAAAACCAACTTCTTTATAGTATGAACTATGCTGTGGTTTTTAAAGAGCATAATGTGAGGTTCTGTCTTTACCAGGCATTTATAGAGATGATAAAAACTAGAGGAAAAAAGTTTTACTCAGAGCTTAAACACACACTCCCTTGCCCTTTGAGGTTGCTTTCAGCATCTTCTTGCTCCTGCTGTCAGTGCACTCCCAGATTCCCTCTTCCCGTGGCAGGGCAGCAGCACGGATTGATGCTTCCACTTCCCATCTACCTCTGAAAAATCACTTCTTCACCCCTCCTTACTTCAGCCTGAATATGGACATTATTCAGAGGTGCAAGGGCAGAGCTGCAGTCCCAGCAGGCAGCAGGGGGTCCATATAAATTGTAGTTGCTTTGTCTGACAATTTCCTGGACTCTGGTATTAGTTCCTCAGTTGACCTTCTGCAATTATTTATTTTTTTTTCTTTCTTTGCTTGTTTGTGATTTAGAAGAATGAGCCAGAGTGACCCTTCCCCTCTTTTTTTTTATATGGTCTTTTGCCATTTGGATTCCTAGATAATAGGTCAAGTTCTGGGCTCTGTTAGAAACTGTATTTTTAAAATAACATTTTTTCTTTGGACTCAACCAAGTGGATGCACATACACAATGGTGCACAGCACCCATGGATGAGATGGGAGTGTCAAGTTCTTGAGATGTTCTACCTTGTATACAAGGAACAAGTTTTTTGTGGTTTTTTTTCCTCTGAGCAGGGCAGGGATTAAAATAAAAATGTGAATAACAAAAAAAAGGAAGCATCTCAGAGGCTGTGTAGACATGCCTTCCATCAGGTGTGGACAGGCTGCTCAGCACAGGCTCCAAGAGAGCTGGACCTTGGCCAGCTGATCCCAATGATGTTTCTGAGGAGTGACATGGAGGAGCTCAGGCCCTCCCCCCAGGCTGGCTGGGGATGCAAGTGGATTGGCACCAGTCAGGGACACCACCAAGGCTGGGCAGACATGCCCAAAGTCTTCTCTTGCCGTTCAGGTTTCTCCTCCAGTCAACGTTTTGCCCCAGGCACTCTCTCAGGTTATCTCAGGACATGCTCAGGTGCTGCTCTGACTGTGTCCTTGGTGTTCATGTCTCTCTGAGACTGTCCCTGGCTGCTCCAGCAGGGCTGGCCCTCACAGCTCCATCCACCCCTGCTGCTGCTTTGTTCCCAGGGCCTCTCTGAGCTGCATCAAGAATGGGGCTGGCTGGTGCTGCTCCCCTCCCTTCCCTTCCTTCCCAAACAGAGGAAATACCCTCTCCATCACTAGACCCCAAAGGAAGAGTTGCTTCTACACCTTAATGAGGCCTGACCCAACTTGCTGTAGCAATGAGAGGTGCCCCAGCCATGAAACACTTTTTTTTATCCCCCAAGTGTTTACTGCTCCCAACTCATCACCTGGGTACTCTTTCATCAGAAGCTCCTGACCTAAGTCCTGGGCCCTCTCATCATGTTAACAAGGCTCTGTGTGAGATGAGCTGACTTTTGGGGACCACCTACAAGGGCTACAGGTAGAAGAGCCCTGACATGTAGCCAGGCCTCTTTCAGCAGCCTAATGCTCAGATCAGTGGCAGCAATCAAGACTGAGGATAGAAAGTAGAAAGGAATACTGTGTTTAATTCCAACATGCAGGATAAAAAACGTGGCCTGTTTGTCTAGATGGGATTTATCCCCCTGAAGAACACAAGATGCCTTTCTCAGGTCGCCCCTTTTCTTCGCAGGGGCCGCAGCGCAACTTCACGCACACATTCGTGTACTCGTGACCTTTAGGAGGGGTTCCACTTTCAGTCAAAGAAACGCTTTCTGCTGCTTGCACTGAAGTCTCCCTTCCCCACCCACGCTCACATACAAGTCTTCTGCAAGCAGCATGGCATGCAGCAGGAA
>NW_009954302.1:1182196-1184420 GCF_000747805.2 Chaetura pelagica
ATGCACCAGGAATCCTCTTGTTGGGTAGAAGGTTTTCCACAGTTACACAAGGGCAGCCCGAGAGCCGATGCGGAGGTGCGGAGGTAGCCGAAAACGCGAGAGTGAGATTTACAGTAACCTAATTAGATCATTTACAGTAAGAGGGAATGCTCTTTCCCGCCTTAGGACGAATGCCATAGGAGCCTCCAGCTGCTCCTCCTCTGAGTCATCTTTCCAGAGGCACTTCTGAGAGCCAGCCACCCTCAGGTGTTGAGCAGTATTTGTTTGTGCTGCGGGTGAAAAATATGTACGCGCGCACACACAACCCCCGTTTGATTAAGCAAACAAGGGCAAAGCAACCAGAGGGCTGTGGTTTCTTTGAATGTCTGTCTGTCTGTCTGCCTGGTGACAGAGCCAATGCTTGCAGTCTCAGCCACAATACCTTGACTCATCATGCAGTCTAGAAGCAGGGCTTGTCCTGGAGGGGACGAGAACCAAACCACACGGGCACACCGGAGAGCAGCTGGGAGAGCACTGGCAGCCTTATCAGCCCCTCTCGAGGCTTCTCTTCCACTGGGAGTCCAAGATTTATCACAGTGGCATAAGCCAGTGCTTCAACTTTTGCCAGGTTAAATAACTTTGAAAGCACTGCCTAGGCCTGGGGATTGAAACACATGGTTTGGAACAACTCTAAGCTCCCTTCCAGGCCCTGCCTGGGCAAGTCATTTATCTTTGGTGTACCAGCAACAGAGAACTGTCTCTTGGTTCACAATAAATAATGGCTTGTGTGCATAATAAACCTTATCTACCTCCCAGGCATGCTGTGAGAATGGATGGCTGTTTTTAAGGAGTTTTGTAAGCTGCCCATGACAAGCGTGCAGCCTGTAATTGTTGCCCTTATCTTACACAACCATCCGGGCACCGAAGCAGCTCTGGTTTTTATACAGGCAAGGCAGCAAGGGCAAACTGCAACACCAGACTTGCAGGGAGAAGAGGTTTCCACTCCACAGCAGCTCCAGGTGAGCCTCAGTACTTTTTCCAAGTGGAGCTAGGTACAGGACTGATGTGCTATTTATTCTATGTCAACTGGGTGAATCATAGGTACTGAGAAAACTACAAAAGCCTGGGAGCAGGGACCAGAAGCCAGACAACTTTGTTCCACCTGGCTGCTACAGCCTCTGGGCTAGGAGGTTGTGCTTCTGCTTCTGCTCTGCTTCGGTCCTGTTAGCTCCTTGTGGCAGTGCAGCACAGCTTTAATCTGACCAGTGCAAAATGCCCTCAGCCATCCTGAAGGGATTTAGCATTGATGATGAAAAGCATCTGAAATCACAGGAGAGATCCGTAGAAATGGCCCGTGCTGTTCACCTCTGAGTCACAGAGAGACATTTTTTAAGCAACACACTGCCAGGCTCCAGCACAGCTGCAGAGAGAGAGCAAGACAACTTTTGGAGGCAAGTTCCATGTTCTGACATAACAGACTGACCTGAGTCACTGCAGGCTTGAGCCAAGCCTTCTTTTTTTCAATTAGGAGATGCAGTTAGAGAGTTACCTATCAGAAGTAGTGAGGACAGTCATGAGAACCAAGTCCTTGTGCCCACCTGCAAGAGTGTCATATACTCTGTGAGCAAAAAAACACCCTCAAAAACCTTGGAGTGGGGCAACTACAGACTGTGCCAACTGCCCTGTACTTTATATAACAAGTACAATTCTGAATAATCCTGATGTGGGTGGTCAAGGAACGTTGTAGCAGATCTCTGGCTCCAAAGAGAGTGCCAACAATTTTGTAACACGAGGGATGCAGAAGAAAGTGACTAAGCTTAAGATTTTTTCAGTTTACTTAAACAAGGTAAAAGAAAAGAAGTAATAATTCCCTTTAATTTATAGTTTAAAGAGCCAAATATGACAAGTAACTTCTGGAGGTCATCTAGAAGCTTGCTGCAGAAGACCTGACTAGTGCCTTTTTCCTCTCCTTGGGATACCTATCCTCAGCTTTGAATATAAATGGACTGATTCCTAATCTAAAATAGCCCGGTGTCAGAAGTGCACTGGGGACTATAAATTCAAAAGGAGAATGAGGGGGAGGTATGTTCTGTGTGTGTGTGAGACATGAAAGTGTCTACAGATCAAATAAGGATGTGAATTCCTATAGGTCAGAATAAGGAAATCACACTGTTGCTCTCTCTGGGAGTGGTGAAGTGGTTTTTGCAGTGCTCATGTGTCAGCTTCTGTGGGAGAGAACCTCATC
>NW_009954302.1:1184471-1213194 GCF_000747805.2 Chaetura pelagica
TATCAGCAAAATCTTCAGCAGTCACAGGATGATTATGTGAAAAAGCCCTTATTCAGCCCTTGTGGGCCAAGAATTTTTTTAAGACTGAGCTTTTACTGTAGTTTTTATGGTTGGTCTTTCAGTAGATAACACATGGCTCCATCAAAATCATGGAATTTTTTACTATGGTTTTGACTTAGGGATCTCCCCAAGGGCTATGTCATCCCACCTTTATGATGAAGGCACCTTTTCCTCATCAGTTCTGGTCTAGAGCCATGCTGTGTGGTTGAGGGCAAAGCTCTTTGCAGTGAGACTGTAATTCTGCTGTCCCACCTCAGAAGCTCCTGAGATCTTGCTCTGTCTCTTGCTCTTGCTCAGCACAGAGAGAGCCATGTCAATTTACAGATACAAAACCCCAAAATATTTGCTCTGAACGTCTGACAGTCAGTCTGAAAGCACTCCCTAAAGGTAATGAGGCAATGAGATCCTTGATTTCAGAGGGAATGGGATCCATTTTAAGCAGGACAACATGAAATTATGTGCAGTTCAAATGTTTTGACTTCTCAAGTAGCTAATAGTCTCAGGCTCCACATTCCACCATTACTTTAAGAATAAACTCCAGTTATCCTCAATATGACAGAGTAGCTTGCCAAGGAGGAGCATATTCAAATACAGAGAGAGTTAAATAAATTATTTTGCCCTTCACTGTTACAATATAAACAGCTCAATATTAATGGAATACTTTTATATTGATTTTTGGCTTACCATGTATTGTATTGTATTGTATTTCTTTTGATTTCTATTTTATTTTCATTTCTTCAGGTTTTGCTCTATTTCTATATGTTGCCAGGGAACAGAGGAGGAAGAAAGAACAAGGGTCTGATTTGGAGTCACAGCAAACTTTGCTACAGTCTTGGATCATACCTCAGGGAAGGTTGTGTGCTAGTAACCAACACTCTGAAAAGTTTCCATTCAATCCCCAGCACAAAAACACCTCTCTCTGTTGCCTTGTCAAAACCAGAAAACAATGCAGACAATTGATCCTAATAACACCAGCACGTGTTATTAGGAAAAGCTGTACCAAACACAGTGATACTCCACACCAAAGGTTGGCTTCTCACTCAAGTCTTGGTGGTAAAATCCAAGGCCAAGATGAGAGATTTTTCTGGAGAACTCAAAGATGAGTCTGTGGGGTTCTTGTTTTTCACTGCATATATGGCCTGAGTAAGAGACTCTATTATTTGCTGGGAAGCAGCACAGAAAGTAGGCTGCATTTTGTCCCCTTGATCCCAGCAGGTCAAAGTAGAGAAGGTCCAGTAGTTCTTAGAAGTGGGTCTGTCTTCTTTTAGGTGAGATAGCTGCATTTTTTGACCTCTGGCAAAGAGCAGCTGATTTTACAGAAGAGGAATATGCAGAGTGAAACCACTGCAAACACTGATCCTACCAAAAATAACCAGCTCTTCCTTCCCACTGTTTAGAAATGGAGAGTACAAAAATTCCAGTGATTCATTCTCTTATCTACCAGAATGGGGAGGAAAAAACCCACCTAAATAAAAGTGAAATGTTTCACTCAGACATATGGTTTTAAATGAAATTCTTTTAACCTCTCACTCTGTGGTAGTTTGTAGAAGACAATGAATCCTGAAATTTCATATTCAGTTCCTTCCTAAGAATTCCTCTGAAGTGTGTGGGCTGGCAGGCTCTCCCTGACCAAAATGGTCTCATGGGTTTCCCAATGATCTTTCTAGATAAGAAGAGTGCTTTGATGGTTTATTCTGTCTGGGTTTTTTCTTGAGAAGAGACCTGCCTGGGAGAGTGAGCCCTCCTTTTGCTTCCTCCTCAGCTATTTGGCAGAGAGCAAACAACTTCCTCTTGTCCTGGGGGTCCTGAGCTCTTCTTTGTACTGACATGGTTGCAAATAGAGGCAGAAGGAAAAGTGCCAAGATTCAAAAGTCACCTTTATATCAATCAGTTTTTAAAACTGATACATCATGTGAAGGGAGAACATAATTTGTTTTCTTTTTCTCTTTTCCTGCTCCACTAGTTACTGATCATTTGTCATCTTATAATATTGAAGTCCTGATGTTTGTAACCCAATTAGAGCCATCCCTGCCTTGCCCTTTTGATAGCTTGGTTCCTTCATTCAGCAATCTGATGTCAAATGGAATTGTTTTGTGCAAGAAGAAAAAAGGTGAAGTATTTAAAGTGAATCATATCCATTTTTGTGTGTGTGAAACAGAAAACCACAAACCACTTATGCCAGTACTGCCATGGGATTTTATTTCAGGTGAAATGTGTTCTGAATTCTAACTATTTTGCATCTCTGCATTTTGGTTTTGGTTGAGGGTTGTTGTTTTTTTTTTTGAGGCTGAGAGGAGCCTGATATGTTGTATTTCATCAAGGAAAAGGAAGGGCTACAAACATATGATTTCATAATGTATCAGAGGGTTTGTGGCTATTGTGCCAGAACTACAAAGCAAATCCTGTGCACTAGTTGGATGTGAATGTAGATTAAAATGGATTCAAACATATGTATGCAATGGGTAGACACCATAGTCAAACCATCAGAGGCTTTGCTTCATGAGCCAGGATTTCTATGAGTCAAGAGAAAGCACAATGCAGACGAGCAAAGCAACTGAGACCTTCAGCCCTGATCCAGTCACCACATCTCAGACACAAAAAGTCAGAGTGTCCACGATGGCCAGTGAAGTTCCCAAGCAACCAGACACTGTGGTAAAAGAATCTCATATTCACTGTTTGGTCTAGACATGAGTGAGAAGTGAGGAGGAGTGGGAGCAAGATTTAGTAATTCTAAGGCCCAATGCATTGTCATACCAGGTCAAGCAGGTTTCAGCAGTATATTTTATCAATGCCTATAAGTATCTGAAGGGTGGGTGCAGGAGGATGGAGCCAGACTCTGCTCAGCAGTGCCCAGGGACAGGGCAAGGGGGCAACGGGCACCAGCTGGAACATGGGAAGTGCCCCTGAAAGATGGGGAGAAACTTCTTGGCTGTGAGGGTGAAAGAGCCCTGGGACAGGCTGCCCAGGGGGCTGTGGAGTCCCCTTCTCTGGAGAGATTCACCCCTGGATGCAGCCCTGTGGGATGTGCTCCAGGGGGTCCTGCTGGAGTGGGGGATTTGGACTAGATGATCTCTGGAGGTCCCTTCCAACTTTGATGATACTGTTATTCAGTGATTCTGTGATTTTGTCACTTCCACTCCTTGTGCATATTAAGGTTTTCTTCTAAGCTTCTGATGAGCTCTCCTGCTCTTCATAAATTAGCTGAGAGCTCACTAGTGAACCGATGACTTAGCAAGCAGGAAAGGTGAATTTGTGACTGTCAGTCACACAGAGTGCTCTTAACTTTCTCAAATTTGTGAGTATTTGCATGTTTAGTCCTCAAAGTTTTATCAGCACCTCTAATAGCAATTCCATCAGAGGTAACAGTGCTTTCCAGGAGATTTGGACTTGATGAGCTTGAAGGTCTTTTCCAACCTTGATGATTATGTGATTTCATTGCACTTCATCTTTCAGAAAGAAAGGAAAATGCATATATATGTATCTACATGTGTGTGTTGTGTTTGTATTGTTCACATCAGTTTTGCATGATAAACAGTTATATTTAATGGATAGCTTGTACATTCACACCTGTAGTGGAAGAAATACACAGAGTTATTTGGTGGCCATTGCCTAACTGCTTAGGTGGCTCACTCATTAGTGGAATTAATTAGCCTATCCACTGGCAGGCTCGGCAGCAAAGCCCAGGAGAAATAATAAAATATTCTCCAACTTCCAGGGAAGGCTCCTCCAGGCTGATCTGACTTAAGCACACAGAGTCCTCTGCATGAGCACAGCTGTGGTGCTCTTGTCTTTCTCCTCCTCATACATAGCTCAGAGACTTTGGGTTTGATCTTTAAAAGCTCTGTATTTCACTTATTTTTAGGTCCATGCTGCCCTGCAGTCCCTAAAGCTCTGACACAAGTCCCCAGCCTCTTTAGAGAGGTTCAAGAGGGTCAGCTCTGCATGCCTAATAGCCTTACTCCTTTGTTTATTAACTGGCTCAGTAATCAGGTCTGTATCAAGGGTCAGGCATCTGCCCAGTGAGATTTATTCAGGAAGATTTCGTGTTACTCTGGAAATGCTTTCCACTCTCTGTGGAACTGATTGATACTTCTAGGTCTGCTCAGCAAAACGAATTAGGCAACTCAGAGCTCAAGGCCACAACTGCTCCCTCCCTGGCTGAGGGGAAGGGTTCCCTGGAAGCCAAAGCCAAGCTTAGTCTGCTTTGCTGCCCTTTTCCCTTTCCCCAGCTCCTCTGGGCAGGGAGCCAGCTTTCAGGGCTCAACTAGGTAAAGACTAACCCGACAAAGAAAACCAGTGCATTTCCAGCCAGCTTGGCTCCCTGGATGGGCTCATGGTGGGGAGAAACATGCAGCTGGAGTGGGAGACTTGCAGGTCCTCGCTGGGACCGACCTCCCTTGCTTTGGATCTGGACCTTCAGGCACATGGACATTTGTGGGGGGAGATATCACTCAGTGAGGTTTTGAAGGTCTTACTTTTAGAGCAGTCAGTGCAACCTTTGGGTTCTTAGCCTTCATTTTCCAAAGCCTTGACTCTTGCTTCTGCCCTACATTTCGAATAGAGAAGTATTATTCAGCCAGTCAGGTTCAGCACAAAACTTGCCCCGCTTGCAAAGCTGCTCGTGTAGTTGTTCCTCTTGCTTTCAGAAGTCCCCATCTCCAGCTGTGATGTGCTTTACACTGTGAATCTGACTATTCCCAACTGTCTTTGTTAAGGAAGTGGCACAAAAGCTCCATTTGTACAAGACTTGTGCATTTTAACCTAAGAGTTGCCTACCAGTTGGATGGGCTGCCCATGGAGAAACGTAAGGCAACTTTCTCTGCTTACATCCTCCATGAAAAAGCAGGACACAAAAGCAGTCCCTTGCCATGGGCCTGTTTTTTCTTAATGCCCTTCATGATGCAGACCACTTTAAAGAGGGCTGGAAGGCACTCTTTGTCAAATTTCTAGTAGCACATTATGGATCAAGTTTATGATGATGATTTTTTTCTGAACCAGAGTTACCAACACTAATTGAAACCTGACAATGTTGCTGAGGCCAAATTGAATGAGAACAACAAAGTTACTAAAAAAAATAATAAAATAAAATACATTTTAAAAAAATGATTCATTCCCTACTCAGTGCACTGTCAGTTACTGGTACTCCCCATGCTTAATGCCTGAGGTAGCTAATGGCATTAACACATAAAAAGAAACCATCAACATGCTTTTGACTCCCATCGGAATCCTTTATTAAAATAGTCCTGACACTTTTTTCCTCTGTTTGCAGAGCCTGCTCTGCCAGCAGCCACAAGACCAGCACTCTGACCAACGGAGTGATCATTCCCAGAAATACAGGATTTGTTTAGACTGCTCCAGACTCAGCCACCTTGACCCGATAACCTCTGGTGTGTTTTGCAATGCCAAATGAGCATCCGTTCTGGCCAGGCAGGGCCATGCTCCAGCAAGGAGCACAGCTCTCCTGGAGCTGCATTCTGTGGGCAAGAGGAAGCAAAAATGCCTCCTGTTTGTGGCCATCCTGTGCAGCTGCTCTGGAGGTTTTGCCATTCTTTTCCTCCTGTCCCAGGATGCACACCTTGGCAGAACTTTGCCATGCTCAGTGGCCAGGGAGCCTTGGTGACCCCATGGAGCATGTCAAGGGAGCTCACTGGTGCCAGAGGGACTCCCATGGCTGACAAGAAACACACCAGCCATTGGAAAAAGCCACACGAGGAAAGGAGGAAAATGCAGAGAGTGGTGGTAATATGTCTCTTCTGTGGAGTAAAATTGGTGGTGAGCTATTGCCAGAAAACAGTTCCAACAACTGAGTGTCTTTTCATCTGGAGAGGAAGAGAGGAGGACACATGGGGAGCTTTAGCCTTCTCCTACTTGTGTGCAGGCCACTGCAGCCATGCTGCTCCCTTGCCCTTCCTACCCTCCTCCCCATGCCCTGCACCAGTCCTTTTCACCCAAAAAAGCCTGTATGAGTACGTGTGTGTGTAACAAGAAGTGAGTCAATGGGGAAGGAGCAGGGCTTGCTGCAGGAAGCACTCTACCCTAATTATCCAAGCTGTGGCATCATCTCCAGACCATAGGCAACTGGTGTTTACCTGGCTTCTGATCAGAAGAGTTGAGAAGGGAAGCAAGAGTTAAGCAGAAGAAGGAGTTACTCTGGAAAGATGCAAAGGTTGAGATAAAAGCTTGTGGCCTTAAACAACAAAAGCATCCGTCCTCACACTTATCAGACAGAAGGAAAAGCAGTGAATTATAATCTAAAATCATAGAGCTCATTTGTACGTAACATCATGTTCAACAAGTGTTTGCCTACTAATATATTGCCTTCCTCTCTCTTGGAGTAGTCATGACATTTTAGTCCTGTTAGAACTGTAGCTCCCAAGATACATTTATGGTGTCAGCCAGGGCTTTGTTTAAAATGAACTCAAAACAGTCTATTACCAGGAAAGTGAAAAACAATAATCTAAACACTGATAAAACACAGCTAAGTCAGTGGAAGGGTGTCTAAATCCAGGACATAAATAGGCCAGCTCTCAGATGACCTGCTATTTTGGGACAGCTTGAAACTCCAACTAATTGCAAAATCTTACAATGGTAAATCTTCCCCATAGCTGCTGTGTTGAATTGAAATCCCTAAGGATTTCTGGGAAAGATATACTTCAGGATTGGAAGGTTTTTTTTATATCTTTTTTTTTTTTTTTTGGTCTTGGGTGGAATTAAAAGTCACATTTCCTGCAAAGCAAAAATTCCAGAAATTTCAATTTGCAACCACAGAAGCATTTTCTTGGTGTCTTACAGCTGATTTGCTGAGATTGGTACAGTCCTGTGAAATATTAGACATGGCATGTGCTGCATATTTAAGTTGTAATAGAGTAATAATATGCCAATGTATTATATTTTCATGCATGTAACAATTTACCTTAAAATAAACCAAACCCAAAATAATACCACCATCATTTTCCTCCCTGTCATTCAGCAGCAGTGAACTGAGCATGCTAAGAGAAGTATTCTTTGAGTTGCCTCCCCTCCAACAATCCCTCTTCCCCTTTCCCTCCTGCCTCCTGTTTTGAGGGACCTCTCAGTGGTTGTGCCAGGCTGCCCATATATTCCAGAGGCAGCTTGGAGTAACCCTAAGAGAAGTGTTACTTCTACAGGGAAAGAATACTTGATTTTCCAGCAGCCCAAAGAACTCTTTTGAATTTCAGCAATTCTGCACAATTTCAGCAAATTCAACTTCTGCACAGTTATTTAGAAGGGGATTTCTCAGGAGCACAGAGCGATACCCAAGCTCAGCACTGTTCTGATTATTTTAAATGCAGCTTCTTGACAGTACTACTCAGTTTCCCCATTCCTGGAGTGTCTGCATGCCCAGCTGTAGCCCTGCTGTGTCCTCACCAGAGTGCTCACCTGCGGGCAAGTGGCAGAGCCTGAGACACGTGTCACTCACCCTTCTTTTGCATTGCTTTGTGTTTGACCTGGTTTTGAAGGCACGAGACCTATTTTTACCAGCCTGCATAGGCAGTGCCTATGTGCTCTGAAGCAGCTCATGAAGTAATTAGCCACTTATTTGGGATATTAAGCAACCACAGCCCGGGCTACTATTTGTGCATGTGTGAGCCTGGCTGGGGTAGGTTTGCCTCAGCATGTATTTATTACTGCAGCTGCCAGGGCTAGCAGTGAACACAGGAGACTTTCTCTTGTTTTGCCTTCAGTCTTGAGATAAGGCAAGTGGTTCATCCCAGGACTCTGCATGGAGGTAATTCAAACATGCCTCTACTTCAGAGATCAACCCCTTGAGGTATCAGTGTGTCCTTAGCTAGGAGTTGGGGTCCACAGCTGCAGACCAGAGCTGGGGCAAATTGCTAACTCAGCTTTAACCTGCATCACCCTGGGGACACTCTGGCCACTGCTCAGCAGGAGCAGCAGGAGCTGCTCTTCTGCTGTGGCCCCTCTTTCCCGTGACTCTGCCCAGCTCCCAGCCCTGAATCCATGCTTTTCCATACTCTGCTCTCCGGGGGAGTTGAGCCCTTCCTCAGGTGGCTTGTGCAGGGCTGCACCACGCTGTGCAGGGCCCAGTCCTGCTGTGACACCATTGCTCCTAAGGCAGTGAGACCCAAGCTACAAAGAGAAAGTGTGGTTTTGGTTTTGGACATGCAAAACACAGCTGCTCAGGTTTAGCCAAAACCACCTTTTCCTGTCCCTGCTTTAGCCTCCACTTTCATCTTGGCTTTCAAAAACATATCCCCTCTGGGATGTATTCAGAGACGTGCTGTTGGACTAAAAGAGACACAAAAGACCTCTCACTTTCTTACTGGAGTATTGACAGAACAGCAACAGTAAGCAGTCCAAAATGTTCTTCTTGTCCTTTTGTTCTCCCCTGTCATGAGTGTTACTTTTGGTGGCCGTTGTTGTTTATTAACCCCGCAAGCCTCAATTACAAAGTCTTGAAAAAAAACACCAACAGTGGGGAAATTTCCAGAGCTGGCATTGTGTCCTTCTTGCCCACAGCACGTAGCCTGGTTGCTTAACAATCAACCTAAATACTCCTTGTCCCTTCTCTGCTGAATACATCACACCCGTCTGACGCCTCCTCTCCTTAGACCAGTTGGGCAGTTTCATTAACTCTGTGCTCAGCCAAATGTCATCACAAAAAGTCAGGCAGGACGAGCTTAGGTGGACCTGGTGTTACCTCTGAGATGATTGCTTATCTGTCCAGGACAACATCTGCTGGGTGAAACTTGGTGTCTTCTCTTCCACGGTTACGTAGGCGCCTGGGGCTGTTTGAGGGGTGGCTCTTTGTGGACTCAAATTCTGGTGATTTATGAAAACAGAGAAATTTCAGAAACCTGGCTGAGAATGTCCACCTTTCTCCTCCAAATTTGAGTGGTCCCATAGCGAGCTCTGCTGGTAGTATTGGCAGTGCCTGAAATGGAGCCTCTAAAAGAGGAAATCCAAAACCAAACCAACTGCAATATATATATATCTACATATTCCTCATTCCTTTGTCACTTTCCTCTATTTGTTTTTTTTAAATTTTTTAAAAATAAAATGAAAAAGTTATGCAACTTACTCTTTACTTAGTAACACACTTAATCCCCATTAAAAAACCCCCAAATGACTCATTACAGCTCAATGCTTTACCTCCTGGATGAATGTTCTTCAAATTCGGAATGGGAAATTGCTATGAGGCTAAATAACTGAGCATTTTTGAGAACAAACAACCTTCTGAGAGACATGAAATATTGCTGTCCAGATTTTCCATCATCAAATCTTGGAAAAAACACATGATCTCTTCAAAACTGCTGACCTGGTGTTCTTATGTTTGGGGTCTGAGTAGATATAAGTGGAAAACCCATAGTGGCTCACAGGAAACAAATGCAGATTCCTCATAGGGCACATGAGTTGAATGGAAATAATTTTCCACCCCCTGATTAAAAAAAAAAACAAACCACAACAAACCAACAAGGAAATACTTCCCTAAACAGTGTTTAAAAAAAAAAAAATATTTAAAAATGAAGAGGAAATTTTGCTAAAACTGTAAAAGAAAATTAATCCAAATCTGTCTGAGATGATCTTTATTTCCACAGTCCCTGGATTATAAATTTTTCAACAGAACTCTAATCAAAAGGTTTATCTATAATGTCTTTTTGGAAGCGTAAATAGACCAGTGTCATGACAGGAATCTGGAAAGTGAAAGAGAATCTTTCAGAGTAAATATTTATTAAATTATATTTTTCATCAGATACCATCAACTTTTTGCTGCTTCTTGTCAATACTTCAGGGAAGGAAACGTACTACTCACAACAGCTAGTTTTTGTGTCAAGTTTTGCAAGGATTAAAATAAATCCAAGGTATCTAATAAGAAAGAAATGCAGAAAATTATTTGCTTTGAACTGGGAGATTGCAATTGTTCTTAGTAGCATTGTTCTCCCGAGCACTGAATCTCAATATTCCACTTTTACATAAAAAATTTTCCCTGAGTTATTTCAGAAAGAAAAACCTTATTTTTTTTTTTCCCCCAGGAAAAATAAAACACAAAATTAGTTTATGAGAAGATAAAAATAACCTTCATCCTCACTGCTTTCCTTTTGTGCCCAAAAAGCAGATTCCAGAGTACTAGATTTCATGATGCATTTTAAAATGTTTTTTTTTTTTAAAATCCATGTGCTCTGCTATTCTAACATTATTTCAATTTGCAATAACTCCACTTGAAAAATGTGGTGTTGCAGTGACCCACATTTACAGACCATGCAGTGAATCAATCCACACATTTATAATTTAACATTCATCCTCATATTTTTCTAGGTTTCCTTAAAACTCACTCTTTTTGTCTTGCAAGCTTTGTACTTTACAAGCCAGCACAGCCCTTTAATAATGAGGAACAAGGACATCAGCACATTTTTTTATTAGTTAAGAGTTACCTTCTTTTTTTATTTACTGTTTCTTCTTTCAGTATCACCACCAACTGCTTAACAAATTCGGACCTTCCCTGTTCTTCTTACACCTTGCAATTATTGAGATGCCACCAGGTATCCTGGCAGATAAAATTCTTCCTGAAAAAAAAAATAAAATTATCCTGTTTGGTGCTAATCCAAAAGTTGGGGCAGAAACTGTTGATTCCCTCTCCTACGATGCTCTGCCGATCTGGCTGCAAAAAAATGAGTGTTTTCTCTTGGAAAAGGACAACACAAAACAAAACTAAAACAAATGCACAAAAGTTAGACTTGTTTTTGTTGGTTTTTTTTTCCTGGCACATTTCTCAGAGAACATTTGGATTTAAGTTATCACTCTGAGAGGCAAAAGAGGCTAGCACAAAACTAAAAAGTGAAGTATTTTTCCTTGGAAATGTGGCTGTAATATCTCCTGAGGGTTTCGTTTGTGTTCTCCATCTCCCAGGTTTTTAAAGCTCTTGCCCACGATCCTGTTTTGCAGGTTCTTGGACAACTGAGAAAAAAAGGATGCAGCTTAAGTTAACCACCCAAGAGTCTGTGCTTCCATGTGGAGATTTGGGGATGACCACACCGATGAAGATGAAGACCACTGATCCATAGCTTGGGACAGAGGTGATGGGCAGCTGCCCATCTGGACATCACCTGCCACAGCAGGGCTACAAGAGTCAATGTCATTTCAGCCCTGCAAGCAGATACTTGGTGCCTGGACAAATGCTGACTGACATTCTCCTTTTTTCCCCCTTCTTTGGAAGCTCAGTGTGGGGAGCCAGCTGGGCTGAGGCTGCTGGCTGGGAAATTTGATCTGCAGAAGCTGCAGAGGTGCAGGGCCAAGCTGTTCCTGGGGGTCCCCTGCTCCTCACTTTGACAAAAAACTGGGTGTGTGAAACACTCCGGGAAGGGAGACAGTGATTCCATTTTGAGACTGTCTCACCACTTGTCTGGAAGCTGGGCAATTCTTACCTGGCAGCTTGGGAGCAGCTGCCACCAGGCTCCATCCTGCTAGTTTTCCAGGAAGGTGATGAGAGGAAACTCCCTGCAGCCTTTCCTGAGGGCAGGTGTGAGCCATGGGATCCTACAGCTGGGGTCAGATCATCACAGACAAGCTGCCCAGCCTCCATAAACCAGGGCTACTCTCACCCATGGAGAAGACAGCTTGTCCCAAAGCAATATGGACTGGAGGCAGGAGTCAGATATGGATGGGAAAATCCTTCATGATAAATCTGGAAGGACTGTGAGCAGAGATGCAAGATCTCCCAAGAGGATTAGAGGGTAAGCATAGGAGTGATGGCCACCCAGCTGGAAAAGAGACAGGAAGCAGCCTTTGGAGCTTCCCTCTCACGTTGCATTTGCACACACAGTTCTGGAAAACATCCTCAGAGGGATCCCAAACGGGCTTGAAAGGCAAAACCTTTTAGTTGATAGACTGGAAAGGGCTCTTCAAGCATTTCAGCGTGAATTGAAAAGCCTCATGGTTTTTCTGTTTGTTTGTTTGAGAGGGGTATTTTTTGGAGGGGGTTGTGTTTTTTTGTTGTGTTGTTGTTTTTTTTATAAAAAGACATGCTTGAACTTTTGCTCTGTACAAAAAGTGTCTGAGGCAGAAGTGCCAAAAGTTTTGTGGAAAAACAAATGAAAAAGAAGCACTAAAACGTTCACAACTTCGCGTGCCCTGATGCTGAATCATTGTTTTGAACTGCAGGCACTCACTGTGGGTTGAGACGTGGGTATGACTTGTTCTTGCAGCAAAGTATCCCTATCTGAACAGAAAATATATTACGTCCTCAGCTTCTGCTGAATTCTCTTGTGATTGTTCAAAAACCATCCAGTGTTTTCCCCACGCTGCTTTGGTTGGAGGAATTAAAACCCGTTATTATCTTTGGTGGTAGCAAAGCTGTGAACATACTCAAAATACATATTCCCATGGAAAGTCACCCTGACTGCAAAGAGAAAAAAGAATGTCTTTTTCTCTGGACTACATATTTGTTTGCCATTGACTTAAAAAAGGGCACTAGTCTTCTCAGAGGTCTTTTGCTGTTTTTTAAAGGCAGCAATGACAGAGCATGAGTTGGAATGTTTTACTGAGGCTTCCAGACCCTTTCCCCTGGTAAATCCAGGGATTGTGTTGGGCATAAACACAGTATCACTGAGAAAGGGGTTACAAAGTGAACTGAGAAAATCACACTTTATCCATCCCCATCAATACCCTTTCTTCACGTTATAACCTGAATTTTAATAAGAATTTATATTTCATATATTTTTCCCCTGATAATTTAAAGAGTGGATTCTGCAGCGCTCACTTCTCCTTGAATTCTTTCTCAGTAGGAGGCAGTTTCTAGCTGGAAATGCAAATACACTGGTGGAGTGTGATTCCTGGACCATGAACTCCAGCTGTGGCTGGAGAAGTTGCTTTTGTCAAGTGGGATGCTCCTCTCTCTACCTGTGGAGACTCCTCAGCTGTTTCACTGCCAACACCCCCAGGTTCAATGGGCCCAGCAGTCACTGTGGGGCAGGAAGGGACCTTGTTGTCATTCACACAGCCTGCTCTGGAAAAATGCTGAGAGAGAGAAAATCAGGATAACTGGGAGGTGGGGAATGATCTGAATTCTGATCAGTGAAGGAGCCAAGGGCTGTGTGTGATGGGGGTGACTTGGAAATGGTATTCATTTGTCTTATTTGTACTGTTTCTGTTAATTCAAAGTGTTGAAGGGCAGGTTGGATGGGGCTTGGAGCAACCTGGTCTAGTGGGAGGTGTCCCTGCCCATGCAGGGGGGTTGGAACTGGATGGTCTTTAAGGTCCCTTCCAACTCAAACCAGTCTATGATTCTATGATTCACAGGCACTAAAGACAAGGGGCTAACAGGATCTTTTCATACACTCACCAGCAATCACAGGCTATAGAACAACCTCCAGTAATTCCTGCACCAAGTGTCATAACCTGTGGCTGAAGTACAACATATATTTTGGAGAGAGATGTAATCTTGATTTATTAATTTGATTTTATGTCTTTGCTGTTTCCTTGTGTTTACAATTAGTTCCAGCTATGTATTTTTGTTTGAAATGGGATTCCTGAATTCCCAGGTGAAGTCAGCAAGGCAGCAAGATGTGCTCTCAGGCATATCTTGCACTACTGGTCCTGGACACAGGAATTGTGTCAATTCTTAGCCTTATCTATAATTTTTCCAGTATGTCCCAAAATTGAAATACACATGGATGACACAGCTGAGGAGGAACACTGTGAAACAGTCCCCTGTGACTCAAATACACCTGAGCTGCACTTCAAATTGTCTCTGGTTGCAGTGGGTCCTAGTTGTAGGGTACTTCAGTGCTGTGGGGTCTCATGACAAGACAGACCATCACAGCTTATCTGTAGGCTCTTGAGATAACAAGGACCAAGTGAAAAACTCTTCCCATGTGCCCTCAGGGATGAATGCTGGTGCCAGGACTGGCTTAACCCAGGTTTCCCAGCTCTGAAATTTGCTCTCATTGGGAATCTGCCCTGGGTTCTGCAGGATGGGGTTCCTGGCAGGTTTGTACACTTGAGTTTTTTCAGCTAATTCTTGCTGTTGATTGATTGATTGACTCCCACCACGGAGGAAAGGAGTTTTGGTGATGCTGCTCCTTATGGGTGATTTTATACAAGATGTGGCTTTTGAAACTCCTATGTGGCCAGCTTTCTGTTACAGATGTAGACCAGCTAAGGTTACTTTACAAGACTGCTCCCCTCATCCTTGTCCCTTTTCCAACCAGCAGTATAGATGGGGGAAAGTATTAGTAATGCAGATATCTACTGTTTTGTTGTGTTTTCTCTTGATGTGCTGGTCTCAGAGAAAGAATATATTTTACATACAGAGCAGTCTTATAGGAGTAATATTTCTCATGATCTGATGTCTCATATTTTACCAATATGTCTTTATTTGGCCCTAAGTGGAGAAAGCAGAATAAAGCCAAGAAAGTGGTAAGTAGCATGTGCTACAGAAATATTGAGAAATGCTGAGTGGGTGGGGGGAGGAAATTACTTCAGAGACTGAAGGGATGAAAAGAGGAAATGACTTCATTCCCTGCATCGCCGTGCAATGTCTCAGCATCCAATCACAGGGGATGAGGCAGGTAAACAGGAAAGGAGAAGAAGAAGTAGGTCATTCCCCAGTGTGGTGGAAAGGGAGCACACTAAGTAACTGCTCGGGGTGGCTTCAGGAGATGTCCTGCCCAGTAAAGGCAAGAAAAGATGCTCACAGCCTGCCTGAGGTTGGTCATAGCAGCTGCCTGGCCTTCCTAGCAAGCTGTCCAGGGGACTGGAAAAGCTGTGGAGTCCTCTTACTGTTAGCTTTAGTCTTAATAATGTGATGCTTAAGGAGTCCAGCACAGAGCTACAAAGATGATTAAGGGAGTGGAACATCTCCCTATGAGGAAAGGCTGAGGGAGCTGGGTCTCTTTAGCTTGGAGAAAAGGAGACTGAGGGGTGACCTCATCAATGTTTACAAATATGTAAGGGGTGAGTGTCAGGGAGATGGAGTTAGGCTTTTCTCAGTGATGACCAGTGACAGGACAAGGGGTAGTGGGTGCAAATTGGAGCATAGGAGGTTCAAGGTGAATATATGAAATTTTTTTTTACTGTGACAGTGACAGAGCCCTGGGCCAGGCTGCCCAGAGAGGCTGTGGAGTCTCCTTCTCTGGAGACATTCAAAACCCACCTGGACACGTTCCTGTGTGATGTGCTCTGGGTGACCCTGCTCTGGCAGGGGGGTTGGACTAGATGATCTTTCGAGGTCCCTTCCAACCCCTAGGATTCTATGATTCTATGATTTTTGTTTGGCTTTTGAGACTTGATTTCGTTCTTATGAAAGAATATGCTTCATGTAAGGCCACCCTTCCCTACATAAATCTTCTGCTAAAGATGACTCTGCACAGGCCGCCAAGCAACGCTTTGCCTTCCTACGGACACAGGCATCTTTCAAACCAGAACTGGGGGCACCTCTTGGCATGCCCAGTGCAGCTGAAGGAGCACCAGCAGGTAAGTTGTTGCCAGCCATTAAGCATGACCTGGACTGGTGTCTGCTGGGGAGGCCACCAGCACAGCCAGGTCTGAGTCCATCTGCCTGCAGAACAGGACAGCTTCACGCAACCTGCCCGTCGGCCGTGGCCTCTGGCCCCACTAACTCTCCAGCTGTGCTCGGGAACGGTTTGGCATGAACCAACCAGCCTGTAGCAGAGGCAGTTCAAACAATTTAACAGAGGTTCAATTTCCAGTGCTTGGGAACATTCCCAGATTTATTTGCTAGCACAGGAGGAGCCAAAGTGCTGCTGCACGGAGCTGCCTGCGGCTGCAGGGCTCTGCAAACCAGGGGCTGCCTGCGGGTGAGCTCTTCCAATACCTGACATAATCTAGGGAAGTTTCTTTGGCAGACAGGAGTACAGTGGATTAGAGCCTGAACCACAAGAGTCTCCAGGGAATAGGTAGCACATTTGCAAGACTCTCTCCTGACCTAGTCCAGCGAGTGGCCAAGATCTCGGAGGCAGATGGAGAGGCTGCTGTGCCTGCCCCAGCTGCTCTGCTCACCTCCCTGCTGACTTCTGTCTGAACCAGCCTCAGGAAGCAGCAGCCTCTGACTCTGGTTCTGTGCCAGCTCGTCCCATCCTGGCAGAGCAGGGTCCCTCACACCATTGCAGCCTCTATTGTAAAGCATGGAGGCTTATTGGTTTTTAATGAATTGATTTTATTTCTTTATTTTTTAAAAAATGTTCTGAGTCTTCCCTCATTTCCTCTGGGGGGTTTCACAACAGCTGGATCAGCTAGATACCTTGGCTGGAAGATGCTCCATTTTGTAGTGATTTCAGTGATCATAATGACAAAAGCTGTGGCATCAGGCAGGGTTTCACTAAGGCCTAGAGAGCTATCTAAAGGAACAGTTCTCTGGGGGCTCCCAGTGCTTGTGCTATGTAACACTGATGACTGAGGGTCAGACCTGATCTGGCTTCTTTATATAGACAGTCCAGGTTTATGACTGGTTTGTATCACCAAGATGATGCAAAGCATCCCAAGTACACCCAGGAACATGATCCCCTGAATATATCGTATTGCCTGATACCTGAGGGAGATCATTGCTCTTCAGACCAGAATGCTCCTGTGATCTTGAGTCCTTTTTGATTGCAGTTGTAGGAGCCAGTACAGGAAAAGCATCCTTAAGCCAAGTTATCCCACTCATCCAGCTGTTAAAAAATCCCCAGAGGAAATGAGGGAAAACCCAGACATCAGGAAAGCCTGAAGCTTTGTATTAGAGATGTTTTAATAATTGATTTACTCTCCCCTTTTGGCTGGTTCTGTGTTAACTTTCCTTTGTTTTCTGAGCCTAAAGCTATAATGTTTCTATGCTTAGGCAGCCTGGCTGTGGCTCAGATCTGGATTAAGCATCTCATCTTTGGAGAAGGGGCCTTATCCTGACTGAGCCACTCTACTTTTTGATACCTTCCCAGGAGAAAATTATTTGGAAGGTACCTGAAACAACTTGCTTTGGTATTTCAAGAGATCAGCTATAAAATGTGTGAAAGTTGCATCAAATGAAGAAAAGAATAGATGTCCTTCCCCAAATCAACTGGATGATTTGCTGTAATCACCTGGCACCTTCTCCTTGTGTCCACATGCTGAGGAAAAAACTTCTGTTTGAATCACTCTGTTGCTTAAAGAGGGGTTTTTATGAGGAAAACCAAGAACATGCTAAATCCTATTAAACTCTTGACAATTGCTTTCTGGCTGCACATTAGTTAAATATGCTCCTGGATCTTGTATTGGAGCAGTCATGCTTTTGACCATGTTTGCTTGATCTCATTCCTGTAAGCTACATAATGAGGAGGAAGCTGTAATGACTGGCTCCAGCTAAGCAATAATGTTCTGGAAAAGTCTGAGCCTTTGATACTCTGGACTGGGGTCCTGGGGATGTCTGTGGCACATGGCAGTGGAGGGAGAGCATGAGAGTGTGAGGGCTTGGGGAAAGACTGGCAAGAACTAGACCTATCTTAAGATGTGCTTTACTAAAACGCTGGCTTTGCTAAGTCATGTATTTTAAATGAAAAACTCCTGTTCAGAAGATTTGCAGGGCAGAAGGATAAGACCTCTCTAGCACCTTTCTTTTTTTTTTTCCAGGCCCAACAACCCTGAATGCATCCCAGAGTTTTTTTCTTAGCTACAGAAACTGATTCTCTCTGAATATCCTGCTCAAAACAAAAAAATACGTCTGGAAAAAAGGATTCAGGATGCTATGGTGCTACACAGGACACCTTGGGAACAACAGCCTTAGGCCACAAGGCAATTCTCTGGTGTAAATCTCTAAGAACACACATATAAAAATGCTATGAGAAAAATTATGGCCTGCCCAGGAAACTGAGAGTTAGCTTAGCCCATCTGTGGAGAAAGATTCAGCTTTTCTGATGCTTTGGTGTCATCCTGAAAACTGACAAGGCAATAATTAAGTCATTAGTGCTGTGGCTCTTTTGCATAAATTTCCTATGCAGAAACACAGTGCACTGAGTGTGCTCCTTGTGTTGGGTTTAGTGTGTGTCCTGTTGCAACCAATTTTGATGGATGTTTGGAGTGTTTCCCTCAAACCACTGAAAAAAAATGGAGCAGTTTACCATAATAAATGGGTAGTGATGATTTCACTACACTCCCTGTTCTAACGGTTGTCAAACATAATTATTAAATGAAAAAACTTGTTGATGCTGATCTCTCTGGACATCTGCTCCACCCTGGTTTACAAACATATGGGAAAAGTAAGATATTTGTAAAGGGTAAAAAAAAAATAGGCTTGAGGAAGTAAATTTTATAAATATCTTTTGTTGGGGAAAAAAAAGAAAGATAAAATCTTTTTCCCTGGATTGTCCAGCAGAATCTGAACCAGGCTGGATCACACAGTAGTAGTTGGCCTCTGTCTTTATCCATGGGATGCTCACATCTTCCACCAGAGCCCCTGGGGACAGTTTCCCACTGACTGCCTGCTCCAGGCTCCCCTCCAGTGGCAGTGACATTCTGTCCCTATGGAGGAGGAACCCAGGGCTGCAGTGGGATCTCAGCTGGCTGAAGATCCCCCAGGCAATCCATAAAAGACTATGTCACTTTGATCTCCACATCCAGAAGAGTTAACTGTGAGCAGCTTCATGGAAGCAAGCAGGGTGTCTCACCACAGGAAGATGGGACACTGAACTCTGGCCACAGGAGGGTTGTGCTCCCCTAACTGAGAGCAAACTTGCTGTTCTGCCTGGAAAAAGCCTACAGCAGCAGCAGTAAACAAATGGAGGCATTATCTTGAAAATAGAGGAAGGATTTCCAGTTGGCTGGTTTTCCCTTACAAAGCTATTTATGGTGTGCAATTTTGTATATGGATGAAAATGTTAACATACAAATAAATCAGTTCTTTGACAAATGGTGGAAAAGCCTTTGCTGATCATGCAACTAGTAGGTATTTTTTTTCTCTTTTCAGTGTAAAAGGACAACAAAAAGTGGGATGGGAAATGGTGAGGAAGGTGAACAGCCTAAGGAAATTAAGTGATCATATATGTTATGACTTACATAGCTCTCTATCAATATGAAATCCATATACCATGGTCTTCTTAGGAGTATGATCCCTAAGGCTCTCAATCCTATTTTCAGCCTTGTGAGAGCCCAGACCTAGTTCTGAACTGGCCTGAGGCATTAAATCTGTCATGGCTTAAGCTTTTATTTTGCCTTTGTCATAGCCCTGTGGATCTGCACTGGCAAGTGCTACCATCACTTTCAGGAGGTACCCAATGCAAAGACATTTATTACTAGTGGGAAGGCCTCACTCTTGGGATCATTATTCTCCTGTTCAGTATAAATCAGCTGAAAACAAGGCTAAGTTAGTTCTACTCCCATTTTCAAATCAGTTTTTAAAACTCCTGGGTCCTTCCAACAAGCAGGTTTCTGATGAAAACCTGGAAGCAAGTGAAACCCCTTCTGCCTGTATAAGGTGGATGGGCTGTGTAAGGTCATGGTGCCTTTGCCACCTGCAGCTCTCCCCAGTGCAGCCAAATGTGCCAAGTTACATGGTTCCATCCTCCTCACCCTGCCTGGGGCTTTTCATTTTGTTTCTTGGTTTTAAGGTGCCTAATTTCAGCCTCTCTCCTCAGCTGTACACACAGTTGCTTCTGTGGCATCCTCAAGTATCTGATGATTTTGAAGCCTTAGGAGAGAAAAACCAGGGCCTTTCTTGCCCTGTTTTCCATCAGCCCTAGGTTAGCCACTTTGGTGCTAGATGTGTCTTCACCTGCTGCTGCAAACTGACTGAACTGTACTTCACACAGCTGGCTTAGCCATCCTGTGCATGAATAGGAATATTAGCATACAGAGAAGAACTTTCTTTAACCTGCCACAAATTCCCTTCAGTGTTTGCTAGAGAAAATGAAGCAAAGCTCTTCTTTTCATGTCTCATTGGCTCCATGTGCATTCAGTTCTTTTGTCATTCTCATTTCTTGCTGCTATTTGTTTTCTAACTTGTCATGCAAATGACATTTTGGTCGAGTTGCTGAGTCTTGGAAATCATATTTTCTCTTTGGCCATGTATCTGGACATGTACTCTGGTGCATCTGATTTGCAATATCCTTCACAGAATCACAGAACAGCTGAGGTTGGAAGGGATGTCTTCAGATGGTCTGGCCCAACCTTCCTGCTCAGAGCAGCTTCATCAAAAGCAGGTTGCTCAGGGCCATGTCTCTTGGTCTTTGAGTATCTCCAAGAATGCACACTCCAAAACTTCTCTAGGCAATTTGTTCCAGCATTTGACCACACTCACAGGAAAAATGTTTTCCCTTATATTTAAATGCAATCTAGTCTGTGCCTGTTGTCCCTTGTTGTGTCACTGGACATGACAGAGAAGAGCCTGGCTCCCTCTTTGTTACTCCCCCCCATCAGGTATTTATACACATTGATCAGATTCTCCCTGAGCCTTCTCATCTCCAGGCTGAACATTCCCAGCCTCTCCTCATGGAGCAGATCCTCCAAACCTCCCAGGTGGCAAACAACTGAAGGTTTGGATCTGCACACCCAGTTCCCATGTGAGTCAGTTCAATCCTTTCCCTTCCTAAGAGAGATGAGCAGCAAAGTACCCTCCTGTAAACCATGACAAGGTTTGTCCAAAAGGGACTGAAAAACCAAGGTCTGCCCCACGGAGACAATAACTGTTAGGATGAGTAAGAAAAGAAGTAGACAACAGATGACTGAAAGGAAAAGAGCAGTTATGGAGCTAAATTAATCCCAGAGGAGAAGAAGCCTCCTCCAGTGTCCTGTCCTGTAGACCTGGGAAGGTAAACCTAAAAGAAAGATTCCTATCAAAATACTGTCCTACCAGACACAGGGATAATGAACTACCAGTTCCCCCTGCTGATCCAGTGACCTTTCTAGTCAAGCACACCTTTCTCACGAAGCTGCGAAGCATGTCAGACATTCCCCCCTTCCTGCTTATCCCGTGGAACCCTTCTGGAAACTGCTCTCCCTTCGACTCGAGAGGGAAAGGAGGTTTTTACAATCTTCTGTTTGTTCGCTTTGCCAAATGTGCTTGGAGGGCTCCATCAGGCTGAAGAAGTGCCAAACGTGCTCATGAACTTCTTCACCCCGCACAGATTGCGCACCCGTGGGGTTCTGCAGCAACAAGCCCCTCTGAGCAATCCTCTGCCAGACTCATGATAAACGTTTTGTGAGCACAGACATCACGTCCTGATGTTGACACTTGCTGGTGACTAAAGGATAAATGCCATGCAATGCTCTTGCCTTGATATCCTGTATTCCAACCAGATTTAGCTCATCTTCCTGCCTAATTTCCTTTGTCTTGTTTGTAGCTCTTTTTCTCCTTAATTGCTGCTCTAGCCTGTCTTTATAAATTGCATTCCCGCATGTTTACTGGTCAGGGGCACAGTCACCATGTGACAGGACGTGTGTGCTCCAAGCTGACAACGTGTGTGGATCAAAGCCAGCAAGGCAAAGAAAAAGCTTCATAAACAATGCTGTAAATAACATCTGGGCTGGCCAAATATGGAAGAACGTGGTCGTTTTCCCTCTTTGTTGTTATTTTGTTTTGTCGTGGACATCTCCCTATAGACACAAACAAGTCTGAAGTCAGTCATTATGGCACAGATTATTTTAGGCTAATTCTCATCAGCAAATGCATATAACAACATGAAGCAGACGGAAAAACCAGACAAGGTGAAGTGAAACTTCAGGAAATGAATGAACCGGTGCTGGAGAACAAAGCCAGAAAAAAAAAAAAAAAAGAAACCAAGCCAATTAAGAAACACATGGAAAATGATTAAAAGAAACTCAGTTTAAACGTCCTCATCTCATCTTACTACGTAAGGTATTGACACACACTTTTTTCCAACTTATCTGAGTATCAGAAATTGGAATACAAACAAAAAAGAAATGAAAAAACCCACCAAAAAAAAGGGGAGTTCAGACAAAATCAGTCCTGGGTCTGAAAATTCTCCTACGTTTGTTTTGTTTCCTAAGTCAAAGTTGGACTGGATGCTGCTTTATTAGGATTCCTGGCTGGGGGTGTTGAACCTAAGGTGTTGCTGTTACTTTGACAAGTTGGATAAAGAGGTGGATGAGAAATTCCTTTGCCCACAGCCCCAGGGTTATCAGACACTGGCTTGTTTTCTGGAATCAGTGGAGAGAGGTGTGATGTGCAGATGAAGCCCCTCCAGTGGGCAGTGGGCATAGTGGTAATGCTATAAAATGGGAATGATAATTCCTTCCTTCATTCCACTTACATTTTTAGCTTTTTTTTTCTAGGGGACATGACTTTTCTTTGTACACGGTCCAGCTCTACAGAGCCTGCTTTTGGTTGGAAGCTCATAAAGGTAATGTTACAGACAATTAACTTTATAAATGGATAAATTCATTTAAATGTCTGGATCTATGCATTCGAGAAGGCTTTAGTCTCCATGAAGATTTTTGAGTACCAAAACAAGCTAGGTGGTACTGAAATATGCTCTGATTTTCAGCCTGCTCTTGTCAGAGGGGTAAATGGATGCCTCTTGGACTATGTTAACTGTAACCTAGGGTGGGGACAAAAAACCTAGAGGCTTTTCCTGTACATTTACTCAGTATTTGTAGTCTTATATAAATGGAAAACATAATTAGTCCTCTTTGTTTGTGTATGAATATAAGATCTCATTAATATTCCCAGCAACCTGTTCTTTTAGGACCTGATTAAACAGACTATTGAGGTATGAATATAAGATCTCATGAATATTCCCAGCAACCTGCTCTTTTAGGACCTGATTAAACAGACTATTGAGTCTCCCCAGAAGTTTGAGAGTTGTGCTGAGTTCAGATAGGGCTGACAGAATGTCATGATTTCCAGGAGAATAGCAAGTCACTCGTGACTTTGGTTCATTGCATTGATGCAGAGAGAAGTTCCAGTTGTCACACATTTCCTCCTACATCAGGCAGTGTTTTTCATGTCAAACTCTCCTCACCGCAGGCTGGCAATAAACTGTGCACAAGAGCCCCACTGAGGCTGTGAAAAGCTCTGCAGAACTCTGGGGATCTGATGCCCATCCCAGCTTCAGCACAGAACAAGGATTTACAGCTACTCAAACTGATGGTGGAAAGGTTAAAGTTACTGTTTTCTGTTACAGCCTGATCCAGATCTCACTGGACTCCAGCAGAGGATGGTTTTAGACTAGGTCTCAATGTATCCCCTCATTTCTCATGAATCCAGTAAATGACTATGAGTTCAGCAAAGATAATATGTGATTCTGAGTGTTTCTGATGCTCAGTGTTGGCGACTTTTATGCAGCTGATGCATGTGTTTGTCAGTAGTTCTCCAACCATTAAAAACAGCTTGCCTCTCTTTCTGCAGGCAATGTGTTGATAACACATTTACAGGAATCCAAGATGTATACAAATATGGATCTTAAAACCACATGGTCAATCTGGTCTAGACTCCTTGAGCAGCATTTCTAAGGTTGCCGAGACAAAAGTATGTGCTGTTTAGAACATATTCATGCTAATAAAGTAGCACACATGTACTATCCCCCTAAATCTGCAGGCAAGCACTGTTTCAAAATGTATTTCTAGCATAGCACAGATGCTGACCCTTGTAAAGTGTAGTTATATTAAAACCAGGCAGAAGGGAGTAAGTAGGACATTTTAGAAGTGCAAAGGCTGCATGAGGCCAACCCACTGTGCTCTTCCCAGGTAGTTAACCTTGTTGGAAGACTGTGTGTAAGAAGACTTTATGCCTGCTTTCAAAATCAGATGCATGCAGCTTGACAACTCTTTCTGGAACATTTGATGCTACTAAATGGTGATTAGGTTGATGAGTATTCATATCATGTATCATTTGTCTAGAAGCATCTGGATAGCACAGGTATTCATTATCAAAATGACTTTATCCTGTTGGTTGTTTTCTCATCCCACCTGCATACAAAAGCAGTGTATTTATACACCAAATCCTCCTGAATTTTCCCCATTTTTTGATGAACATTTTGCTTTCCTTGCCATGCTGGTCAAAGAACATCAGTTCTCAAGTAAGCAACAATTTACATGAGTCTTCAAAGAGAAGCAGAGTTAGGCTGAAATTCTGCACAGCACCTTTCAAGAAGTGCAGATGAGAACTTAAAAGGTAAGGAGGAGATGATGTTCCCATCATGTGAAGCCCCATGGTGCCTTCCCAGCCATGAGCTGTTTCAGGTCATCCTGGCACAGAATCATGCTGGCAGAGAATTGAGAGACACCTGCAAGCAGCCAAAACTGAAAGAGCCTCCCTTGGCCATCTGACAGGCTTCAGTGCTCCCCGAGGTGCTGTCGGGCTGCTCTGCAGCCCCAAAGGGCCCATCTCTGCCAAGGACCTGAGCCTGGCCCACTGCAGATGCCAAAGCAAGAGATGAAACCCTCAGGAGGCAGCCTCAGGGCTGTCTGTCCAAGCCTGCACAAAGGAATCCTCTTTTGGAAGAGGCTTTGGCCTTGCAGCTCTTCGGCATGACTCCACCTGGTGTGGAGGAATTGGAAGAGGAGGGAAAAGGGAGTGGGAGTGGGGGAGAGAGAACTTGATCTTGGAATTGTAGTGTTCAAGACACTGGATTTGCACTTTTTTACTCAATCTAGTTTATCTGCCCCATGGCATGTTCAGAGGATGAGTCACCAGGTGAGGAGTTTTCAAGGAGTGTCGGAAGGAGATGGCTGGGTTTGGGCAGGAGAACCATCAGATGCAAAGGGCTCATCTCCATCCTCTTTTCATGTCAGTGGCACAATTTTAATAGGAGGACTTTGCCTTCTTCCTCCAGCTTTAAGCTGATCATGGAGGAGCTATGGTACTCCAGAAGGCAAGAACAGCCTTTGGAACTGTCAGTGATCAAACTCACCTTAACATTTACATTAGCATTAACATCAATATAAAAATAGTTGTTATTACTGGCATCACATAACAAGAAACACTATAATCAGAGTAATTTTGCTTATTTTTTAACAGAGAAACAGTAAATTTCCAGTGTTGGTAGAAAAGCACAGATGAATGAAAATGATAAAATCTTTTTTTCCAAGGATTTTATTTTCCTTCTGAAGAGCAGCCTGATGTTGGTAGGTATCTTCACCAGGGCATTATTTCTGTGCATTTTCTTTCAATCTTCAGCCCAAATGACATATTCCTGGAAATACATCATGAAATCCCAACAGGAGGGTGCCATCTTCTGTTACACCTAGAATGTCTATCTTATTTGGTGACTGTAGGAACTACCCATCATGGATGCTTCCCTAACTGAGAAGAGTGGTGGCTTTCATTAAAGATTAAAATAAGAAAAAACTATAAAGAGGAGAAAAAATAATTTTGTTTTCACTAATGAAAACTTCAACAAAACATTTCCTCCCAAAAAGAGACTTTAAAAATTACATGCCTGATAATCTTGCTGTCTGTTTCAGTTTCCCTTTTGGAGGAAAGCCAATGGGAAGCTTGTGGCAGGATAGTTATTCCCCTGAAATATTGATTCCCTTAAATCTGTTGATTTAGCTCATGAGCCTGACACAAAAGTGTCATCAATTATCTGTGGGCAGGAGACCAAAATGTCTACTAAGTTCTTCAGACTTGTTCTAGTCTTTGATATCAGTGTTTTGAAGATTTATTGATCTGCCTACGCTGGAGGTGGAGAATTTTGTTGGCATTAAGCAGCTTAGTTCCTGTTTTCTCTAAGGAAATGACCAAAAAGCTACACTTTTGTCCCAGAGTCAGGGTACTTCAGGCAGCTGTTTATTAGCTTTCCCATACAGCAACTGCAGATGATCTCCACAAGAATGGGTGAGGAGGAGATAAATTTTCTGAAGTAGTTGTTTTGCTGGTGACCTCCAAATACATTTTGCTACATATTTGATCTGGTGATGTGGCAGGTAGAAAGCAGGTGGCTTGGGTGAGGATTATTTAGACTGAGTCTTAGATACGTGAGACAATATTTCTGTGTCCAGAAGTGTTCACCCCACTTCTGTTGCACCCACAAAATCCAAGTATGCTCCCCAGGCTTGGCTGTGAGGGGCTTCCTGGCCTGATTTTTTTTCCTGAATACTGTGCAAGGAATTTATTAAAATAAGGAGAAGAGTGTTTTCCTTTGAAAGTGTTTGTGTACACTCTCTCCTCACTGTAGGGCTGCTGCTGTGGACTCCTTGCCCGTCCCCATCCTGCCTGGTTTCCTGCTACGTGTTTGAATGAAACAGAATATATATCCTCATTAAAAAACAACAACAAAACCAAATCATTGGTTCAGAAGAAAGAATCCATATTTGATATAGCAGGAGTATTTCCTTCTTCATCAAGGCTGACACAGACACGTCTGACTTGGGATCCAGTGTTATCCATCCCAGCAGATGCGGTTTTGACTTGAGGATGTTAAAAATAAGCCGGTGATAACCGGATAACTGTATTTTGAAACAATTATTTCCTTGGATACAGAGAGAGACAGTGTGTGTGCTTCTAACATCTGCACTTTTTCTCATTTGTGAGTGCATGAAAACAGGAAAATAGCATGAAAGGCCCGAAGTGGAATTTTTGTTGTATCGCAATTCAGCCAATGAACTTCCACTGGAAAGAAATGGACACTTTTAACTGTGTTTTTAAAGCATGTAATATACAATTCATTATTGTGTCATGCATCCTACGATTGTGAGATACTCTTTATTACTCATTGTTGTATCAGACAACGTTTCTCTCCTGCATACATCTGGTTTTATGTAGTTTTAGCAATGGAAAAGAAAAAAAAAACAACACCAAAACATAGCACATGCTTTTGTGGCATCTCTTCCCAGTTGAGTTTCCATTGCTTTCTTTTTAAAGGGTACTTAGCATTTGCTTGGAACTTGGTATTTTTGAGGCAAGTCTTTATTTACAAGTGATGACATTAGAGATGAATAACACAAAGGGAATCAGTTTGGCAATATAATTTTGAAGTCAATCAAGAGACTCACAGTAATTAATAGATACTTCATTTTAATCTCTCACAACAGATGCGTGTGCTTCTCTTGGCAGTTAACTGCTTTCAGGCACTAATTTGATACCATATGGGTGTCAGATTTCTGATCTCAACAACTGCTTAATTAATTGATGTCTTTATCTTTGAATGGGTTGCGTCGGCTCAGATCAAAGACTTCAGTATTGCTATAAAATGGTAAATAGAGAGAGCTTTTCTTAGAGACTAATGCAGCATAAGACCAAAAAAAAATGGCATTTGTTGTGTTTATGATTGATTTCTCTTGGATACCATGTTGCCATAAGTGTGAGAAAGAGAGAGGAGCCAGAAAACAAAGCCAGTGCTGGGAAGCACGTAGGTAAAGTATTGCTAACCCCCTAAAATCATTAATCACTCTCCCTAATCAAAACAATTTAACAAAACCAACCCCCAGAGCTGGTTGTGGAAGCAGTGTGCTGTAGAAACAGATAAACAGAACCTCCAGGTTTTCACATTTTCTCTAGTCTATTCCAACAAATGGACCTTAACACGACGTTTGGGGAACCTTACAACACAAATACGGGATTTGATGTGAGATCCTCCAAGATCTGCTTCCACAGCTCACAGTCCATTGCAGTTCTCCTCACCCCATCTCTAGAAGGTACAGTAGAGGTGGAAAAGATGGAGACAAAAGATTGATGAAGATGATGAGCAGTATGGAATCTGCTGTATTGCCTGATAGAAGGAAGACATATAGGTGCTATAGGTGAAAAGGCAGCATTTATTCACTGTTTCTTACCATGCAGGAGGCCACAGTAATTGAAATTATGAAGCATAGCATTTTTTAAAAAAAAAAAGTAGTAGTTTTTTCACCCAAAGCATAATTAACTCGTTGTGACAGGATGTCATGGAAGCCAAGAGATATAAATGGCTTCAAAATAGGAATACAGGATTATACAAAGAATAGGTCCATTGATGAACATCAAAAACAATAGCCCAGATGCAATCTCTGGCTCAAATATTGTTTGAGCTGTTGATTGCTGGCAGTTGTGTGGCCTTGCCCAAGGAAGGGTCATTTGAGTTTGCCTGTTTTCTTCTGTTCCTTGCTAGCCATCCTCCAGCTGGCTGGTGTCAAAGAAAGGCCATTGAGGTGGGTGGATTTGCCCATCACAGCCTTTCCTCTTTGAAAAGGAGTTAACAAAAAAGTGGAATTTTGCAGAAGTTCCACATATCTCAACTCTGTCAGTCATGTCCTGTTTCTACTGTAACCACAAAATGACAAAAAATAACCCCATAAGGGTCTGGGATGGGGAGAGGAATCTTGCTGGGAAATAGGCAGTAATTTTACACAAACTTTCATGTTCACAACAAAGAATTATGAATTCCATCAGGAGACCCAGAATAACTATGATTTGGACCGTGATCAGGAATTGTTGCAAATGCCTTTGAAAATGTTGCATTTCATAAACAATTCTGCCTTAAAGAAAAAAAGAATGTTGTTACTTGTAACTGTAAAAATAAAAGCATGATTTTGTGTCTGGTAGCTGTATCAGGAAGGGAATTCCCCATCCCTGTGAGGAACATGGAGATTTCTTCTGAGTCAGGCATTTTTCTTACACCACAGTCTGAAGACAGTAAAATTTAACTTGTGCTTTCCAGTATAGTTTTAGTTTCAGTTTGAAAGGAGGTTTCTGGATTCAGAGTCTGAGTTCTTGGCTGATATCTACCAACAATATCAAGCCAACATTCCATATCACCTTCCCTCCCACCCTGCCCAGGAATGC
>NW_009954302.1:1213714-1240139 GCF_000747805.2 Chaetura pelagica
CCCCGTGGCCTTTGGTGGGGGGGCCCCCGGGGCGGGCGTTAGCCACCAAGGATAAGCTCTCACCGAGTGTCCTGAGGTGCTCACCTCCCCATCCTGCCCCGGAATGCCCATCTCTACTTGCCTGTTGTATTGCTGCCCCTTGGACCTGCAGCCATGGTTAGTTAATTGCAAATAACTTCTTGCAGATTATAAACTTAATCTTGCTCTTTGCCAACAGGTCATTCCCAACAGAGGACAGAGATCACTGGAAGCAACAACCATGGTTTCTTTGGCTACTGCTGTTTCTCCACCGGGTAGAATTCATGAGCTTCCAGAGATGTCCCATGGCCAGAGGATGAGCCCTGCCTGAGGCAGGCAATCCACAGTGTTGGTTGTGTGTGACACTGTTGGGAGAGCTCACAATACCCTGAAGTTTAGGTCAGAAGTGCCAGAGCTACAGCAGAATGGTACGGAGATCATCAACTCACATCCACGGGCAGAGAGAGAAAAGGAATGGTGTCACCCTGTCTCTGGAGTTTTCAGCTTCTCTTTTCCTGGAAATACGATGTGGAAGCATGGAAAACAGATTTTTAGATGAGTCACAGAATGACAGAATGACAGGAGTTGGAAGGGACCTCTGGAGATCTTTGAGTCCAACGCCCCTGCCAAAGCAGGACCAAAGCTAGGGCAGGGCACTAAAACTAACTCCAGGGTAACCTGCCTTATGAAGTGTCACCAGAATTCTGCGTGGGCCAAGGGAGGGTGTTAGGTCAACCATTCAGGGTCCTTAATATGGCTTTGCTTGTGAGCTTCTGCTTTAGAAAATACTGACTTAGCTTTATGCACAAACTGCCTTTGCCTCATGAGGAGTAGTACAAAAAATGAAAACGAAAATTCATCTGGGGTTGCAAGAAAAAGGAACATCCAAATTAATCAACAATTACCATCAAGTGCCGAGTTACTACAAATGATGCATGACTAACAGTTGGTGAAGTCTCAACTCTTCAGGTTTGTGGTTTCTTCTGTATTGGCTATCAGTAATGCTAAAAAAAAAGCAGAAGCGTTTTCTTAAAGTAAGACTTTCTTAGTGACGCTTGTCAGTGAGCACTGAACTCTGGCTGACACATGGCATGAATCATAATTATTGGAAAGCTTTAGAAATCTGTTTGTCCCTTCCTCTCCTCTATCCCCTGGAAAAATGCTTCCTTTATGGTTCTCATCAATGAAATGGCAGTAACTGGTCAGGCATCGACCGCCGGCGGGTGTCGTGCAAGCTGTAACTGGAAATCTAAAAACACACCACCACAACCTAATAGTGAAACTGTGGGCTCAGACAACTGATGAGGCAGAAAGGGTAGGTGTGAGTTTCTAGCACAGGCTGCCTGCTGACATCAATCCGTTTCCGGCTCACCTTACTTACAGGAGTAGCCCTCCTGAGATCAGCTAAATCAATCGGGTAAGCCAAACAGCTTTTGGACCTCTTGCTTCTCTGCAGACGTGTCCTAAATCGAAGAAGCTGGCTAGTGATTTCATGGACAAAGCTGCTTTCTACCACCCCTTGTAGCTTCTTACTCCTTTTTACAGAAATCAGTTCTTTCCCTTTTCTTGTAACATTCCCCATCTCACTCTTCATCCCTCTGTCTACCAGTGGAACAGTGGTTTCTGGCCCCCAAATTAAACAATGTACTAAAAATGGACACTACTGAGCGTAAGCAAATAAATATGATACAAGTGCTTAAAGGTGAAAGAAAGAATTCAGAACAACCAACGCAGGCACATATTGCAATGACTGCACAGGAAACGTTAGTACACAGCACCAGCAAACACAGATGACTGATTGCATTTGGCCTTTTGCTTGGACCTGTTCCAGATACCCAGCCACACATATTCTGCTCAGTATCTCAGTATGGGATCTTGAAAAGGTGCTGCAGAAATTGCAAAATTGGTGTCCACTCTGATGCAATCTTGTCTAATCGTTTTCCCACAGCCGTACATGGCAGCTCATGTTTCCTGAGTCCCACGATCACGTCTCTCCTTCCCTTCCCCTTTTATCTCTGTCTTTCTCCCCCTTGCTTCCTTTTCCTACTCAACCAGCTCCTCTGCACCATCACCCTGCCCTCCTGTTCCCCCAGATGCATATTCATCAGCTGGTGTAAATCAGCACCCGACGTGTTGATGACTAAGGGAGCGATGTCAGCTAAAAGCCTGGCTGAGAACACCGGTTTGAAATGCAGAAATTCAGTCTCACACCTCTGCCCCTCCTGGCAGTGAAGCTGCCCTGGGTGCTGGTGCCTGGCACAGCCCCTCCTCTCCACCTCATCCCTTTAAACTGTGAACCATTCACCAGGCTCTCTGTGATGACAAGAGTTAAGGTGCTGGGGCAAAAAGGTCCCGACACCCCGACAAGAATAACTTTGTGTTGCTGTAACACCCCTCCTAGGAAGTAACAGACAACTCAGGCTGCTGTTCTGCAGTGCAGAGTGGTTACATCAGGGACTTCAAACCCTCCCTGCTTCTCAGCAAGATGCCCCAGCTTTTTCTACTTCTCCTGGTCTTCCCCTGATTTCTGAAGTCCCCAGCAGCCCCTTCACGCAAGCGCATCAGGCGCCGCTTGCAGGCTGGCCCGCTTGTCATGTTAAGAAAACAATGGCTTAGATCCAAGCTAGAGTGTTTTTCTCTCTGTGGGATGATCAAAGGGCTGTAAACAAAGGCACCCAGAAGGTCTCCCAAGCAAGTTTCTGCAGCGATCGCACCGAGGTTGCAGACAATGGGCAAAGTACAGTAAAGTCAGTGAAAGTGAAAAAGGATTGGCAGGGAAAATTCTCAGAGGCTCAGAGAACCCAGTCAGCTGATGAAAAGGTGATTTAGTGATGTGTAACTGATTACCTCAGTGACAGGCCTCATCTTGAGTTTGGGCTAGTTTGCTTCATTTTGATTTTTTTCATCTCTTTGACTTTATGACACTATTGTTCCAGCCCGTGGCCCCAGAGAGATCCCACTCGCTCCCCTCTTGAACCATTGTAAGAAGAATGGTGGATCCAAGGGTGTTGGAAAATCCTGTGGCATTGTTTTGCTGTCATGTAAACCTGGCTACATTATCATTATTATCATAGACTGACATCTTTCATTGCCTGTACTGTTTTCCAAGACAAAAGAGCCAGCTGAGACTGGAACAAAGGAGAATACAGGGAAAAGGAGAGAATATGTCAAGCAAGAATAGCTTGGAAAGGGCCAAAAGTGGAAAAGGAAGTCTAATTCTAGCCTCATCCAGGGGAAAAAAGTTTTTTGAGAAATGTAAACAAATCAGGAAATCCTGGCACTTACTCCAGTTCCGATTTGGCGAAGCACCCCAGCCCTTTCCCTGTGTGTGAGCTGCTGTTTGTGAATGAAATCCAGATTAGCTTATTCATTGAGCCCTGCCAGTCCCACAGTTTCCAGGTTTCCTTTTGCCTATGGCATAGCTTAAACCTTAAAATAATAATAATAAAAAAAACATATGCATGTTATTAACTCTCCATATTCAAATGGAAATACAATGCTATCATAAATCTCTCTCTCTCTTTTTTTTTTTCTAATGTAAATTCCTTTCTCCAGCATGAAGCTGCAGGAAAGCCATTGTATCTGCACAATCTAAACTTGAAAGGGAATTTTTGTTAAACTAGTTATGATAGGGGAAACATGTTTTTCACTGAGTTGAAAGATTAAAGTTGGTCATAAAAAGGGGTGGAGGGGCTGGGGGAGGATTATTGGTTGCTCAACTAACGATTAGATACAGGACTTCAAGGACAAATTAAGGAGCACAAAAAGAAAGATTTCTGAAGATAAGTGAAACCAGTTCCAATCATATAAAATAAAAGATGCCTTGTTTATCACAGGTTTTAATCTCCCCTAGTTCTATTCTACCCCTATTAGTCTAATTAGACAAAGAGAGTGTAAACCCCAAGAGAGACAACCAATCTTTTGTAGACCTTGAAGTCTGCCCAGCATATCTGTCTTCCAACTTGCCCTTCTTTTTTGCCTGTCTCCCAGCATGGGTAATTTCCCTCTCTCTTGTGATTCCAGCTTAAATTACTTCTTTGTAATGTATTTTTCCCCCCACTTGATTTTATTTTGGATTCCTTATAGAAACACAACACCGGTTGCCAAAATTCCATTTTTTCCTGAATTCAGAAGAGTTTCTGGCTCATTTGCACTGTCTGAGCAGGGCAGAGGGGGAGCAGGAAGATGAGAGGGGACTGAAAGCTGCTGCTCTTGTCTCAGGCAGGGTTTCTCTGTGCTGTAGTACAGGGACTACTGAGGGAAAAACTGAAGGATAGTTCAGAACCCATAAAAAACCAACACAACAGACCTGGGAGAGGTGGATTCAATCACCCAGCTTGAAATGGCCAAAAGAAACAAGTGTACTTTGCCCATGGAGAAATGAGGAAAAGAGTCTGCTGAATACCAACTGGTAGCAGTGATGAGCTCCTATGAGAAGTTTCTCTGCACAGTGAATTGCAAGGAGTCAGTGAAAAGCCCCCAGTCTGCCCCAGATGATTTGGGCTGTACAGATGGCTTTGGCTCAGGGCTGAGGAAAACAGGAGCAACCTCAGCCCTGCTCTGAGGTGGGCACACATGCAAGGATGCAACCGAGATGGTGCCCCTGTGCTTTGCACACTCTCAGTCAAACCTCTGTGAAATTGAAACGTTGGAAGAACTGCTTGAATTGCTGAAGAGCTGGAGCTGTTCTTATTTCCAGAAGGAGCTCTGCTTCATAGAATCATAGAATCGGTTGGGTTGGAAAGGACCTCAAAGTACATTCAGTTTCAGCTCCCCTGCATGGGCAGGGACACCTCCCACCAGCCCAGGCTACTCCAAGCCCCATCCAACCTGCCCTTCAACACTGCCAGGGATGGGGCAGCCACAGCTTCCCTGGGCAACCTGGGCCAGGCTCTCACCACCCTCACACTCCACAATTCCCTCCTCATGTCTCACCTCAATCTCCCCTCCTCCAGTTTTCATCCATCCTCCCTTGTCCTCTCCCTCCCTGCCCTTGTCCCAAGCCCCTCCCCAGCTTTCCTGGAGCCCCTTCAGGCCCTGGAAGGTGCTCTAAGTTCTCCCTGGAGCCTTCTCTTCTCCAGGCTGAACACCCCAACTCTCCCAGCCTGTCTCCAGAGCAGAGCTGCTCCAGCCCTCAAATCATCTTCACCATCTCCTCTGGACTTTCTCCAGGAGCTCATTACTTATCTCTGTGTGTGTGTGTGTGCTCATGTGTGACCAAGAGCAGTGTTTGAGAGAGCAAAGACAGAGAAGGTAGTGTTTCCACAACCATCTTTCCTGCATGAAATTGGTTGCATCTTCTACCTGGAGATAATAAGCAATGACTGTGAGCCATCCTGAGCTGGAATCACAGTGAAAGAAACTTGGTTTCATGTTATTGTGATATTACCTTAATGTCATGAGCCTCTTTTCCTTGTAGAATCTGGACCTTACTGTGATTTACCTGGTGGTAAAACTAAAGTGACACTGTTTTGTTTCTTTTTTTCCAGGTAGATTCTTTTTCATTTTTTTTTTAGTGGTAGGAGCTAAAGCAGCATTTTTAAAATTGACATGGCCTAAAGATAAAATTCTGGAAAGTTTTTCAAATGTTGCTTTTCTGGCAGTTTTTTCAAACACTTACATTTTTTTAGCACCATTAATTTTGTGGCCAGAAACCAGAAAATGTTGCTACCTACCTCAATTTCCTTAAATTTTTAAAAATGCAAAATACTATAAAGAAGTTGGTGTTTTGAAGTTCTCAATTGTTTTAAAACCTGTTCCTGGATTAAAACCTGCTTCCCATTAGTTTAAAGCCTGTTTATTTAAAGACTGACTACAGTCCACCACACAAAATGGGGATTCTACCTGCTGTGTTGGACATAGCCCTCCAGCCTGGGAAATATCAGTCCTTTCCATGTGGTTTGTCACCCAGTTGGACCCATGAAGGCTGCAACCAAATGCCTGTTCTTCTCTCTCTGAAGTGAACTGCTCTTGGGGAGCAGGAGGAGGGAAGGAGCAGAGGAAGGTGGGCTGAGGCCTGGGAGGACTCGTTACACACCACTGTGCTGGAGCCTGGAGTTGCCAGCTCAGCTGCTGCCTGGAGCCATGGAAGCCACAGGGACTGTCAGACAGAGAAATGAGCTTGGTTAGGGCCATCATTCTGAGGACCTTTCAGTGTAGGATCCTGATTCCCATCACCTGCAGAGGCAGGGGCAGTCGAGTTGGCTGTTCTGAATGCAGCACTGTGACTGCTCCTGCATCTGGAAGAGACATCTGTAGGACCTGTAAAATAGATCTCAAATATACATTAATTTTTTGCTCTGACTTCACTGCTGTCAGGGCTATAAAAACAACTTTTTTCTTTTTTTTTCTTTTCTGCCAGGGCACGATTAATGATGAATAAAATAATCTGGAGAGAAATGAATTTACAGAACTATGCCTTCCTGCCTTCTGTTGCTCTGGAGGCAAAAAAAAAAGAATCCAGCAGATGTGTATGAGCACTCAGAGGAGTGCTTGCAAAAGCCATAGATGGTACATCTCTGTTACCCTGTCAAGGGAAAACTGCAGCAGTGCTATTAATCTCAGGCTGTTTCTGTAACCTGCGTAGTGCTCTAATTCTCCAGTGTGGAAAAGAAGGGAAACAGGTGCTCCATCTCCTCAGCATCTGGTTTGGATGACCACAATACTCCAACCACCTGCACTCTGCAGTCCCGCCAAGCCTTGGCTGCTATTGTATTAGGCAGGACTGGCTGCCTAGAGCAATAAAAAGCCTTGTTTATCAGCTGTGCCATAGGAACAGGGGTTGTGAGGAGGGGACAGAACAAACAAACCTGGAAAAAATACCTAATAGGAATGAAAAACCTGCTCTGTATCTTGAATGGGGTTTTTTTGACCATGAAAGGCTTTTTTGTGTGTGTTTTATTTTTGGAAAAGGCAGACCAGCCTTGTGGCAGGTTTTCCTGTCTGAGCTGACAGTTGGCACCCGTGTTAAGAGGGTGATAGTTTTGTTTAGCATCAGGTATCAGATTTTAGGACTTGAAGAGGAACTGCAGTTTCACATTTTAATACAGAACTGTTTTTGCAGACTCTGTCGAGTTTTATCTCTGCAGCTCTGACTATAAACATGATGATTCACATCTTACTAAGAATGGGTTTAGGGCGATGTAGGATTCAAACTGAAAATTTGCCCAGAACCTGATATGCTGCACTTTATTCTATTTTAGGTTTCCTCTTCAGGGCTGGCAAAGCCATCTCCCTGACTCTGAAACAACCAACACATTCAGAAAACCGAGTCAGGGCAACACATTTCAGAAGATGCCGTAACGTGAGCAGCCCCAGCAAAGTTGATGGTATCACTTACAGCCTTAAAATCACGCACAGGTTTTTTTAGGACCTTCTTAAAGATGACGAATTATTCGGTGCTAAAACAAAGGCTCAGCAGATGGTCTGCCCAGATCCTGTCCTGCAGCCTGCAATAGCCTGATTATTTTTTTTTGTGCCCTTGTGAAAGCTGCTTTATTTGGGGGCGTTTTGCTTTTCCCTACTGGTACAATCACAGAATCATGAAGGTTGGAAGGGACCTTAAAGATCATCCAGTTCCAACCCCCTTGCCATGAGCAGGGAACCACCAGACCAGGCTGCACAAAACCTCATCCAACCTGGCCTTAAAATCCTCCAGGGATGGGGCATCAACAGCCTCCCTGGGCAGCCCATTCCAGTTCCTCACCACCCTGAGAGTGAAGAATTTCTGCCTAATATCTAACCTAAATCTCTCATCTCCCAGTTTAAAACCATTTCCCCTTGTTCTATCACTATCTTCTGGGATGAAAAGCCCCTCCCCAGGTTTCCTGGAGCCCCTTTCAGGAGCTGGCAGGTCTCCCTGGAGCCCTGTCCCTCCCTGCGGGCGGGGGGTCGGGGTGACCCCCGGGCCGGGCAGCGGGACCCGCCGCTCCCTGGGCCGTGAGCCCCAACTACTGACACAGCCGGGAACTGCGCCCGAGCAGCTCTCGGAGCCTCAAGTCCAGTTATTTTTCATGCTGTCCAACCTAAACCTCTCCTGGCACAGCTTGGGGCGATTTCCTCTTGTTCTGTCACCTGGGAGAAGAGACCGACCCTCCCCCTGCTCCCTTCAGGGAGTCACAGGGAGCAGCAAGGTCTCCCCTCAGCCTCCTTTTTCCAGGCTGAACAAGTTCCCTCAGAGGTTCCTGGTCAGACTTTTTTGCATTGGACCCTTCACCCTTCTTTTGGACGTGCAGACCCAGTGGGTTTGCAGTGAGGAGAGAGTTTGTCTTGCCCCCTGGAACTGGGGCTGGTCCAGTGGCCTTCGCGTGTCTGCGACGTTGGACTTGGACACCAGGGAAGAGGAACATCTTGTCTCTCAGCTTCTGAAAAATATTCCAGGATGGGTGTGTGTGTAGTTTATGCTTCCCAATGATGGCTTTGCTGGGAAAAAAAGTCTCCTCTGCCAGGCAGGAGGAGGGCTCTGCCAGGCAGGAAATACTTGTGTGGAGTGGTGGACACGACGATATAAACAGGTAAAGAAAATCTGACAGTGCTTATGCAAAGAGTGGAGCCATTAAGTACTCAGCTTGCAAACATAAAGGGACACCTGCGAGACAACATATGGAGCACTGGATTTTGTTAGATAACAGCTTTTTCTTTTTGTCTGCAATGATCCATCTCACTTCCCAGTTTACTGCACCTCGCACATAAATGCCAGGGTTTAAGATCCACAGCTACCCATCCAGAAGATTGATGGTGTAAGGCATAAAGCTAAAAAAAGGCTAAAACACAGGGTGGAAAAATGAGAATAGATGGGAAATATCACTGTACTCATCAAAGGGCTGATATATATCACACTTATGCACCCACTGCTACACTCCCTGGACATGGTTAAAAAGAAAAACCCGTGCTCAGAGAACTTTGGTGTTGCCACACTAGTGGAATTACACGAGAAAGAAAGGAATTCCAGTTCCTTGGGACTCTTTTTTTCCTGTCTAAGCAGATGCATCTTCTCAGATTCACTCTGTTTTTACAGTAACCACTATGACTAATTGTATATTTGGATAAAAAATAGGGAATCTTATTTCCAACATATGAAGCGTGGTGATGAGCCATGGCTGAATTCAGTCCCAAGCCTGGATTAAGTTATGATCTTATTGGCCCCTGTGTACAAATTATGACATTTAAGATATCTATCCTATGTTATACATGGAGGGAGAGAAGGGAAGGGAAGGGAAGGGAAGGGAAGGGAAGGGGAAGGAAGGAAGGAAGGAAGGAAGGAAGGAAGGAAGGAAGGAAGGAAGGAAGGAAGGAAGGAAGGAAGGAAGGAAGGAAGGAAGGAAGGAAGGAAGGAAGGAAGGAAGGAAGGAAGGAAGGAAGGAAGGAAGGAAGGAAGGAAGGAAGGAAGGAAGGAAGGAAGGAAGGAAGGAAGGAAGGAAGGAAGGAAGGAAGGAAGGAAGGAAGGAAGGAAGGAAGGAAGGAAGGAAGGAAGGAAGGAAGGAAGGAAGGAAGGAAGGAAGGAAGGAAGGAAGGAAGGAAGGAAGGAAGGAAGGAAGGAAGGAAGGAAGGAAGGAAGGAAGGAAGGAAGGAAGGAAGAAAGAAAGAAAGAAAGAAAGAAAGAAAGAAAGAAAGAAAGAAAGAAAGAAAGAAAGAAAGAAAGAAAGAAAGAAAGAAAGAAAGAAAGAAAGAAAGAAAGAAAGAAAGAAAGAAAGAAAGAAAGAAAGAAAGAAAGAAAGAAAGAAAGAAAGAAAGAAAGAAAGAAAGAAAGAAAGAAAGAAAGAAAGAAAGAAAGAAAGAAAGAAAGAAAGAAAGAAAGAAAGAAAGAAAGAAAGAAAGAAAGAAAGAAAGAAAGAAAGAAAGAAAGAAAGAAAGAAAGAAAGAAAGAAAGAAAGAAAGAAAGAAAGAAAGAAAGAAAGAAAGAAAGAAAGAAAGAAAGAAAGAAAGAAAGAAAGAAAGAAAGAAAGAAAGAAAGAAAGAAAGAAAGAAAGAAAGAAAGAAAGAAAGAAAAGTATATTTAACTGGTAGGAGCTCAGATTTTAAGCTCAGCAGCAGTTTGTGGAATGCTCCTGATATTAGAGCTGTGATTGAAGGCTGGTGTATCTGCAGGACTGTTTTTCAAATTGGTTAAATGATGCTGTTGCACTCAAAAAAGCTGTTAAACCAACTTCTGATCCCTAGGGATTAAGCAGACTGACTATCGCTCGTGCAGCCAGGAAAATCCAGTTCTTAGCAATGACCACTTATTCCTGGTAATGATTAAATAGGTTCCACAGGATCATTTGAAAAGTGGTTTGTTTAAATACCATTTATTTGAAGGCCATTAAGTCTCTGGAGTTCAAGGGTAGCAAGGGAGATAATGTCAAGGCAATGATACCACATCTCTATTTTATGACACCTGCTGCACCATAGATCATATTTTGTACGTGATTTAGGTGCAGAGAAAAGTGATTCTATTAATCCATCTTCTCCTCCACCTTCTATCAAGACAGTTCATATTAAGTAGGGAAGTTGGGAGGATAAGGAAGTTAGGACGTGACCATAAGCAGTCTCTTTGTCAAAGGCTACAGTCAAGGCACTGCAAAATCTTCTCTGCAGAGTGCACTGTCTTGTCACAGTGCCATGATGTCACACACCCTTGATTCACCACCTCCTAAAAACCAATTTTGTGTGTTTGCTTAAAAGCAAACACCTGTTGTCTGGCGATACGTGGGTGCTGTTTCAAGGCTCCCTCCAGAGATGCTGTTCTTAGAGGTACCACAACTTGTTTGTTTAGTAAAAAGCTGTGAGGCTGGAAGCCAGGCTCTGCTGAAGGGGGTGGCAGAGCTCCAGTTGGAAGAATTGAGGCCAGGATCTTTTTTTCCCATGCTGTTCCCATAAAGTGAATTAAAAAAAATAAAATATGTGAAAGTAGGACAGAGCAGAGCTCTCCATGATCATAAATTTGCACCGTATCCTGGTATTCATACACAGGCACCAGTGCCTTTGAAATCCCTGAGTCAATGGGAGACTTGCCTGACAAAGAATTACAGGATTACATCCTCAAATTGTTGAAGTTCCATGTGCGTAGCTGAACACAATTTCCTTTGAAATGAAGACAAAAAACCCTGGTAAGGTTAAAAAGTGAATCTGAATTTTGTATTTTTTTTTTTCTGGGTCTGTCATTCTTGCCTTGGGTCTCATTTTTGGAAACACAGACTTGGATGGGACCCAACACTTTTTCAGCACCTCATCATTATTAACTCCGTGTTTCTGTGTGAATGTCAATTTTCCAGTCCTCGCTGACTAGACAAGCAGACAAAGCTGAATCAGTCAAGGCATGCTTGACACTTCTCCTACAGCAAAGGAAAAAAGAGTGGAGGAACTTGAAAAATGGGCATCAAAACACAAAGTAGTTAAAATGACTGCACTAACTCTACCAGGGCAGTATCAGACAATCAGTTAAAACCATGGATGCTAAGAAGTCTATAGGAAGCAGCAGTGAAAATAAGACATTTGAAAGCAAGGGGGTTTACTACAAAACAGCATTTGAGTTTACCAGAAGCCACGTGAACTAAAACAGCTGCTATATATGAGAACGAAACTCATCTAAATAAATGGTTTACTGTGGGTTTCCTCAGCTTGCCAGGATTTTAGTGTGTTTACTGTTTCTCTGTGGTGGCCATATAATTTCTGACAAAAGCACCATACAGAATCAACTTTAATCCACTGAAAGAAATGTTCACCACCAGCTACCTATTTCTGACACGTTGAGGCAGACAGGCATAAATCAACATCCTGTTTCTCTTTCACCTCCATGTCTCACCCAGATCTTCAGCTGGGTAGACTAAGGCACAGGGAGGTCTGGCAACTTAGGCAATTGCACAGTAAATGGGTAGTTTAGGTGGGACCATGGCCTGAGAGTCTCCCAGTCCCCACTGGTTTGTGGCAACCACAGGCTTTACAATCTACCCGTGGGAACAAGTGGATGGAACTGAGCAGAAAGTGGGACCAGCAGCTAGTAACAAACCCAGTAACTCCTCTTCTACAGTGAAAAACCCAGTAACTCCTTTTCAACACTTACTCTCCTTATTTCAACTCTTGCCATCTAGGTTTCCATTCACTTAAAGGTGCCTTTATCTGAAAAAAAAAGCAATGCCTTATGTGTCCATAAGGAAAGGTCTTCTGTTCTTCTTATGTTCCAGCTCTGGCAAGGCCCTGCTTTCCATCAGGAAGCACCCAGCCCAGTCCTCGTGCCTAAGATGTGTGACCACACACCGCCTGGATCCAGCCACTGAGCTTTGCTCAGGAACTAATGTTTAACTCTTCCAGGCATGTTTTTTACACCACCAGCTCATTGGTGTCAGCCCTGCTGCTGGGGGAAGCCACTGAGCTCCCTTCCTGCCCCAGAACACACTGTTCATACCCTGGGCCTGCCCCTTCCCTTCTGTTGACACAAGCATTTTGGGGAGGAACCTAGGGCAGGGAGCTGGATCATGTTGGAGTTGACTGGGTTCACTCAAGGACTATTTTAATTCATTCTTTCTGGACAGCTCAGCTCTCTGCTATGGTCCCACATGAGCCTTCAGGGAGAGGGGGAGTATGGAGAGGGAAGGAATGACTGAGGCACACGTACAACCAACGCAGACTGAATTTGTCAGCTGTAGAGAGGTCTCAAAGGGTGTGGAGGAGAGATTAAAGAAAAGGGGGTTATTTGTGCCAGTTCCAGGAAATCAATGTGGCATGAGCTCACCCCTCATGAGCAGCAGAGAATTCAGATGGGAGCAGCAATGGTGGACAGAATGTTTCTCTTATGTGTAACGCTCCAATCCAAACTCACACCTTATGAGACGTCAGAGAACCCAACCACAAGACACAATTCCTTGCAGACCAGGCTCCATTGGCTCTGCTGTTCACAGACCCACTCATTTCTTTTTAACTCTTTGATAAAGAGCTGGTGGTTCACTCTTTGGGAAAGATCATGATAGCACCTGCTGCCTTTGCTTTCATGGAATCATAGGATGTGTGGGGTTGGAAGGGACGTTTAAAGGTCATCTAGTCCAGCCCCCCCTGCAGTGCACAGGGACCTTTTTAACTAGATCAGGTTGCTCAGAACCTCCTCAAGCCTGACCTTGAGTGTCTCCAGGAATGGGGCCTCCACCACTTCTCTGGGCAACCTGTTCCAGTGCTTCACCACCCTCATTGTTCCTAATATCTAATCTAAATCTACCCTTCTCCAGTTTAAGGGCATTGCCCTCAACCCATCCCTCCCTGCCCTTGTCCCAGGTCCCTCCCCAGCTTTCCTGGAGCCCCTTCAGGCACTGGAAGGTGCTCTAAGGTCTCCCTGGAGCCTTCTCTTCTCCAGGCTGGATACCCTAACTCTCCCAGCCTGTCTCCAGAGCAGAGCTGCTCCAGCCCAAGGATCATTTTTTGTGGCCTTTCTCTGGGCTTGTTCTAACAGCTCCAGGTCCTTCCTGTGTTGAAGGCTCCAGAACTACACACGGTTACTCCAGGTGGGGTCTTACAAGAGTGGAGTAGAGGGGGAGAATCACCTCCCTCCACCTGCTGGCCAAACTTCTTTTGGTGCAGCCCAGGATGTGATTGGCCCTCTGGGCTCTGAGTGCACATTGTCTGCACCTATTTCTAACCTGTCTGTGTCAGGTTTGCAGTGCTGGTTTCTTTGCTTCATTCTGAAAGCAAAATGAAGTCTTTATGAGAGGAAACAGTTCATGATTTTAAGAGGTTTTTCCTAAAATCAATGACATTTCATTTAAGAAAAAAATAAGGTTGATAAGGAAATCAGTATTATGAAGACTGGATGGATGGACGGATGGATGGATGGATGGATGGATGGATGGATGGATGGATGGATGGATAGGTAGGTAGGTAGGTAGGTAGGTAGGTAGATAGATAGACAGACAGGCAGGCAGGCAGACAGACTAAAAATGGCCATGTTTTTTCACCAACTCCTATGGGAGACAGTTTCACAGGGAATTGTGGATCTTACTGTAAAGATATTTTCTTGCTTATTTCTTCCATATTTATATTTTTTACATACATATCTGCACTACCTAAAGTTCTCAATTATTAGTAATGGTCCTTCAGTAAAAGTATATTTAATGCCTCCGATCTCTAAATCTTCTCTCATAAATACATCTCTTCAGACCTTTTACTTTAATCCAGTTTCAGTATGGATTTTTGCTTGCCAGAGAAAGGAACTGTTCCAATGACATGTCTGTGCCCTAGAGCCAAAAATTGTGTTGGTCCTTTCCTGAGACCTTATTGTTTCAAAATCTCGTTTAACATTTTGTCCATAAAAGCTGGACAAAAATAGTAGTAATGGTTCAGGGCAATTTTGGGGAAGACATACTGTCTAATTTCTGAGCTTTTGATTGTCTCAGATTTTGTTTTAGGGAAGACTTGGTTTAGGATTTTCTTCCTGTCCTTGTTCTCCTTTCCATCTCTTGCTTTTTTTTTTTTCCCCTTTTTTTCTTTTGGATTTTTTTTTTTTTCCAGAGAACTGAAAAAGAAGAAAAGCAAGAAGGGAAAGAAAACTTGTTGAATTAGTTATTTGTAGTGTTGTTGCCCTTGCCTACCTGAGCAGGACTCAGTCCAGAGTTATACTAAAGTCTTCTTTCTACTCTCAGATGTAGTTACTAAAACAAATCGATTTTACCTCTACAACCATTTAAAAACTAATTCATTATTCTCCATGCTCACTAAGAAAACCTTTCACAAGCTCAGACTATTTTTCTTCTTGCTTACTACAGTCCTGCCCTCTCAGATCTTCCTGACATTCACCTTGGCCTGTTTCAAGTTACCCAAAATGCATCCACGGGACACATCAAAAAGTAAACGGGGAATTGAAAAGTTAATCTGTAAGTATGAAAAGTTTACATAATACTACCTGGAAATGACTGGTTCCTGTTCAAATTAGCAGGAGAGATGATAGATATGTTCAAAGCATGCTTGAAAGCTGATGGAGATGTAGGCAAAATCAATACTGGCCTGCCTGGTGTAACAGGCTAAAGCCAACACTGTCTTGAGACCTTCTTCAGATAGTGAGAGATTTGTACCATTTCAGTTAAGCCTCAGCTATACAGCTATAAAACAAAGAAGCCACTCATTGAGCATGCTGAGTTCAATGCATGCACTTGGATTATGTGTCTCTTAAAACACCCACTGAGACTGACGGTTCCCCACTATGCTCTCCAGAACCTGGATCTCAATCTGGGAAATGAACTTAGTTCAGCCTTGCCTTGGTTTTGGTATTTCAGTTGTCAGCTACAGGCTGGGAGATTTCCAAGGAGTAGACGTAGCCACTGTAAATTTTCCCCTTGTAATTGTTCCCTCCTGTCTGCACCTTCATTGTGGGATGGTGTGGGGTCAGAAGCGGCTCTTCTGCTGGAGGTTGCCCTACCCTGACCACCTCTGACAATAAAAGCTACCAGAGCATTTTGTGCAAAACATAGATGTCAGCCAACATTCCCAGCCAGAGGCTCACTCCACTTTGTACATACTCCTATTTCCCTTCTTTCTTGCTATTCCTCCTAACCTTTCATTTCAATTATTGACGGGGGTGGGGGGGGGAGGGGGGGGGGGGGAAAGAAAAAAAACCCAAACAAAACCAACCCAACCACAAAATCAAAACACCTCCAGTCCTCAGGAGAAATGCAGCAGACCACGTAAGCACTGCCTGACTCACGATGTTCTCCACCAGTCTCTTCCAGCAAAAGCAGGGGATAGAGAACGACGTGGGCAGACAAGAGAGCTCAGGGCCAGGCGCCTCCTGCACCCTTTCCCCAGGGCTGTCTGCCTCTGCCCAGCAGCCCACAGAGGACACAGCAGCCAGACGACTCCTACACAAAGTTGGCCCGCCTGGTTGCACTGAGAAAGCTTCTCCTTTTGTCTTCCCTGCAGGATTTTGGAGCCAGGGCACAGGGCACATGCCACGGGTGAGCACGGGCTCCCTTTTGCCGTCACCGCGCTGGCCCTGGCGGGGGCTGCGCACATCTTGGCGTGGGGGGAATTGCAACTCCTCCTTCCCCACCTCACCAAGTCAGGAGATGAGACTCAGGTCAGTGATGTGACACAGCACCAAAACCAAGAGGAAAAGCCTGTTCTTACTGCCTGGGATAAAACAGACGTATTCCCCCAAGTCATGTGGGCTGTGAGTGAAGAAATGGCTTTGCCAGCCGGTCCCGGTGGGACAGGACATCAGTGAGTGGTGCCTTACAGTCCTCCAGGAGTCACAAAAGTACCAGAAATGGGGAAACTGCCCTCAGTTCCCAGGACCCTCACAGGAGAGGCTCCATAAAGGACAGGCATTTGCAGAGGAAACTGTTCTGCCATGCTGCAAAGTGCCAGCTGTGTCAACAGGATTTAGCCCAGCCCTAACTCTTTCCTTTCAGACCAGCCTTCAAATCAGGACTGGCAACTTAGCCACCAGGCCTGGAAAAAATGCATTAGGCAATGTATCTTTGAGCAGGAAAACCTTCAAAAAATAGTATCCCCATGCCCTCCCTAAGGCCCACGTTGTTGGACCTGCTCTCCTGACCAGCTTTTGGTCCTAGACCACTGAAGAACTGGGTGTGCATCGAAACTTGTTTTGCAGATGGTCTGAGATGGTCTGAGGCAGCTCTGCAAGCACCCCAGACAAAATCACAAACAATTTAAATTATTCCCAGAAGTCCCTGAGTCACATTTGTTCCAAACAGAAGGAATGGCAGTAGGGATGCTGCTCCCAGGCTGTTCCCTGGACCCAGGCTTTCCCCCACTAAGACAATTTCCCAAGGCATCTCTAAGGATGTCTCCCAAGAGGGTTTTATCAGAAACCAAGACAGCACAGAAGTGTCTCTTCTTCTCTTTCCAACCCAGCAGTCTGAGTGGTGCTGAGCCTAGAGGCTCTGGGACAGGGCAGTTCTGATGAAGATAATAGGAACAGGCATCTGGGGAGTGTTTTGGCTGTGATTTTAAGAAGTAGAAAAAGTGGAGACAAAGTTGAAGCCAATGGGAAAGCAATAAAAAGCTCCAGACCAACAGCCTACAAAGGTCAGTGCACTTCTGGAGCCTATTTCACAGTCTTTTTAGACTCTCTCCACCCTCTGAGCACCACGTGTGTGCCCCAGAATGCTAGTCCTGGGAGATTCCAGGAGGATCAGTCCCACCTTGCTGGAGGCAGGAGGCCAAGCATCTTGTGGCTCATCTCCCTGAGATGAGCCTCACACTTGCTTCAGCCCCAGAAAAATCTTCCCATGGATTTCACATTTGAAATCCATGCCTCTTCAAGATTTTTGTTTCCTCTTTGCCTGCTTGGGCACAGTGGCTGTAGACAATCCTTTTGCTCAGGCCAGGCTGATGGCACCAGGTTCTAGTGGTATGTGAGCAGGGGATGGAGAAGGGTCCCTTAGCAGCCCATGCTGGTGGACCTGCAGTAATGAACAGGCATCCATCCTGATGTGGCTCATCAAACATGGGGAGCCTGCCACCAGTGCAGAAGGGTGGCAGGGTGTCTGGGAAAAAATAGGGTCCAGGAATGGAGAAGGCTCTGCAGCTGTGCAGGTCCCACCAAATGGCAGTGGGGAAAGAGAGCCCTGCCCCTAAACATTGCCTTTGGGACATGACTGGGGGTGCAAGAAGTAAAGGGGACTGTTGGGGTGACAGTGGTTTCTCGGGTGCTGTGACTGGATAACATGGACAAGGTCTGTAGGGATGAAAACAGCCAGTGGTGGGCATGAGCATAACAGCACCTTGGCCCTGAATTCAGCACAAATCAACCTCCTTTCAATCAAGGGAGAAGCTCTTCTGTTGGTAGCCAGAGGGTGAAAGTCTGTCTGTAGCTAGGGCCAAGTAAACATGCATTGACTTTCTGATTTTTAAAAAGATCTTTCAAAAATCATGTTTGCAAGTACCCAAGAACTTCTGCCAAGAAACTTCCATGGGGGAAAAAAATTACACTTGTTCTTTTAAATTCTAATAGGAAATGTGCCATAAGTTGAATTTATTAATACAACTGATGAACATAAAATGTTGTGAACTTTGGCATATGTCTGTTGGAGAGCTGGAATTTAGTTCATCATGCTAGGGATGAGTAGAGGGGTAAAACATTTAGGAATATTCCTTCTTCTTACTCCACACCATTACAGAACTTCTGCTTGGATTATCAGCTTATGGAATACTCTAACTGCTCTGATGACCAGCATTTGAGTAAGGATTTGCCTGCTGGGGGAGAGAGCAGAGGCTGACAACTGACTCATCTCATGAGATCCCTTTTCTAGGCAAGTATTTACCTCGTTTTCCAATGACTAATTGCCCACATTCTGAAAATAGTAGATCCAAGTGCAACAGCCCTGCTTCATGCTGAGGTCAGGAAAGCTACTGTGCATCTATTAGAGCTCCCCACTGTTCCTCTTGGCAACAGCTGAGCCCAGTCTGGCCCTTGACCAAAGGGAGACCAAACAGTTTCCAGGACTCTAGACAAAAAAGTAAAGCTAAAGTAATGAAATAATTGGCTGGTAATGCTTCATGTTGATGTTATCCTGGTTTGAGTACTTCTAACTCCTTCCCAACAGGGGTCTAAGTCTGCTTTGGTGCCCGGGCTCACCAAAAAGCTTTGTTGTCCACAGGAGGTTCTGGTGTGAGCCCTGATCAAACCTGTGGTGGGAGGCTGAGAGGGCTGAGCCCCACCTGCCCCCTTGGCAGCCAGGGCAGTCCCAGCACCAGTAAGATCAAGCAGGCCTGGTCTGGTTGTCCACCACTGGCCCTGGAGTGCCTCACAGCACCACCAAACAGCCTCGCTTGGGCAAGCCAGCCTGTGCATGCCTGTTGCTGGAAAGATCCATGTCATCAGCAGCTGGATCCTCTGGGGAAGGCAGGATGCCTGGGTGCTGAGCTGCCTCAAGAACAGCATGGGTGCATGACACCCACACCTCGGCATCCTGGGGTCAGACTTGCAGCCTTTAATCATCCCCTGACCTGCGTCTCACCTCACCCTGTGCATTTACCTGGAGAAACTTTGGTCTGCTTGGACATACTATGCCTGGCTAAACAATGGGTGTCAAAATAAGTGCAACCTCCTGAAGGATCTGGGGAAATCAGGGGTGAAATTTGTTGCCAACCTGTCAAACAAAGAGTAAACACTAGCTTATTTGTGTGTAGCTGGGTTAGAGATTTGTTAGTTTAGCCCCGGGGCTGTGTTGCTAACTGTTCTGTCAAAATAGGGTAAACAAATGCCTTAAGGCTAGAAATTACCCATATGGATCCAAACTGGGAGGCTGTGGGCAGTCACAAGGATGGTTCGAAGAGTTACACCATCTTATCTTAAATAACATGAAATTGTATAAGCCAAAAGTACCCGTTGACTTGTGTGTCTCTATTTTTAATGATCCTTATGTCACCGACTTGCTACACTGATAAAAAGTAAGACTTAAAGCTCTGATATGAAAAAGTTGGGTTTGTCTAGGGATGTATATAAAGTGGCCTTAGAAAGGAGAATCAATGAAGGGAAAAGAATGTCTTCTATATGGAAGAGGAAATCCTTTCTGGCAGTAGCTTTTGATGAAGGTGTAGATGTTGCAGCTAATGCTTAGAGTAGTTCTTACCATGCATTGCCCATCTGAAAAGCCTGGTGTGTTTAATAATGTTATCCCTTTTTAGCAGGAAGAGGATCTGTTATTTCCATTGAAAGAAATTGCATTTCAATGCATTTCAATTGCATTGCATTTGTGAGAGTTTTGAAAAGTCTTTCTGCAGGTGAGTGGAATAAATCACAGATGGAGGCAGGATTCAATTACTTTTGTGTTCACATACTCTGGTGGTGGTAATCAAGGAACCCAAAGAAGACAGCAGAGACTGTAGAATAATACACCTCATTCAAATGGATTTGAACAACCTTCTTTGACCTCTGTGTATTTATAATAACAGAGGTTTGTTAGGCAGACTTTCCCACTGACAGAGAGAAAAAAACTACTTTAAAATATGCTGGACATTAGGATTATCTGTCACCAGTGGTCATGAAGGATTAAATACAAAAGCTCTGTTTTCCATGAAAAGGGAGAGAGGAGATGTCTTTATGACATGAAGATTTATCTAAAAATCAAATATGCACCAAAAGGTGTATGGATGCTGCTGGTGCCTCCTAAACCCACCTATTTGTTAATTTCTGGGCAGCTGATACCCTTCAAAACAAAATAAATCCCTCTTTCAGCATGTTTATTCCTTAAAGATGCACCAGGCTAACTTGTCTGAACGCTCGCTGAGAACTGCAGCAGATCAAATACTCAACAGGGTGTTTCACAGAAGGGTTGTGCTAATTGCCAGATTGGATGTACAGAACTATGCTGTGTGAACAGGTTCTTAAATGTTGTTCTTTCAAACTCTGTGAGACGTGTCTGATGCACCACAATCAGTTTATTCATTTGGAAGATTTAAGTCTCAGGCTGGGTGGCTGCTGAAACCTGCAACAGTTTTCTAACCTGTTAGAAAATTTTCATGCAAATGATCTGATTAAGTGAGACATCTTGGATGCTGACACAGCCATCCTCCCTTTTATTGGAGCTCCAAGCATGGAGGAGGCCTCAATGTCTAGGACTTCCTCATCACTAGGAGCATACTTTGCTTTTGCACTTTAGGAGGAGTTGAACCCCGTTCACCTTCCTCATGAGCATCTTGGTGGATTGTGCTTTCCCACCCAGATCAGTAAATCTTGTCTCATGCTCCCTGCTCTAAACTGAAAATCCATCTCCCTCTCCAGCTTGAAAAGACAGAGTCTTTTAAAGGTTACTTCACCCACTTAATCTCCCTGATTTTTCAAGTGTGTTTGGAGATACTCCTCTTTGGGAAAAAACTGCATTACCTTTCTGGTTGTTTTTCCAGCAGCCCCCAATAAGTTAGGGCAGGAGAAGCACACAGCAAATACTAGGCAACATAAATTATTTGATCTGCCTCCAATTTGGAGGGTTTTGCAGTAGTGTCCTAGAAAGTACAAGGCCTTCCTGTCCATGGGCACACATCTCCAAAGTGTGGCCATGGCTCCATGTAACACTCCTTTTCTTACCATGCTGTAGCTCCTCACCTTTCCTTAAACCAGTGCAGCTCCCGTGTGTCATCAAGACCAAGCTGCAGCCACTTAAGAAGGTGGTCAGAAATCACTCCACCCACATTTAAATACCTGCAAGCATAATTCCTCTGGCCTATTTTACAGATGAATGAGATGAATTGAACCCCAGATGTGCCCATTTCTCTTCACTGCTTCTGAGAAAAGCCTGAGAATGAACTCAGACACCTACATGGCAGACACCTAATCTTGGACCAGAAGTCCCACCCAGTACAGCAGAGCAGCAGATTCCTACATGGCTCCATTCTGAACCAGCCAGACACAGACCAGGTCCACTCTGAAAAGTCATGTAGCTGTGCTATCATGGCAGTGAGCCCAGGCTAATAAACTGTGTTGCTGGAGGACTATGTGGCAATACTAAAGTGGCTACCTGACTTCTGGAAGGGAGTGAGCTGGGTAGGGTACAGCCTGCTATAATTATAAACAGAGGGAAAAGGCAGCTGTCTGCACTTGTTTGTGTACTTTTTCTGCATTGTCTAGTCTTTATAAAAACTTGTGATTGGCACTGGATCTGTTTAGGATTTAGGATTTTGATTTAAGTGTCTGAATAAAGTACCTTCTCCAACGTGCTCATTAGGTACATTCTACTGTATCACATCAGTGCAGAGCAAGTCAAGAAGCTTACACCTTGCCAACTAAAATGTTATCCAGCCTCAGACTTAACAACCCTTAAAAGTCTTGCCAGATCTGCTCTGAAGTGGGAAAAATTCACCTGAAGCACATAGTCATGCCAAAAAAACTCTAATGTAGATATAATTATATCTGCAAAAATATCCTTCAGCTAGTGTAGTTTATTTATGTCAATAAAAATGATGGTTGCTTACAGCTATATTTAATATGCATCCCTGTGTGTGCAGACACTCTTTTATATCTCCTACCTAGACCAGCTGCTGTGGCACAGGTAGACACAGAGCAGACTATCAGCAGTGAATATAAAGACTCTTCTGGAGGAGAATTCTCTGGGCATGATTTTTGCAGTGTTTTGATATATCCTTTGTGCCTATGAAAAGACTTCACACTTTTCCCACTCTTTCTTAACAGGATACAGGTAGAGTCTTCCTAGGATAAAGGGGTTTTTTTAACTTGTTGGGGGCTTTTTATACAAACTAATGTAGTTAAATTTTCCTAAGTGAAGAGATGTAAGCTATTCATAGCTTTCCTAGTAAACTTAGAATGAAAACAAAGTATGGTTGGAGACTCAACATACAACCATGTAAGTATTTGACTTTATTGGTTTGCCTGAAGCTAATTAGGGCTTGATCCAAAGCCTGTTTGAAGACAGTGGGAGTCTTTCCACTGGCTTTAGTAGATTTTGGATCAGGCTTGGAGGGCTACAAAGGAAAAAGAAAAGGAAATAAAAGAGAGAATGTTGTCACAATTCAGCCTAATGAATGAAAGCATCTGTCACATATCATGATTTGAAACAAATTGCATGGAAAATTAGATTTATGCCCCTAAAGATCTGATGGAATCTGGATTCAAGCACTTTCTTTCTCTGGTATTTTAAAATATTTCATTTTCATTTTTTTAGTTCATTTTCAAAAAAATCATCTCAGCCCCTTCCTGTAAAAAGAACAGCTCTGTCCTATAAGAGCCAAAACCAGAACTGATATTGATGGGTTTCCAGAAAAGAAACTCAATTCCAGCTTTTGTTACTGTGAGAATTACAAGCTTGTTTTTGTGTGTGAAAGAGAGAGGGGGAGAGCTGAGTAAACAACAAGCAGGGATGGGTTTCTGCTCTTGTGTCCAGCAGCAAAACACTGGCTCTTCCAGCATCTGAACCCCCTGCTTGGGGCTTGAGGTGCTGCAGGCAGGGATCCCTCTGGCCCTGGGACCCCCTCCTGCTCCCCACTGCCCAGGACCCCAACACTGAGCACTACCTACAGCCCTGCCACTTGGGGGACACAGGGGACAGGACCTCCTCCTGACACCTCCCATACCCCAGTGCTCCAGCTCTGCTTGTACTTATGCTGCTTCAATGGTTTGCTAAGTAAATAAAATAGGTTTTTAAGCCAGCTTGCAAGTGATATTTGAAGAAAATGAAGGGATTGCACATGCTTTGTACAGCCCTAGGAAATGGTTTCTAAAAAGCAAGAAAGTGAAAATGAAGGACTCCTTTTGATCTCCTTTTCTTGCCCAAACAAACAAAGCTCTATTGGGTTGTTTGGGACAGATCTTCAACTTGGGCCAAGCAGATTTGCTGACTAGTCTGTTCACTACCCTAAAAAAATGACTCCACTTAGGCAATTGACAAGACTCATCCTGCCATTTCCATGTGCTCACTATCAAAGCAGGTGAGCTGAAAAGCCCTGTGTGTGAGATGCATGTGGGGGATCCAGGGTGTCCTTCTAACAAACCCTGTTATGACAAGCTTTTTTGGTACACGGCCACATTCCAGTGCTTCCCTTAAGAAAGGGAGACATGCAGCAGCACATCCTCCTGCACACTAACCCAGGAGCTGCAGCAAACTCTTCGTCAGGGCCCTAAACAAGGGATGGGTGAAATTGTTTTGCCTAATTTCCAACCCACTTGAATGTCATGGGTTTTAAAGTTCATCGGCTGTGAATGGTTATTTGGTTTGCATTCCTCTGAGGTGAGGCTGTGAGGGTGGGGTGAAGCAGAGAGAGGTCCTGGATGAAAAATGGGGCAGAGGAGACAAACAAAAACAGAGAGGCAATGAAAACAGGAGCAGAGAGGACAAAGGAAAACAGTTTAAAAAATGAAGCATGGCCTATAAGTATCCTCTGTAGGGCGTCGTATTGAATGGGGCTGACAGGAGCTTCAAAGGCAAATTGCAATTGTATTTATGTTTATAAGACTCAGGGCCTTAGGGCCACTTAGAGGGTGAGACAGAGAAAGAAAAGAGGGGAAGGAGTTAGACTTTGTAGAAGTGTGGAAAAATGGGCTCTCCCCACCTCTTCAGATTGTTTCAGTACATGTAAACAAACTAGAGATGGAGTAAGGGAAAATTCAAGCATTAAAAGCAGGGAGAGAAGTGATTAATTAGGATGGTAATTTGGTTCTGAGGATGGGATTTTATTAGCAAGTGATTATTTGCATGGAAAGACAAGGAAGGGGGAGGAATCATGGGAGAAACTCCAATGGCAATGGAAAGAAACAGAAGGAAGGAAGAGGGGAGGTAAAAATACTGAAGGTAATTGCTGGAAGAAGCTGTGGTGAATTGCCTGCCAGTCCTGAAAGGGTCTGCATTTCTCCTGCAAATTCTGCTCTCATGTGAAAGAATTGCCAGCTTGGGAGCATCAGAAGGATTCTGCCATGGAAGCTTTTTTCCTCTAAATACCCATCTTTCTCAGGAGGAATAAAAGCTTGTGCTTAATTAGGTGAACAAGTTCAATCTGTGCTTGCAGAACTGTGTTTTCAAATTCTAGAAAAGGAAAGCTCTGCCTGTCTCCTGAACAAGCCCTGAAAACCAACTCCTTGTTGCCTCCTGAACATGACTTGGATTCTCCAGGGAGACCCTCCGGAGAGCAGCAAAATGTTTTACTCCTGTTCCTGGGGAATCCTGGAGCCCCCACTGGAGGAGAGAAGAGACAGGGAGGTGGCAGAGCCATCCTTTTGTCTTCTTCCCATTCCACTTTCCCACTAGGGAAGCCCAGAGTGGCAGGAGCACAGGGCCATAGCTGCAGACCAAGTCACCCTCCATCCCCTCCAGCATCCCAGGAGCTGAGGGACACTCTCCACCTCTCCTGCCACCCTTCCTGCCCCAGGGCCAGTGTAGCTCTGCACCACCCTCCTTGCCAGCCTGTATTTAGAGAGTACATGGAGTTCCTGGCTATTAAAGAAGGGCCTGGAGGTGTGGTGTGTGCTGTGGGACACGTGCACAGAGCTAGATCACTCTCCAACAGCAGGAGCATCCTGAGCAGCTGAACGGGGGGTGAGGTAATGAAACCCTGCAGAGGTTTTTTGGCAGGCTCTGAGGAGAGCTCTTGCATCACTGACACCTTTTGGCTCTGCTGAGGAGGGTGGATCAGACCTTGCTGCTCCCTGGAGCCTCACCTGCAGCTTGGCATGTTGCTGCCCTGGGTGACATGGAGCTGTCAGCACCTTCCCTTGCTCTGCTGCAGGGACAGGCTACGTTTTGTTGTGCTACAGTCACCATAAGTCTGGAGCTTTCTGGTAGGATGCTAATGAGAACTGACAGCAAGGTGGGTGCAGTAACAGAATGACTGTTAATGGGATAATATCCTACTTTCATTATCTCCACCTGCCTTCTATGTTCACTTACCTTCAGAGATAATCCCCAGCATTTAATTTAATGAGCTTTTGTGTAGGGTCGCTAGCAAAAATGCTTTAGATTGTATTTTTAAAGCAGAAAAGCAGGTTTATCAGGCAGGATTTTTCAGTCTCTTCCAACTGCAATTAAAATGTTTTTGGGGAAAAAAAAAAAAAAAAAAAAAAAAAGAAAGAAAGAGAAAAAAAAGGGAAAGAAAAAAAAAAAAGACAAGAACTATGTGGTGAGTTTCTGATGACGTTTGTGGTCTGCATTGTTTTCTGGATTCCAAAAAAACCACCACTCTCACCTCACATGATAAAACCTGACAGACAAGAAGGTCGACACACAAGACCTTCCACAAATTCTCCAGAGCAGAGGTTTGAAAGCAATTCATTGTTGTTGTTTTTTATTCAGACTTTAAAATTAAAGTTTTAAAATGACCTTCACTTACTAGAAATTTTTGGGGATGGCAGAAAAAAATGCCACTGTGAACAAACTCTCCCTTTTTTTTTTGTCCTGCTTGATTAATGGGTATTTGCATAACATATCTGTTGGACTCTTGGAACTTTCCTTTTCTGACATTTCTGTGCCTTCAAGAAAGAAAGAACATCTCTTTTTTTTTTTAAATTACTAACTGCTAATTAGAAATCAGAAAACCTGTCTAATGTCTGGCATTAAAAATGGAACTATAGCTCTATAGTTTGATAGATAAATTGATTAGCAGTAAGGCAGATGGACTTAGGAGTCCCTCATTACTGGTATGGTAGCCTGGAACCTGGCATCACTGTTTCATGCATGGTACCTACAGCCAGGGTGAGACAGGCCCTGACACAAACCCTGTGCAGCTGAAACGTGTCATTCCAAGGACAAGGAGAAAGGAAGGAATGCTGGTCACAGCTGGGAAGCTGAGACATCCAAGGATACAGTGTTAAGTCTGTCAGCACAAAAGCCGGGACGGTTCCCCAGGCACAGAATCATAGAATGGTTTGGGTTGGAAGGGACCTTCAAGATCATCCAGTTCCAACCCCCTGCATGGGCAGGGACACCTCCCACCAGCCCAGGCTGCTCCAAGCCCCATCCAACCTGCCCTTCAACACTGCCAG
>NW_009954302.1:1241270-1242091 GCF_000747805.2 Chaetura pelagica
GTTTGTGGTCTGCATTGTTTTCTGGATTCCAAAAAAACCACCACTCTCACCTCACATGATAAAACCTGACAGACAAGAAGGTCGACACACAAGACCTTCCACAAATTCTCCAGAGCAGAGGTTTGAAAGCAATTCATTGTTGTTGTTTTTTATTCAGACTTTAAAATTAAAGTTTTAAAATGACCTTCACTTACTAGAAATTTTTGGGGATGGCAGAAAAAAATGCCACTGTGAACAAACTCTCCCTTTTTTTTTTGTCCTGCTTGATTAATGGGTATTTGCATAACATATCTGTTGGACTCTTGGAACTTTCCTTTTCTGACATTTCTGTGCCTTCAAGAAAGAAAGAACATCTCTTTTTTTTTTTAAATTACTAACTGCTAATTAGAAATCAGAAAACCTGTCTAATGTCTGGCATTAAAAATGGAACTATAGCTCTATAGTTTGATAGATAAATTGATTAGCAGTAAGGCAGATGGACTTAGGAGTCCCTCATTACTGGTATGGTAGCCTGGAACCTGGCATCACTGTTCCATGCTTGGTACCTACAGCCAGGGTGAGACAGGCCCTGACACAAACCCTGTGCAGCTGAAACGTGTCATTCCAAGGACAAGGAGAAAGGAAGGAATGCTGGTCACAGCTGGGAAGCTGAGACATCCAAGGATACAGTGTTAAGTCTGTCAGCACAAAAGCCGGGACAGTTCCCCAGGCACAGAATCATAGAATGGTTTGGGTTGGAAGGGACCTTCAAGATCATCCAGTTCCAACCCCCCTGCATGGGCAGGGACACCTCCCACCAGCCCAGGCTGCTCCAAGCCCCA
>NW_009954302.1:1242343-1270886 GCF_000747805.2 Chaetura pelagica
CCAGGCTGAACCCCCCACCTCTCCCAGCCTGTGTCCAGAGCAGAGCTGCTCCATCATCTTCATGGCCTCCTCTGGACTTACTCCAACAGCTCCATGTCTCTCCTGTGCTAAGGGCTCCAGAACTGGGCACAGTTACTCCAGATGGAGTCTCACAAGAGCAGAGGGGCAGAATCCCCTCCCTGCCCCTGCTGGTCACACCTACTTTGATGCAGCCCAGGTCAAGGTTGGATTTCTGGGCTGCACGTGCACACTGATGGCTCATGCTGAGCTTTTCATTGACCAGCACTCCCAGGTCCTTTTCCTCAAGGTTTCTCTCAATCCATTCTCTGCCCAACATGCAGTTGTGCTTGGGATTGCCCCAACCCAGGTGCAGGACCCTGCACTTGCCCTTGTTGAACTTCATGAGGGTGGCACTGGCCCACCTCTCCAGCCTGTCAAGGTCCCTCTGGATGCCCTCCCTTCCCTCTGGGGTATCAACCACACCACACAGCTTGGTGTCTTTGGCAAACTGGCTGAGGGTGCACTCAGCACCACTGTCCACATTGCTGTTAGAGGTGTTAAACAGCACCAGTCCCAGAAGTGACCCTTGAGGAACAACACTCCTCACCAGTCTCCATTTGCACATCAAGCCCTTCACCACAACTCTCTGAGTGCCACCACCCAGCCAATCCCTTCAGGTTGTGTCTCTTTTTTCCCCCAACCGTTTAATATCTCCTTAACAACTTCCAGGCTATGGAAGCAGGAATACTGCCAAGCACTTTGACATCCTAAAAGCAGACCTGAGAAATCATGAAGGTTGCCTGGTGATGCTTTCTGCAGACCATGACACCTCCTGGAGTTATTTTTTGACCAGAGATGTTGCCTCAGACGACCCAGGGAGACGAAAGCACTCGCTGCTGGGCTCCTCCGACCAGCAGACGTTGCTTCCTGCTGCCCTCTCTGCCCACTTCCTATTTCTCACAGCAGTTGCTGAGGGTTGCTCCCAACCTACCAGGATGTCTCCGTGGCGTTGTTCCAGGCAAGTAAACAACACTGGACAGTTTGGGAATACTAGACCAGGAAGGGTTTAGAAGCACCATCAGAAGCCGCCTCCTTCATTGTGTTAGCGACTGAACCACCCAGTGCTTGTTTCCTCCAAACAGCAGCCCTGGAATTGTTTCCTCTTGTCTAGTTCATTTTTAGAACTGTTTTAATTTTGCCTATTGTTGACCCTGCTAGTTTAGTCTATCCAGCTTTACGTACACATGGAAAAAAATAACAGCACCTAACTTCCTGCCTTCCAGGAGCCTCAGGAGTAACTCTTAGGGCAACGCACATGAGGAACCAGGAAAGATGTATTTTAAGCTGTGATACCACCACAGTGGAAATTCAGAAGGTTAAGCTGGGCAGGATTTAAGGTACAAAAGGGCGTTGTTCACTCATCTCACACACGCTGCAGGGCCATGAGTCTGGGCTCAGCAGCTGCAGTTGGAGATGCTGCCCGAGGACTGTGTCGTATCACAGATGTATGAGTTTGCTCTGGTTTTATTTCACACATCCTTTTTCCCCCCAGACAAAAAAAAAAAATCCAGGCTCTTGGTGAAATTCTTGGGATATGCAGCCTACTTCAAGATACGATAATACTCAATATTTTGATCTGAGCTCTCTGATAGTTTCTCTGAATGTAGTGTTCTGCCTCCACCCCAAGCCATTTCAAAAGAATTGAATCTGTTTTCCCAAAAATTTTCATGATATAAAGGTTCCTTTCTAATCATAGAATCCTAGAATGGTTTGGATTGGAAAGGACCTTAAAGCACATCCAGTTCCAACCCCCCTGCATGGGCAGGGACACCTCCCACCAGCCCAGGTTGCTCCAAGCCCCATCCAACCTGCCCTTCAACACTGCCAGGGATGGGGCAGCCACAGCTTCCCTGGGCAACCTGGGCCAGGCTCTCACCACCCTCACACTCCACAATTTCCTCCTCATGTCTCACCTCAATCTAATAGCTGGCCCATGCTGGAAAGAAGAGCTCAGTTTTTTCATGCAGCTAATGGAGTAGCTCCTTCACATGGAAATATAACAACTTCTGTTTTGACTCCTATAGGCTTTAGATTGAGTCCTGATTACTGGAGATCTGAGAGTCTCTCACTAGAGCTTTGTGACCATCTGCCTCCATGCCTGGATTCATCCATACCCAAATGCCCTTCTAGGTGACCTCCTGAAGACCATCAGCTCTTGAGGCATGTGTGGTCTATAACAGAACAAGAACTGAAGCACCTGCCCCACACCAGTGCTAAGAGTCCACCACTTAAGCTAAACAGTATTAAGGCCAAGGTGCCAGAAGAAATTTCAGCCTTGCAATAGCCCACAACACAGTGGAGTTCCTGGCTGCAGAACAGGACTTCATAAGTCTGGGTGAGCTACCTAGGAGGCTGAATGGAGAGAAGTGAGCATGGATTCCCAGCTGAGGGCTCTACTCCACATGACAAGACTTCTGAATTAGACTATATTAAGCATTGAAAAAGAATGGAGCCAGGAGTATTTTTCTCTTGCTTGGGTTTGGCACTCTGTGAAACTGGGCTTCAGACTCTCAAATGCTTTTCTGGGCTCAAGGAAGCAATGTTATGCCCTGTATTGCATGGACGAAGAAGAAAGTACCTGTGCTCACCTTGTCCATGGTGCCATAGTCCCCTCATCCAGGAAGCAGGAAATCTGGCTTGTGTCCTGAGCCTTAGAGAATTCCCACATCCTAGGAGAACCCCGTAACCACCAGATTGGTTCTTCTGGGAGAGATAAACCTCCACCCTTCCTGCTGGAGATGAGTCAGGTTGAGCTATGACAGGTCAAGCCAAAGGTCCAAAAAGAGAGTAAATAAGAAAACACCTGATGCTGTGCTCTCCTGGGGAGGACAGGCAGCAGGGAAGATCCCAAGGGTATTCCCATCTGCTAAAGAGCCTGGGGTACAGGGTCCCACAGTGGAGAGCTCCAGCAGCAGCAGTTCACTGAGAACCTTCCTTCTCTGGTCAGAAAACTGATTCCAAAGCTGAAGCATTTTTGTTGCAAACACTCTAGTGAGTTTTGGTTTGTTTTTTTTTCCAAGTAAAATCTGTTTTCAGTTAACTTTACATAAAAATCCTGGAAGAAGCTGAAAATTCTAGGGATTTATTATACATAGATAAGCAAGCATATAATACATAGACAGAAAGAGTGGGAGATATATATGATACATTTATATACTCAGCCCTTTGATACAAAGGGATTTTGTCATCAAGAAGATCTGTCATGACTTGTAACCTTAATGACTTTCCCTTTTATACAGTAGGGTGACAAGAAATAAACACAAACCCCTGTCTTTGGTTTTCTACATGTATTTATCTTTTTATCTTTTCATGTCTTGCTGCTTTCCCAAAACCAGAAAGTGAACTGAAGTCTCCAGTTCTTCTCAACCACATTTTTGTGATTCCAGTTTAATTTCAATGTTTATCTCTTAAAAACAACACCAAAATGGCCAGGAAGGTATAAAAATAACAAAGGTCAAACTGAGGTGCTCTCTGTGAGGAAAGGCACAGGTGAAAATGAGGGACTCATGTCTCTCTTCCATCTCCTGCCCCCACTGCTGGAAGTTTGTCTCAGTGGCAGTGGGAAGGATGCTGAGCACTCCGAGCTGGGAACACAGAAGAGATTCTATCCCTGCTTTGATTAGGAAATGCAGCAAGTTTCATTCATGCTGCTACAGGCTGGCTAGCACTCTAGCTACAGGCTGGGCAGCATTTTCAAAACACTGTTCCAAAAATATTCACCATGGAAGACCAAGGGACACTTCTTTCATGTGTACCAGTGGTATTGCTGCCAAGCTCTGATTCAACTGTAATGCATGCACATTTCTGAGAACTGGAGACTTCTTTATTTCTATTTCAGGGTGCTGCATTAATTTATCATAAATATGAATCATATGACACCAACATTTATTTGAAACATGAGGCGAAATTGAAGAGTTCCCAAATGCATTGAGATATCTCCTTTATTTTCCATGGTTATCTCCTGAAACACTTCTAAAAGCTACTGCATATTTATTCTAGGACTTATAGTTGAATGAAACATAGTACTCAAAATAGCAATGAATTCTAAGTCAACTCTCAGCACGGATTTTCTGTTATCAAACAATATGTTGGCAACAATAGCAGAGCCTCCCAACAAGGAAATAAAAACCTGGAAGCTTTCAAGTATTTTGAAAGCAAATTCATGAGGCCTCATATTAAAGTAGGGGCATATGGTTTCTCTTCAGTCATGCTTCTACCTTCATTGTAGCTACTACACAGCTCTTAAGAAAACCAGGCCTCCTGAGCTCTTCATAAAGGTAATTGCCAACAGGTAGGTATTTCAGCTGTTTGAAAAATTGCAAGTATTAACTGAACTGCAATTCTCTGAGCACTCCTGAAACTGCAGAGCTTTACCTGCTGTCCTGAACAATGTGAGTGATGCATCATGTGGAGCAGAGTGACAGTGTTTGCTAACATTCCCATTCTAGAAAGCAAGAGGAAACCTAATCCTAAAAGGATCCTGACAACACTGGTTGCCAGACTGCTTAATTTTCCAGGAAGGGAGAGCTACTGGGTGTTTAATTGCATGTGCCTGCTTGCTGCTGCTAACAGAGTAATGGGGCTTGATAAAATCCATTTATCAAGACTCTGGTTGCCTATTAGGGTACCCTAAAAGTAAATACATAACAGCTTCTCTCTGCTCTCTGTGCCATCTGGTTTGGCAACAATACTGTTTACCCATCTGCATGTGGCTCAGCATGTCATACAGCCCATGGCCTGATGTCATGGGGTCCTGTCACTTCAGGGCCTGTCACTGCACACAATGAAATGAAGCAGGAAGGCTGAGGTGACAGTTCTCAATAGGAAGTGTTTATCTCTGTTCCATCAGTGTTTAATTGACTTGCAAACCACTCAGGACTCTACAAACATGAAGTGAAGAGATCTTTAGCAGACAGTTACACTTCCCACTAAGTGTCTTTAAGTACCCTTGTTCATCGTATCCATGTTCAATAAAGAACACATTTTAGATACATACACTGTGAATATTAGCAGTGACATTTCTCTTGGAGTTCCCTTATCTATGCTTAGCATGCTAAAATATTTATGCTGTTACACAGTGAAATCTCTACTTGCCCATATTACTTTGCCTTGTGTTATTCCAATCTGTACTTTCTAGTCTTACAACTGAATCATCTGGAGTTTGCAAGTAATGGTCATAACTGCATGAAGTAGCACAGTTAGTGTCTATCATGAGCTGTTTGTTTGCTTGTTCTCTCCCCCAGAGGAGAGGCATGCAGTGAATTGTTTGGCTTTGGTACAGAGTTCTGCATTTCTTCTGCCTTACATTTGTTGGTTTTTTTTTTTAATATACAGATTACTATGTGGAATCTAAGACTATATCATAGACTGGGATACAGAGAACAGGCCTAAGAGGATGCCAAGCACATGTATTCCACATGTCTCCATCTACCACAAGCCATGTATTTCCCAGCATACCACAGAAAAAAACCAAAACACCACATTTGCAAAATATTCTTGCAGGACTATGTAGTGCCACAAGAAGGGAGCAAGAGAAATCAAGATCACTTATAACATAGAATCATAGAATCCTAGAATTCCAGGTTGGAAGGGACCTCAAGGTTCATCTGGCCCAACCTTTCTAGGTACTACTCTAGTTGATATGAGATGGCTCAGCACCATGTCAAGCTGAGACTTCAAACTGCCCAGTGTGGGGGGATCCACCACTTCTCTTGGGAGACTGTTCCAATGTTGGACTGTCCTCGTGGTAAAAAAATTGCCTCTTGTGTCCAATCAGAATCTCTAGGAGCAACTTGTGCCCATGACCCCTTGTCTTTTCCATGTGACTCCTTGTGAACAGCGACTCTCCATCTTCTTGGCAGCCACCCTTTAAGGACTGGAACATCATAATAAGGTCTCCCCTGAGCTTTCTCTTCTCCAGGCTGAACAAACCCAGCTTTCTCAGCCTCTCCTCATATGGCAGGTCCTCCAGTCCTCTGATCATCCCTGTGGCCCTTCTCTGGACCCTCTCCAGCCTGTCCCATTCTCTTTGTAGAGCAGGGACCGGAACTGAACACAACACTCCAGGTGTGGTCTGACAAGTGCCATGTGGAGCGGGATGATGATTTCTTTGTCTCTGCTGGTGATGCCCTTGGTGATGTAGTCCAGCATCCTGGTGGTTTCTTTGCCCTGCAGTGCACTGTTCAGTCATGTTGAGCCTGTTGCCCACCAAGACCCCTCAGGTCCCTTTCCAGAGGGCTGCTCTCCAGCTGGGTTCATCCCAGTCTGAGCTGCACTCCTGGGTTACGTGTTCCCAGGTGCAAGACCTTAGACTTCTCCCTGTTGAACTTCATGAGGTTCCTGCTAGCCCACTCCTCCAGTCTGTCCAGATCATCCTTGAGGGTGGCCCTCCCTTCTGGGGGGACATAGATAGCCTATCTGTGTTTGCTGTTTGGCTTGCTCACAGGGTTGCAGGGAATTATTTATTTGCCCCATGTAAAGAAGCCCCCACTGCCTCCCAAACACCCATGAGCATCACCAATTTGGCAAGAGGGAAACTATGTTCTTGATCACAACTCTGGTGATTACTATATGGACCTTAGAAAGCAGGTTGGAGCTCCAGCACATCCTGCATTATATCCTTGGTCTTACTGTAGATATTTATTGCTGAAGAAGGAAGCAAGGAGAAAATATTTTAAACACAAAACAAATTGGGAGCCAAGTTTCATATCAAAGAAGAAAGAAAAAATCTTTGGTCTCTGCTTATGTTAATATGACACAAGTCACTGTTAGTATGGCTAAACTTTATGTTGATATGACACAACTCACCTCATGAACCAAAAGAGATCACATTTACTTTCAGTGCTGCTCAGAAGGTCAGAATATGAAACAGCCAAAGTCTGATGACCCAAATATTTATCTGTATGCAATTCATTGTATCTTGCCATATAATCCTGTCCCTGGATTTATTTTAGAAGGAATTTTGGATTCTTTCTGCCACAGTTCTGTTTAGAAAGGCTACTTCAGAAACCACTGTTTCAATGGTTGAAAAATGTTTTCTCATTTCTGTTCTAAATGTGATTACTGCAGGGCAGCCTAGGTCCAAGAAATGGGCCTCAGTGTCCCAGGCCCTTGGAAGGGAAGATGTTGGAATTTATTCTTTTCTTCAAACCCCAGAGGAGTTCATTCATGAGTCTGACTATTTGTCTTCTGCAAAGATTGTCATCCTTATCACATTTTGGTTCATTACAGCAGAGGAAACTTGTTGCTGACCTTCATCCCAGACCATGAGGAGTTCTTGGCTGATACACATCATGGCTTCTACAAGCTGGAAAGCTGAAGATTTTCAATAGCTTCAGATAACCTATGAGCTCCAACGTCCTGTGCCTTTTGAAGTTTCTTCAGCACCAAGCTCTTGTGTACATCCCATTGCTGTACCCCAGCAAAACAACATAAATAAGCAAAGCCAGGTCATCACCTACTGAGGTTAGAGGGAAACTCTTCACTGGCCAGAGCTGACAGAAAAGTGGCTGTGTTGTCAGCAAGGATGAGCAGGAACTCAACAATATTTCTAGATGGCAGCCCAAAACAACCTATTAAATCCAATAAGCTTATTCACTGTGGCTACAAGGTGATAAAGTTACTTTCCACCATCTACTCACACAATTTCTCTCATGGCTTCATTTCAGATCAGTCACTCTTTACTCGTAGTTTGACTTGACCCGTAAATGGGCTATTCTGGTAGCAATGGTGTAAAAAGAAGGTGGAAGAGATGTAAAGATTAGGACTTCCTCCCATGAGATATTAGTTAAATTCATTGATCTGAAATCCTCTCTCAGTGAAGACAACAACGATTTTGTCATAATTTTAAAGTTCTAATCACGGGGTTGAACCACAGAGTCTGGGGGACAGAAAAACAGATATATCCCTCTAAGCAAACCTTTTCCCTGGTATTATGGAATAATCCATCATTTAAACAAATTACCATTGGAAAAAGTAGGTTTTTCTGGATCTAAAACATTGCTTTCAGGTAGATGAGCTTGTAAATGGCATGTAACTCCAGATTTCCAAGTGGGGTGTTTAACTAATGGTATTTGACTATGATACAGTCAGATGTCTGTGCATCTGTTCAGGACAAGAAATATTTATCCTCTGGCAATTTCAGTTCAGAGGTCCCCCAGTGGAACTTTCTTTCACAAGTCAGGAAGGACACACCACGTTTGAGAGTCTGGAGGTGAGATTTGCCTTGGGTATTAGGAGCTTCAAAGGTAAACTGAAGAACAAGCAATGCAAATGAACTGCTGATTAATAGGTACCCTGCTGTTTGAGAAGGCAACTTGTATAGGTACAGTATTTTTTACAAAGGTGCTGGGGCCTGAATCAGGCTGCAGGTACTCAGGGATGAAGAAAATGCTTGGATAAGAATTAGTATCTTCAGTAGAGTGGATGTAAGGGTGCTCCTAAATTGGACAGCAGACCCAGCATAGATTTTGGGGAGTTTATTGTGATTCATGTGCCTGTACAAGCTCAGCACTAATTCTCAATGCGTGAGCAGCATCTTGACAAACTGCATGGAAGTTTTGAGAAATACTCTGTCAGTTCTAGAAACACTTGCCAGCTATGTTGCTATAAAGACCTTCCTTTTAAATAGACCCCACAGTCTACTTAAACTAATGATAACTGAATTTCCTTTGAAACTCTGTTCATCAGGCACTGGGGACCAGTTAAGGACAAAGTCTGCAAAATTCTGTGCCCTGCTCATCATAGTTCTGTTAATAATCTGTACCTTTTTTTTGGTTTGCTTGCTTGCTTTTTTTCAAATGTGAACTATTCTTTGGGTCAGCCATGATTTGGATGCCACAGATTTTTCCTCATGTTTGTGCTATATTGAAGCAAAATGATTTAGCAGAGGAAGGGAGAGAAGAGACTGTTATTACACCTTAAGGACATCAGGGTGGTGGTGTGAGAGTGGACATGGCACTCCTGCTGCTCCAGCCCAGTCACAGCATCATAGAATCACAGATTCATAGCATGTGTGGGGTTGGAAGGGACCTTTAAAGGTCATCTAGTCCAGCCTCCCCTGCAGTGCACAGGGACCTTTTTAACTAGATCAGGTTGCTCAGAACCTCCTCAAGCCTGACCTTGAGTGTCTCCAGGAATGGGGCCTCCACCACCTCTCTAAGCAACCTGTTCCAGTGCTTCACCACCCTCATTGTTCCTAATATCTAATCTAAATCTACCCTTCTCCAGTTTAAGGGCATTGCCCTCAACCCATCCCTCCCTGCCCTTGTCCCAAGTCCTTCCCCAGCTTTCCTGGAGCCCCTTCAGGCACTGGAAGGTGCTCTCAGGTCTCCCTGGAGCCTTCTCTTCTCCAGGCTGAACAGCCCAACTCTCCCAGCATATCCTCACAGGAGAGGTGCTCCAGCCCAAGGATCATGTTTTGTGGCCTTTCTCTGGGCTTGTTCTAACAGCTCCAGGTCCTTCCTGTGTTGAAGGCTCCAGAACTACACACAGTTACTCCAGGTGGGGTCTTACAAGAGTGGAGTAGAGGGGGAGAATCACCTCCCTCGACCTGCTGGCCAAACTTCTTTTGGTGCAGCCCAGGATGTGATTGGCCCTCTGGGCTGTGAGTGCACATTGTCTGCACTCCATTCAAGAAAAGGAACTCAGGTTCTGACCCCAGTGTGTAAATCTCTCTGCAGAGAGATATTAATTTTCCCATAACTGATATATGCAAACAGAAAAGCCTGTACCCCCCTCACCTGCTGGTTACCAGCCTGGTGACCCACCTGAGTAGGTGACAAACACTCCCAGCAGCTAAAAAAAAACCATTGCTGGCACATTTGTGAGAAAACTCATGGGAAAAGGAGCCATTCATGGCCCAGCAGCCCCAGGCACTTTTCTCATTTTGTCAAGGAATTTGAGCAGGATTTTATTTCCTAAAAGCATGTAGCAAAATGCTTTTCTACCCTAAGTTCCAGGCCCAGGTTAGTGAAGTTTCTTAGTACAGCACATATTTTTTTTTTACCTGATATATCACATCATAACATAAACTCTCATTCCATCTATCAGCTGTGCAGCTCCTTCTGAAATAATTGGTACTGCAAACATAAACAGCCACTTTTTTATTACCTTAAAACACCTCTTTCAACTTTCCTTGTTGCCAAGGCAAACTGGCTTCAAACAAAGAAATCATCCCTCTAAAGCAAACAAACGAATAAAGGGTCACGAATCCTCAAAAATAACAATGCCACAGGTCTATTTTGGTCACTGTCTTGGCAGAGTAATATGGAAGCTTCTCTCAAACGAACTGCTTCCAAGTTTCAAGGGAACAGGTCATAAATAGCTTGTTCAGGAAATTCACAAAGTTTGGGTTTGGTAACAAGAAAGCAGCTGATTAAAAGCAAATTTTGAGTTTACCTGAGTGAGTTACAGCAGCAGTGGACTTGTGCCCCCCAAAAGGGCACCAGCATGTTTCTTTTACTGAACCCTTTATGTGGTGGTGTGGGTTGTTGTGGGTTGTTTTTTTTTCTTAAATTTAATCTCCATCCTTTTCTTAGCAGAGACTTTATCTCTGGAGCCAGAGATAGCCTTTGAGCCAGGCAAGGAGAGGACACAGCACAATAAAGGACACAGAGGTCTTTGTGATGACAACAGGAAAAGCTCAAGGAAGAAAAAGAGAGTGGTGCTGAAGGATGCGTGCCAGAGAGGGATGGAGGAGGGAGGGGATGGTGGGGCCAGAGAGGGAAGAAGGTGAAGGAGTCCTGGAAGTGGCTGTTATTTCAAGAGATGGCACAGACAGGCAGAGAGCAGGCTCGGGAGCGCGGGCGCTGACCTTTCACCAGCTTCATCTCTCGGTCTTCACCCTCCTCCCAGACACACTCCTCTCTCCCACTTCCCACTGCTTCCTATCCTGAACCTTCCGGGTTATTCCAGCAGGCTGTGTTCCCTCAGCGTAGAGGCAGCAGAAATTTGCCACCTCAGGATAAGGGGAGGAAAAGAGGGTTTGGTTTCTTCACCAAAGCAGGGCGGTTTGTCTCCCATCACTGGGGAAGAAATCAAAACGGGAGCCTGAAGCATTTCCAACTTTCCTCTTCTTATCGAGGGGGAAATAGACTTTGGAATGATGCCATGGTCAGGAAATAATTTAAAAGGGACAGAAATTATTTGGGAAGACTTTCTCTTCCTTGTCAAAACATATTTTCTACTGAAGAAAAAAACCCTACAGGCTCTAAAATCTTTTTTTTTTGTAAAAATATGGAAGAACAAGCAATTCTCAGTTATGTTTCTATTCTAAATTTTATCTGAGTAAGGAAGATTAACTTCCTTTCATCCATCCTTCATATATATGTATATATATATGATACAAAATTATTGGCATTGTCAAGGTTTTTACGTTAGTGATAAAAAGAAAAATACGTATTCAAACTTGCCATGTTATCAAAAGCAAAACCTTTCCATTAGCCAGGAGGCTTTCTCCCAAAGGATCCAAAAGCATTTTAGAAAAAAACTCTGAAGGATACAGTGATGTTTTGTGTCCAGTCAGTCATTCTCCTGGTGAAACTCAGCACCTTGTTGGCAGGAACACTCATTTAAGACAGGAAGTGAAATGTAATTGCAGGAATAATGTACGTGGCCAGAGCAAGACTTTGACATGGCACTTGGTCATGTCACACATTGAATAGCTGTGTTCTTGTGACAAGTGCTGTGCAATTCTCCACAGCCCAAGTGGACAACATCATTTCATCTGAATGATGAAATATATCTAGTGCTACAGTTCAACACTGCAGCACTACCCTGAACAGACACTGATTCAGGGCTGACTCAGAGGGGTTATGCCCACGTGCTGAATTGCAAACGTTCTCTACACCATGTGTTACCTGGACATCTTCTCCTCAAGGCAGGGTACATGTTAAACTTATTAGTTTTGAGAACTGAAGAAGAGCTAGTATGTAGAGTGTAAAAGTCTTAGTTTGCCTTCTGATCTGTGTAGGCTGCAAAAAAACAAAACAAAACCAAACCGAAAATGGAAAAACAGTGCAAATTCTGTGAGATTTCAACACTCATTTTATTGTAGTCTGGATATATCCTCAAAACAGCTTTCACTCTGTTTTCCAGAAAACTTTTGCAGAGCTTGTTCTCTTTAGAAGTGGGACAAACAGCAAGTTGAATTTTGCAGCTAGAATTGTTCAGGCTGGGGTGTGACTGATCACCTCCAGTGAACACACAGGCAGGGGCTGCAGCAGTAATCCCATCAAGAAGGTGCAGGACAGCTTCTTGTGATCTCAGTAAACAGCCTGTCGTGTTTGTTGTTTGGAAGCTTTTGGTATCTTTTGGCTGTCCCCCTTCTCCCGGAACTGTTTTCTGAGGGATGTGAAGGAGTATGGCTTTTTAATCACCTCCCCCAGCCCATTTTGTGAGAGTAAGACAAGTTAATTGTGCTTGACGATATGGATCACCCTTTCAAGTCGTGTAAAATGATCCTGCTCTGCTTATCACAAGCAGATAACCATTAATATTACATGTACTGTCTATGGGAAGAGAAAGGGTCTTGTTTGTTTTGAGTGTTTTCAAAGGTAGGAAACAAAGGGTCCTGTGGGGACACCAGCCCACAGCAGACAGTGCAGCCATACAAATTGAAGTTAAAAGACAGGGACCTGCAATAAAAATGGGTGAAAGACAAATGCTTCATAAGGCTCAGCCACTTCACTAAGGTGTTCAGCAGTGCAGAAGTAGAATAATGTCATATTTAACTCCTGACTGGAGCTCTCTCTTGGTCACTCACTTTTTTTACTGACTGCAACCCTCAGTTCTTACTCATTTTTAATGGGGTTCATGTGTGTTCATAAAATCTTTTAAAATAATGGGCAGGTCTCAAAATCTGGGCCAGAAATACTTGGTGATAAGATGCAGGGGTTCTAGAGCCTGAAACGTTTGCATTATTGTAACACTGTAATTACAGCTTAGGAGCTCAGCTCACAGTCCTTAAATCTAACTCTAAAGAGCACATCTCAGTACAAGGGTCCTTCTTTGCAACCATGGGCACCACATTCAATAGAGGGGAAAGGCAGGATGAGGAAGAAACTAGTCAGCTGGGTAGGTCACAGGAGAATTTATGAGCTGAATTTTACCTTGGCGAAATATTTAATACCTAGAGAACAGAACTTTGGTTTGATCCAACCTTATGAGACCAGTGGACTTTGGAGCTAGAATTTAAACTGCTTGCTTAGAAAAAAACCCACACATCTCCTTTAAAAAGCCTGGAAGTAAAAAGCACCTATATCTCTGTAACACGCACTCTGAGGAACCACATTTTAAGGGAGTGGAAGATGCCTCATTATTTTGAGCTGGCTTTGGGTCAAGCTCCTGAAGGTTTTGAAAAGACATTGCCAGTATCTGGGGGCTTCAGCCAGCCTCATTTTTGAAAGCAGAACATGATAGCTTGTGGTGCTATTTTAAAACTGCATAATATGCACTGTATCAATTGTGGAAAAATAATATGATGAAAAATATCGAGTTTATACTTCACTTGACAGATTCTGTGTTATCTGTAAAACAAGAATGTCAAGTATAGAATTGCCAGGCAGGCCAAGAGCTGACTGAGGAAAGGGATCTCTCAACAGAGCTCAGTGGGAACACCGTGTCTGGGAGAAGAATGAAGATCCCAGACCCTCGGTGCCTCCATCGTTTGGAATAATTAGGGGTTCACTTACTAAAGGTCAGATCATCTCGTTGACCTCTAAACTTTCTGATCTTTAGGAAGCTCCTCAAAACAGGCAGAAATCAAACAACAGGCTACTCTCTGCCTTTAAAGTGACTTCTCAGGAAATCAAAAAGATACGACTTCTCTGAAGTTAATTAACAACGTTCTAAAGGTTTGGGGTTTGAGCCTTTGGGTTTTGCCTTTCAAAAAGGCAACTGTTGCCTCCATGGAGTGAAAATGTAACAGATTTCTTACATCTTCCAGAGAATAAATGCATTTTGAAAACGGAGCTCAAGGGGAAATTATCATTGCTAGATGTAAACCAACACAATTCTGAGGGCAAATATTTTTACTTGCTGACATTTGGATTTCACTGTGGAAAAGTGAAATTGGAAATTTCTTGGGAAAACTGAAATTTTGGGGGATGATTTGTTTTGAAAAAACCTGCTGAAATGTCACAGGGTTTGACAGAAACAGTAGGCACATCTAAATATAAAATCTAGAGTTAATAAAATATGCCATCTAAGGAAAATTAATTAGAATGGTGAAATGGGAACAAATGGGTGACTCAAAAGATTCAGTACATTTGTCTTGCAGACACAGTCATTGAAGTGTTTTGAATCCTTTTGACTCTAACAAAAGACTTATCATTCTTTTTTACCAAGAACAGAAAATCTCAGCATCATATTGTCTGACACACTTTCCTAGCATGTCTGTGAACAAAGAGACATAAAAAGTCATGAAGTTGAAAATGAACGTTTTCCTAATGCTACAAATGCATAAATAAAATCAAACACCTGTTAATGAATCTGTTCACTTGATTTACATAAGGTTGCAAAAAAAATAACTATCACAAAGGATTTTCAGAACAATAGAATATTGATACTGCAGGGTTACATTTTAGCAATAACTATTATAATGACAACATTGGTTTAGTTCACTTGTAGCATGAGACACTAAAGATTTTAACTGGAAAGAAAATTATACAACTGTATGCTTATATTTTTTCCTGTGTTTTACAGAAGAAATGGATCTTCTGACTTCCACTGGACAGTCCTGATACTGTCATGAAACTCCTTTTGAAAGAGTTACATGAAAATGTCCTTCTTTTCAAAAAATCCCTATCATCATAAGAATTGCTGTAACAATGTACTGCCTTCTTCTGCTAATAAAACAGAATATTAAAATAGCAGCTTCAGAGAAACTAAGAATTTCTCTGCTGCTCTGGGAAAGTAACTCTTAAGGAAGCACCAGAACATAATGGAATCCCCTCTTCAGTTTATGTAGAGGACACTAAGATTGCAAGGATGGTCCTAGTCCCTCTCAAATCATGATACTTCTTAGGTACTTAAATACTATCAAGTATTTAAGCTTTACACTGCAGTGATAGGCTGCAGTGTGCAATTCCTGGACAGACAGTGCCCTCCCAAATCCACTTTGCAACAGTGCCAGCAGTGCTTGATCACTTTGGCCTTCGGAAGTAAAACTCCTCTTAAAAGCAGTTTTCATGCAAGGCTTCACTTTATCTACATGAAAATCCTCTGATTTTTTGCTGAATCCTTTAGCAAAGGCTTTGTTGACCTCCATGGAAAATAATTTGCAAGAAAAACACTGTGAGCATAAATTTTAGAGCTCTCATAAAACATTATGCACGGGACAAGTGAGGCCGTATTACATCGAGAAATGGACTCTGTCCATGGAGTTATCAGTTAGGTTAGTGGTTAATTTGTAATCTTCAATCTACTAACCCTGAAAAATGAACCCTACGCACTTCGTATCACCTCGAGAAATGTGTGGGTTTAGTCACTTTCCATGATCTCATCACTTTATCACTGATTTTGCTCACTTCACACTATGAATCTGACAAAAAACTTCTCCTTCCATCTAGTTTTTCTGCCACACAGAAACTTTTCATGCTAAAAAGCTACTGTAATGGTTCTCCTGCCACAGCAGTTTCATTATAGCATTTACCCAGATAGAGCATTGAAGCTGGTTTATGTTTTTCCTAAATCCAAAACCATGAGAAAAAATAAATTAACAGCTAGTAGATGTATTTTTTTTAATTATTATTCTCAGATCTAATATACCATCTTATATAAGATATGTCCCTTCCAACCCCTACCTGTGATACCAGCATCATTTTAACAAATTCAATCAAGGAAGGTGCCACTACCTTTAAAATTTGGTATTGGTTTGTTAATTTGTTTGCTTTTTGTTAATATCTTTTTTTAAAACTAAGCTTATTATGCCAGCCAAGCCTGATTTAAATGCTGAGATTTTTTACTGCATTCTCCTCTCCTCACAAACCTTGGGAAATACACGTCGTGCAGTTATGCATAAACCTTTATAACTCTTTTATTTATTACTGCACACTAGAAGTCTCATAAAAATACTCTGTGCTAGGCAAGGATGGATTTGACTATTTCCCTTCAGTGTCACCCATATCCAGAGGAAGCAGCCACTCAAATAGAAACCAGACACATACTCCAAGTTTCAGGGGGACACTGTGTTCCCTAAAAACCCTAAATAAAGACATTTTCCCTAAATTAAGACCCTATTCCTAACAAATCCTTCCTAAAAGACTACGGAAGTGACTGAACTTTTATTGACCCTCAAAGTTTTTGGCTTATCTCTTGGGCAATGGCTGGGCTGGTTCTTATTTATATCCCTATTTAAAACAAGCAGATTAATTCTTGGGTTTGCTTTCAAATTTAGTCACACATGGAATGTCTTAATTGTTTGTTAAAGGAACAGCAGGTTGTGGTCAGGGTCAAATACCCTTGTGCTCAACAGATTTTAACTTTGCATAGTACTAACTCTTGAGACTTTGATAAGCAAGCAAAGCAAATGTAGGGGAAGATCTTCATGCTGGATGGGAGGGAAGTGCTGAGTGTGCAGGTAAGCAAGGGCAGGGGAAAGGGAGGAAGGAACCTGAGTCCTTGGGCATTCTTACCATGTTGGACAGTACAGCATGTAATGGTAAGCAGGCTTCAATTCATGCATGTCAGACAGCACAGGATTCTGCAAGATTAGTAGGAAAACAATGCAAGATGTCTCTGCTACAGAGTTGAATCAAGTGTTGGCAGAAGGATTTAGGTATATACTGTGGAAACCTGGTTCTATGACCACTCCTGCTAGTAATTCATCACCTGCTTTGGAGTGGAGACACAAGCTGGACCTGCTGATGGTCTGCCAGCAGCACCATTCCAGACTTTTCTGTTTTCCTACAAAGTTTGGGCTCCTCCCTGAGTCACTGAGGAAGGATCTTTAAGTGGTTTGCTCTAACACAGCACAAAGTATCACAAAATTTCTGCTCACATGTGGTGAAGGTGTCCTTTAGGTGTATGTGAGGAAAAGGAACAGAACCCTGAGGTATCACAGAAGAGATGCCCACAGGCATGAGGCCGTGTTTTGTTGGACTAGCACAGTTGTGAAAGCCATGGGCTGGTTGAGTGGTTTTTAAAGCACTGCCCCAGGGAGCTGGGGGCATGAAGACTCTCTTCATCACTTCCTTGCTGTCTTTTCAGACCTGATGGTGCACATTCAGGGATGAATGAGGAGAAGGAGCAGAGTGGTGGCATGGTAACAGGTAAGACAGGGAGAAGCAGTTTCTTATGTGACATGTGAAGGTTCAGGCTCAGCTGTAGCACTCCCTGTGCTCATTAAGTCTCTCTCCCTGCTGGTAAGCAAATAGTCCTGAAAAGGAGAAATTAGCAGGAGTAAATAAGGGGAGCTCAACCTCCCCCTGCTCCAGTGGGCTGGTGGAAGAGGATGGCTCAGCAGACAACCTGCCTGTTCCAGCCCAGTGCTTGGCACAGCATCTTGCTTGCATATCAGGCATCCTCCAGGAAGAAAAAAAGGTTATTTTAACTCAGTCAAACACAGTTTCAGCTCTGTGCTCTTCTGCAAGGAGAAAAGGGAGGAATCTCCTACGTTTGGGACCAAGGGACTGGTTCTGTTTGTTTTCCCTTGGAGAAGACCAGTTGCCAACTTCTCCACTCTCTGGAATGAGGGAAGCTGGCTTAATTTATTTTCAGCACCCTCCAGGAAATGAGGTTGTTAGGTTTATTATCCTGAAGCTAGAAGGCCAGTTCAGTTTCTTTAGTAGGTGTAGAGGCACAGTTACTAAATTTACTGCACTTTTTCCAAAGGGTTGAGCCTTGGAGCAAGTCTGTTATTCCCACTAATTACTTGATGCCCTGATGTCTCCTGGGCCGAAACTTGCCAGCTCAAAGCACGACCTGCCAAGCACGAGCACAGCCCTTAGGTAGGCAGCAGCCTTCTGCTAGTGCTGCTGAAAGAGAAATGCAAAGAGCTGTGCAGAAATGTGTCTATTCCCAGGTGCCTGAGGCTGTGTCTGTATGAGATGGGGCACAGGTAAAGGGCAGCGAGTGCAGAAGTGACTAAGGGGGCTGGTTTACAGCAACATGCCAGTCTCCTGCAAGACAGAAAGAAAACCCAGGTAGCATTACACAAGAGAAAGGTACATTTCTTTCTCTGATTTCTTTAGTGCTTAGAAGATTGAGATAACATGCTTATCATGAAGCAAACGGAGATATTTTGCAAGTTTTACTTGGTGTGGTAACATCTATTACCCTTTATACCTTTGCAAATACCCTGAAGTTCGCCAGCGTGAGGGCATAAATGAAGTGGACAAAAAAACACAGCCTAGCTCCAAATACCTCTTGGCTTCTCACATGCAGCCCTAATTAAACGATGAGGATGAATTTTTGTGAGGCTGTAATAAAATACAATTCTTTAAATAAATATCTGAACAAAACAGCCATACGGCCAGAATAAATTACCATCGTATTTTTAATTACTGAAGTAAGTGTTGGTGGGAGGGAATGAATAATATTAAAGGACTTAATTAGTGAATTCAGAGAGTGGTTATTTACAGTGCTAACATCAACAACGTAACATCTCACATAATTAGGGATCCAAAACAGGCTACTACAACACTAACATCTAACATAATTACAGATCAAAGAAAGTCTACCAGGCATGCAAGACCCTTCTTGCAGAAAAAAGATGTGGTCTCATAATCTTTAATTCTTGCTTTTCTCTCCTTTAAGTTTCTTTCCCAAGTACTTTTATCTCCTCTACAATATTTAACTATGAATAATTAAACAATTTTTGCAAGAGACCAAATAACCTGCAGCAGTGGCCTGTTGTTTCTAGAGAAGCTAGAGGTTCAGAAATGGCTGCTGAGCATTGCACCACACCACTGCATTGGAGAGGAACAAGGCAAGGGAAAGCAGGACATTACACTGTTATTTAGCATAAATACTGATTATTTCTTTTTTTTCCCCAAGATGCCTAAAGAGTCTTTTGAACTGGGTAATTTCAGCAAAGTTATAAAGTTACAGGGCAGATGCCTTGTTCTGCCCTGTCCTTGTCCTCTGCTTCTTGATGACTCTCAGGCACATGCAGGGTTTAGAACAGGACTCCCGCCAAGAGGTAAAAATTAATTAGATTCATTAGATTCAATGATTTACAGGAAAGTTCTTGAAGATTTTACTGGGAGAATTTTCTTCCACCCAAATGTGTCATACCTTTTTCTGCAGCTTCTCTGACTTCCTCCATGTGTCCTGGCCATGCTCGGAAACATGTTCCTGTCAGTGAAAAGGATGTCTCTTCTGTCTACACTGAATGTAAAGGAGGAACATCAAATAAAAATGTTCAGAAGATGAATTGATTTTCACAAAGATTGTCTCAATTTCTCCTTCCCTTCATTCGCTGTCAGAACTCTAAACCCTATGAATAGAAAGGGAGAAAGAGAGAGAGAGAGAAACAGAGAGAGAAGAGAGAAAGAAAGAGAGAAGAGAGAAAGAAAGAGAAAAAGAGAAGGAAGGAAGGAAGGAAGGAAGGAAGGAAGGAAGGAAGGAAGGAAGGAAGGAAGGAAGGAAGGAAGGAAGGAAGGAAGGAAGGAAGGAAGGAAGGAAGGAAAGAAGGAAAAAAGGAAGGAAGGAAAGAAGGAAAGAAGGAAGGAAAGAAGGAAGGAAAGAAGGAAAGCAAGCAAGCAAGCAAGCAAGCAAGCAAGAAAGAAAGAAAGAAAGAAAGAAAGAAAGAGAAAGAAAGAAAGAAAGCTTGCAAAAATTTCATAAAGGTAAAAAAAATGTTAAACTTGTTCTAATATGTATTGGATCTTTGAAATTTCTGTTGCTTTGAAATTCCTACACACTCCTCCAGGAAGAAATAACAAAATAGATAAAAGTAATTTTTCAGTAATATTATTGTAACTTGAGAAACTTAAAATTCATCTCCAAAAGTGACTATTTACTCAGTAAACTACTTGAGGCTTCTGTACCAATTCCATGCTACATTAGAATTTGTGCCTTTACAAGTTTTAGTGCTAGGCTTTAAAAATTGAAAGCTTTTATTATCAATAAATCACATGCTGGAACATGACAATAACATGTTATTTTTTTTCCCCAGTTTTCTGTGGGCTTCAAAGGGCTCTGCCTTTAGTCCCCTTCCATCCTCCCTCTGGAGAGGGCACATCCTCTCCCGGGAAGCTCATCTGTAAACCCAAGCCCAACTGCTCAGACTGATGACTCAAATCCACCCTTATGCTCCCTTCTGGCCAAGCCCAAAGCTCAGCTGCTTTTCTCTGCATGTCTCGCCATCAGCTCAAGCTCAGTATGGCTCCCCAGACCTCTTAATCTGTCTTCTAAGCTCTCTGCTGCTGCATTTTCCACTGACTGGGGCTAAGATCTCTGGCTTGTCTGCTGCTTAGGGCTTGAACTTGTCAGCACCTTCAGACTGGGACTTTCTCCACCTCGTCTTCTCATATCAAGGCTCTGTGTAAACCTTGGTACATAAAACTCCAAAGCTATGACCTTGCTCATACTTCCATACAGCTAAAATTACCAGTCCAGCTTTCATCCTTTCGCCACAAGATGCTTCTCCCTGGTTTTGACAGAGCAAGGATCCCCCTCTTTCCTCTGTGCCTACAGCTGCAAGCAGGTTCCCTCTCTCCTTCCATCTTCCCACCAGCATCCCCTTAGAATCACAGGATGGTGAAGGTTGGAAGGGACCTTAAAGCTCATCAGGTTCCAAACTCCCTGCTATGAGCAGGGGCACCTCCCACCAGACCAGGCTGCATAACCCTCATCCAACCTGGCCTTGAACACCTCCAGGGATGGGGCAGCCACAACCTCCCTGGGCAACTTCTTCCAGTGCCTTCCTGCCCTCATGGGGAAGAATTTCTTCCTGGTCTCTGACCTAAATCTTCCCTCTTTCAGCTTAAAACCATCACCCCTTGTCCTACCACTACCCATCATGAAGCACAACATAATTCTCCCTCGTGCAGGTTGCAGCCCCTCTGACATCCCTGACAACCCACAGCACCAGCTGTCATGGCACATTGGGAAACCTTTTCCAGCAGTAAAGTTCTCTTCCTACACTGCCCAGCCAGCCTGGGAGGAGCTCTCTATAACAATATGCAGCATTCTGCCATTATGCACCTTCAAAATTACCCTGGGGAGCTTTTCTTTTTCACCCTGTCTGCAAAAAGCAGGTTCCTGGCACACTGCAAGTGTTGCATGCCCAGTGACCAGTAACGTGGTGTTATTTTCTTCCACTTCCCTGAATGCAGCTGCCTGTTGGTTTGTGTTTTTTACTTTGATCATAAACATTAGATCATAAACACATCAAGTTTCTCTACCACGTGGGCCTATGTGGGAAAGGGCATAGAGCAGCCTTGATTCACATCTGAATTGCACAGACACTGCAGCACTGGAAACAAAAAGATTTCACACTCAGCTGCACAAAAGTTGGAAATAGGTTGTTCAGTTACAGGACTAGGTTTAACCCTTACTCCTTCAGAGGACAGGTTAAAGTTATCTGAACTTGGACAAGCTGAATGTGAAAAAAATGCTGGCTTCTTTACACATCAAATTATTCAGTGCTACCAAAATTCAGTGCCTTTTTTAAAAGGCACTTCTGGAATTGATTTTTTTTTCTTATTATTTCTGTCTCCATTGTGGGATTGTAGTGGCAATATTTAAAATGAACTGTTTTATAGGGTGGCTAGATCACTACTGTGTGAGAGAACCTTGCACATTGTAGTAGTTTGCATTTCAGGTTTGGTGGTCACTGAATTGCTCTGAGTTTTCTTCCTTCTTCTTCCCATGTATCAAGAGGTTCTTCTCAAAGGCATGTGAAAATCTCCCTTGGAAACACATTTCTGGTGCTCTGACTCTAAAGTCTATTTTTCTTCTGCAAGGATCGATAGTTTTTATAGTGTTATAACCCAAACCAAATGTGTTTGAAGGCAAACCAGAAGGCTCTATTTCTCAGCTATTTGAACACAGGCATTCAAAATGTATTAAACATGGGGAGATGACGACTGCAGAAGAAGATATTTCTAGATGTGGAGTCTTTTAAAAGGAGCTAAAACTGGTTTCCCTTCCAAGAAAAATAGATCAGTTTCCCTATGTTTAGTGTATTTCAAATTCTGTCAACAAGCCATAAGCTGTTAACAGGAAGCTGCCTTCTGTTTTGCTGGCTGCCAAGATTAGGGGTGACATTCCTACCCTCTTGAAATCAGTGACAAAACTTCCTTTGACTTCAACAGGGGGAAGATTTCATCCAAAGCAAGAAGATTTTTACTCTTACATTTTCAGAACCAAAAAAGAAGAAAAAGCCTCCTTCCAGTTCACACCTATCTCCAGTTTCAGATACTGCCTTTTCAATCCTTTTCAATATAAAGGTTATCTAACTTGGTTTTGATGCCTGAAGACAGGAATTAGCTCATAAAGTAGGTTTGCAGCATACAACAACAAGAACTAAACACAGTTTGGAAAGGCAAAAGCAGACAGGAAAAAAAAAAAGCCCTTCTCTTTCAATTTTACTGGTATGGATTTGCTGTCTTTCCACATAAAAGAATGAATAAAACTTCATTAGAAAGAAAGTGATGCTTAGAAAGACAGTTGTTTTTGCAGAGTGATGTTTGGTGGGAGGAGATGGAGGGTTGATTCAAGGATCAGTGAAATTTGGGTTGGACATTAGGAAAATGTTCTTTACTATGAAGGTGGTGGATCACTGGAACAGGTTGCCTAGAGAGGTGGTGGGGGGCCCATCCCTTCAGACATTCAAGGTCAGGCTTGATTGGGCAATCTGGTCTAGTTGGAGATGTCGCTGCTTATTGTAGGAAGGTTGGACTAGATGACCTTTAGAGGTCCCTTCCAACCCAAGACATTCTATGATTCTATGAAATAGGTGGGGGAAAAAGCTGATACAAAAACTTCTATTGAGTCTGTTGGGCTTTGTGTCACACCCTTCTCCCCTGTTAAAGCTCAACTTCTTTTAACTTTCCTGCAACACCTCCCCTAAGAAGAACAGAAAAATGCACAAGTTGTGAAGTCCCAGCTAAATTGTGTAAGATTAGGATCAATTTCCAGAAATGCTGAAGTAAGCATAATCTAGGTGTCGGGAATACACCATGACCTGGTGCTTAAGTGGACAGTACCTAACACTGCAAGCTCTGGAGGTCTCCCTGATAGCTTATTAAAAGACCCAAACACACCAAATTCAGTGAAAGCTGAGTATTGACTATCTACCTAGAGACACAAAGGCCTAGATTTTCCAAAGTGATCTTGGATATTTGGCAAATCCTTCTTTTAATGGTCAATTGTTGTCAGTTAAAAATTGCAGAGTAAAAATAAAGCATCAGTTAAAAAAAACCCTTGGTCATCAGATTCTCTTAGGATTAAAATTTTGTTCACTCTTCACTTTACAAAGAAGGTCACTGCAGAAGGACAAGGTGCACCTAAACCACCTTAACTTTCAACTGTCTGAAAAAAAAATCCTTCAAAGAAAAGTTATATATAATTGGGAGTAGTTACACTGTGATTAGCATGTTGATACCCATACATCAGTTTAGATATGTTTATCAGACCATAAGCATGGTTTAGATTGCCTGCCTGATGAAATACTTTGAAATACTACTTTATAATTGCTATTCCATATTACCTGCCCACATGGACATCCCTAAAAGTCTGAATTGACTTCACAGCACCAGGAGTGTAAGCACAGCAATGTACAACCCCAGGAAAAGCTCAAGTATCATTGTGCACTGACTTCAATGCACCCACACTGTCCTGTGGTGCTCAGAGCAGTTTACCATAATTAAATATTGCTTTGCTTGATTGTACTTTCAAATACCAATCACATGTACATCATGTAGAAGTTTCTGTAACTGATATAATAAAGCCATGTTTTATGTTATGTAAACTACTTCATAATTCAGCTCCAAAAACAAGCAACCTTTCAATTATCCATAAAAATACACTATTTTCGTAATTAGTGTGTAGAGTAGACGAACATAATTTAGGAACCAAGGAGTCCCTGAAAAGCAAGAGGACTTAGACTCTTGAGTCAGTGGTTTCAAGACAGAAATCCAGCAGGACAGACTCTATCAGAGTCACATTCCTCTGAGTTATTTGCACACCTCAGCACATGCCCCTGATACTGAAATACTGAGGTTCTGCTGACACCTGTTGATAATTGCCTGAACAGCAGAACTGCTGTCTTAAAAATAGGTGCATGAAATAAAAATACATATAGGGAGACAGGACTAAAGGTACAGACCTGCCTTCTCTCTACAGCAGAAAAGTTTCCAGTTGCTGCTAATTCCTAAATGGTGGACTGGGACTGGGGAGAGGACGAGAAGGAAAGGTAAAACCAAAAGTTTCTATTAATTGTTTTTTTGGTCAGATCTTCCCTGACAAGGATGATGAGATCACTTCCTACTGAGTTAATCCACGACTTGCAGTGACTCATTGTGGAGATGCTGACTCAGCTCGAAGAGATTTGCTAATGACTGGATGATCAGCAGAAGTATAATTAATATCAGCAGAGACCAGTATCTGTTTTTCCGAATATCAGAGTCATGCTAACATGGGGTGTGATGAGGTTACAAAGACTGGTGAGACATTTTCAAGCCTTTCTTTTTTTTTAAATGTGGGGGGTGGAAATTTGCTTACTCAGCAATTTATCCTCAAAACTCAGTGAATTCCACGTCTGCTGGCCCAAGAAGAGGTGAAATTTCACTAGAACATCACTTGTTGCTACGACAGTGAACAATAGAGACCTTCAAATCTTCAGTACTGGTGCATTTCCAACACTGATCACTTTCAATTTTATGTGGTTTATATTTTTAATGTGCTGAGCAAACATACTGAAAGAGGGGAAGATTGCTACACCTTTTATAACAAGCATTTCTGTTAACAGGCTGCACACTGCACTGCCTTTCATTTGTACAGGGCAAGCACGGCCCCTGGCATTAAAAAAAAGGTGTTTGGGGCCGTTTTTTAGGCACTAGGAAACTTGTCTGAACTGCTCTTCTGATAAGAAAAGCTGACAGTGTAGGTGTGCTGCTTTTGCTGTTCACGTGTGATCGTTCTCCCTTCCCCCAAATAAACCAAGGAGGAATTTACAGTAAGAAGAAAATTCACTTTCTGTCCCTGGTGCTCACCTTTGAAAGAAAATTACTGCTTGTAAAATACAGGCCCAAAGATCTTATCTTAGATAACCATGTACTTGGGTTTCTTTGTATATGCCCGACTTCTCCGTAACCAGGATGGATCGGAAGGTATTGGAATGGATAATTACTGTGATTACTGGACGCCTGCCAACCCGTTCAGGAATTATACCCTGCCCTGGATTGAAAGGGTTGCTGAAGCCTGACAAAAATCCAGGCAGGTCCCTGTGCCAGGGGCTGGGTGCTGTGCAGCCAGGCTGCCCTCTCCCGGCAGAGCCTCAAGTACAACTGCCCAAACCTTCCAGTCCAGCTCAGCTTGGCTGGAAGTTGAGGAAATGCCCAGGAGGTTGGGGTGTGTGTGGCTGCTCAGTCTGATCTGCCTGCAGGTCTGACCGAGCTGCTAAACACCCAGAAATTTGTATCACAACAGCTTCAAGCTGTTCAAGAATCATAGAATGTGTGGGGTTGGAAGGGACCTTTAAAGGTCATCTAGCCCAGCCCCCCTGCACTGCACAGGAACCTTTTTAACTAGATCAGGTTGCTCAGAGCCTCCTCAAGCCTGACATGAAATGTCTCCGGGGATGGGACCTCCACCACAGCATCACAGTACATTAGGGGTTGGAAGGGACCTCTGAAGATCATCGAGTCCAACCCCCCTGCCAGAGCAGGGCCAAAACAAACCAGGCCAGATCACTCAGAAAGGCATCCAGGCAGGTCTCATCCAGAGAAGGAGACTCCACAGCCTCTCTGGGCAGCCTGTCCCAGGGCTCTGTCACCCTCACAGGAAAGAAGCTCTTCCTCAAGTTGAGGTGGAACTTCCTGTGCTCCAGTTTGAATCCACTGCCCCTTGTCCTACCACAGGGCACAAGTGAAAAGAGCTTGTTCCTGCCTTCTTGCTGCCCAGCCCTCACGTATTTATAGACATTAATTAGATCCCCCATCAGTCTTCTCTCTAGACTGAAAAGCCCCAGGTCTCTCAGCCTTTCCTCATCAGACAGGTGTTGCAGTCCCTTCATCATCCTCATAGCCTCCTTTGGGCCCTCTCAAGGGCAACCTGTTCCAGTGCTTCACCACCCTCATAGTAAAGAACTTCTTCATAATATCCAATCTAAACCTGCCCTGCTCTAGTTTAAGACCACAGCCCCTCGTCCTATGGCTTCACATCCTTGCAAACAGTCCCTCCCCAGCTTTCCTGCAGGCCCACTTCAGGAGACGTTTTCTTCCTGCACACTGTAGCTCTGAATCAGCTGCAAGACCTCAGCTGAGCGTGAAGTGAACCTGCAGTTGAGACTACTCAAAACTCTCAGGCACACACTGCACATACAGCTTGTTTGTGTAGCACACAGACAAGCCTGAGGCTTTAGAGAGGGATTGAGCTAATTCTCCGTATGATGCAAATTAGTGTGCATAAATAATTATGTCCGGGAAGCTTTAGACAGAAACGTGGCAGCCTTTGACTGCCAATGTTTACCTGAGCAAGTTGCTCAGACAATTAGCAAGCTTTTATGAGCAGTGGGCATGTCAAGGCATTGCCATGAACCACCTTGCTGGTTGAGTGTTCTGAATGCCAGAACAAAAGGTGTATTTGGCAGCCTGTGCTCCTGCCTTGCAAACAGAAAAGATTAACAGGGAAATCAGGTAAGAAGAAAAAAGTGATGAGAAGAGAAGGGACAAGGCACAAGAAGTCACGTAGGCATTGCTGAGGATGTAAGGGAGGCTGATGAATGCAGTTACATTGCTGTAATAGTGATCATTATAGGGCTGGCTTATTTCGTCACACACACACACAACCCCAAACCTCCCCACAGGATTCCCAATTAGAGGTGGCAACCCTTTCCATTAAGAGTAAGAAATCAGTGCACATTTCTGAGCTGGTAACTATAACATTCAATGCCATTTATGAAATGTTTAGATCATTGTAATTCTAGGCAGTTACTTTATTTGCAAGTGTGGATATTCTTCAGGCTGACGGAACCTTCAAACATCACCACATGCAAACCTCCTTGTCTCCAGCTGGTGCCCTGGATAAACTTGTCATGATGTCCTCTCCAAGCTGGCAGGATGACCTGGTGAGGGCTGCTGGTGACAGCTCTGAAGCAACGTCTGGAAGAAGAGCAGTTCAGCTATGTTGCTACTAGCAAAGAGGACAACCCACCCTCTGTGTGTTTCCAGCGCAGACCGGTTCACTACCCAGAAGAAAAAATGTTTGCACGTTTTCTGACTCAGGATAACCTGTGTTAAACACCTGGCTGATGGCCACCCACCCAAAACAGCTTGAGCAGATGGACGTTCATCCAGCTCAGGCCAGAGCTCTCCTGGTGTGGGAGCAGAGCCCATAGCTCGGGGTGAGCTGATGGGTGCCCGCCAGCCGGACCCGGGTCCTGGAGCAGCCATCCTCACCAGGACCCAGTGGCCAGCTTGGCCCTTGCTTTTGGGGTGAGAAGGAGCCTCCAGCAGCTCGCAGAGCAGCGTTGTTGATGGACACGTGCTGGAGGTTTGGGTGGGCCCAGCCTTGAGCCCACTGCCCATGAAACAGCCGCTGTTTCCTAGGGAGCTCTGCGGGCCGGCAGGTCTCCCCGCGCCCTGCGTCACCGTGCAGGGGCTGAGAGGGGGAAAGGAAGAAGAGGCTAAAACTGCAAAAAATGTATTACATTTTTTTAAACGGTTACCGTCAGGAGGATGAACCCCGGAGGGGTGGGTGGTGAGGGGGAAACAAGCCCTCCGAAGGAGTAGGAAAGGCGAACAGGGCTCAGCAAGTGTGGCGGGTGTGCGTGTGTGCCCGTGCAGGGGGTGTGAGTGTGCCCGTGCAGGGTGAGTGTGTGTGCCCATGCAGGGTGTGTGTGTGTGCCCGTGCAGGGTGAGTGTGTGTACCTGTGCAGGGTGAGTGTGTGTGTGCCCGTGCAGGGTGAGTGTGTGTGCCCGTGCAGGGTGAGTGTGTGTACCTGTGCAGGGTGAGTGTGTGTGCCCGTGCAGGGTGAGTGTGTGTGCCCGTGCAGGGTGAGTGTGTGTACCTGTGCAGGGTGAGTGTGTGTGCCCGTGCAGGGGGTGTGAGTGTGCCTGTGCAGGGTGAGTGTGTGTACCCGTGCAGGGTGTGCGTGTGTGCCCGTGCAGGGTGTGTTTGTGCCCATGCAGTGAGTGTGTGTGTGCCCATGCAGGGTGTGTGTGCCCCTACAGGGTGAGTGCCGGTGCAGGGCTGGTGCTGGTGTGGCAGGTGTGTGTGTGTGAGCCCCTGCAGGGTGTGTGTGTGTGCAGGGTGTGTGTGTGTGTGAGCCCCTGCAGGGGATGTGTGTGTGCCCGGGCAGGTGTGTGTGCGT
>NW_009954302.1:1272041-1278600 GCF_000747805.2 Chaetura pelagica
CGTGCGGGGCCGTGACCCGGCGTGCGGGGCCCGGGGGTGGCCTGAGGGCAGCTGGTCTCACGGGAGTGCCCGTCCCGGAGCTTCGGGATCGCTGCTGGTTCCAGGGAAGCCCAGGTCTCTTCCCGGGCTGAAGCGGCGTGGAAGGAGAGGTCTGGTTTTCACACCATGGTGTGTGAAGGAGCCCGTCGCCCCGCGCTCCGTAAGCGAGGAGGGTTCTTGCCCCGCAGCTTTGGCTGAAACGGGTTCAGTTCTCTTCCCCTTCCGAGTGCCCGTCCCGGAGCTTCGGGATCGCTGCTGGTTCCAGGGAAGCCCAGGTCTCTTCCCGGGCTGAAGCGGCGTGGAAGGAGAGGTCTGGTTTTCACACCATGGTGTGTGAAGGAGCCCGTCGCCCCGCGCTCCGTAAGCGAGGAGGGTTCTTGCCCCGCAGCTTTGGCTGAAACGGGTTCAGTTCTCTTCCCCTTCCGTGAAGGACTCCGCGTTAGGCCAGCCCAGGAGTTAATACCCAGCCGACATCCCTTGGAACCCAAACATGTTAGCCTACACTGAAAAAAACAACTTTAAGAATTTACTTTCACGCTTGGGTGAAAGGCTGAGCCGAGCAGCTCCCAGCAGCAGGTATCTGCTCCGACTTTGCACGCTGGAGGAAGGAAGCAGGCAAATAAATTCGACCACGTGGGTTGGTCTTTTGTCTCGGCTGTGGTTGTTTCCTAACTTAAGACGTGTGTTTTGCTCACGTTTGTGAGCAGCGCTAGCATGGGGGGGCTTAACCAGAGGCAGTTTCCTCGCCAGGAACTACATTTTGGGTGCATCCAGTAGTTGCATTTTGGGGTTTGGCTTGAACTGCCTGGGTTTGGAGGGTGTTGGAGGTTGGTTGGTTTTTGGGGCAGTTTGGTTTGTTGTTCTTTTTTTAAAGAAAACATAACAGATGAGTCTTTCTGGAAGGAATTTGTGTTCATGTTCTGTGTTTCTCTTGAGGTTTTGGTTTTTTTTTCTTGAGGACAACAATGATCAGAGGGGCTGGAGCAGCTCTGCTCTGGAGACAGGCTGAGAGTGCTGGGGCTGTTCAGCCTGGAGAAGAGAAGGCTCCAGGGAGACCTTAGAGCAGCTTCCAGGGCCTGAAGGGGCTCCAGGAAAGCTGGGGAGGGGCGTGGGACAAGGGCAGGGAGGGAGAGGACAAGGGGGAATGGATGAAAACTGGAGGAGAGGAGATTGAGGTGAGACATGAAGAGGAAATTGTGGAGTGTGAGGGTGGTGAGAGCCTGGCCCAGGTTGCCCAGGGAAGCTGTGGCTGCCCCATCCCTGGCAGTGTTGAAGGGCAGGTTGGATGGGGCTTGGAGCAACCTGGGCTGGTGGGAGGTGTCACTGCTCATAGCAGGGAGGTTGGAACCTTTAAGGTCCCTTCCAACCTTGACCATTCTGTGATTCTATGAACTCTGCTGCCTTGGTGCAATTAGCAAAGAATGGTAATATTAGCAACTCACTTGGGAGCGAGGTGCTGCTTTTTTCTTGCTTTGCTTCTTGGCACTATGTGCTTTTGTGAAATTCCAAATACGCTTAATCTTGATGACCAACATTTCTTTATGAACAGAGTTTGCTTGTCTGCATGTCTTTATTTTAAAGTTCTGTCTCTTATAAATTCAGGTGTTGGATTACCATGGGTGTAAAATAAGTGACCCGTACTGCTGGCTTGAAGATCCTGATAGTGAACAGACAAAGGTAACTGTTCTTTTTATGGAAATGGCTGTTTTTTATAGAGTGTGCATGGGTACTCTGGTTTTGAAGGGCCTGCCAATACTTTTTGAAGACTTACATAGTGAGTGTAGGTAGGAGTGGTTCACGTCACACCTTATAGTGCCAAGATTGTATTGTACCTTTGTGTTAATGAGAGAAAGACTGGAACACTTGGTATAACCTAGATCACAGAACTTGGAAAATGAAGGCCTTGTTTATCTTGCACCCAGTTTTCTTAGGCCATTCGAGTGCTCAACCTGGTGGTGTTACACTGAAGAGGAACACTGATTTTAGAGAACTTGATCTGCTGTCCTAAGTACATCTAAATAGAAAATAATTAAATAGAAACGTGTGGAAAGAAAACTTTTGTCTTTCCTTCTTTATACAGTGACAAGGTGTGTGGATGCTTTCTTTTTTTACCCCTGTTAAAAAAAAATAAACAAAACAAACCCAAAACGTTTTCCTCCTGAAGTTAGCCTTTGTTAGTGGCTTTTATTAGAGATGTTGCAGTGTTTTCAGCCTGTAATCCGGTATAGCTGGACTGTGCTGCTGGAAAGGGTCTTTTGCTGAGGGAGTTTCACCTGGTTCACTGTAGGGTTAACAGGACTGGGACTGAAAGAAATTACCTACAACAGCTATAAGTATAAAGAATCCTACTCCTTTTTCCTGTGGCTCATCCAAACAATCTTGTGGGGCTGCTATAGTTAGCAGCTTACAAACTAGTGAACATAGAAGGGTGGTGTGTTTTTTTTTTGTAATTGTTTTAGTTAGGTATTTTTGCAGTAAGAGTAGAGTGCAGATGGTACTGTACCTGATCCACTGTAGTTTGCAGGTTTCCATTAAGTTAGGCAGTTCTGTGGTTTCTCTCTGCCCTCCCTCCTCTTTCTTGCACTGACCTGGATGTCTCTGTCTCTCCCGTGCATGGGTACAGCCATAACAAGGTGATGTTCTGGAGGGGAAGCCTCTGGTGGATTAGTTTTCTGTTGACACACGTTCTTAATCTAGGTCGCCCCAAGGCCACATGATGGTTGGATTTAAGATGGCTCAAGAATGTGATCTTTCCTTTTCTGGGCAGCCCACAGCCTACTTTTAATTAGGTGAAAGTCTCAAATAGGTCTAGAAACTTCACAGCCAGGTCACCAGGATGGTCTTATTCTACATGTAGTGTATATATCTGCTATAAAATTATTATTGAAATCTGCAGGTGGCTAAGCAGGACTTTTTCCTGTCACATGCACAGTCCTAGAGTTGGTTAAACCCATCAACAAGCCACATCCTCGGTCTCCTGTGGAAAATCTGCTGTTCAGGGAGTATGCACTTACATGTTCAGGATTTAAGTGCTTTGCTATATCTTTTTTTCCTTGTATGTGCTTGGTTGGAGTAGTCATGCACAGGTACAAGCAAAGAAAGCTCCCTTCTCCACGTACACATAAATAAAAACTGAGCCATTGATCAGATGAGGAAGTTCCCACCTCACTTTGGAGAGAGGAAGTCCAGAAGCTGTGTTGATGCTCTGCTACTCTGGCCATTTGAGACATTTAAGACAGACTGAAGAAGTGTCCACAGAACAGTTGAAATGTTGTTCTACACTGGTGGAACACTTCTAGTGATGACTTAGTCCACAACTGCAAAGCCATGCTTTTACTGATGTTTTGGGTTTGGCTTGGTTGGACTTTTTAACTTCTTTAACTTCTTTTTTTACATTTTGTGGTAAATAATCTCTTAATTAGTCTTTAGAAAGCAAAGTCTTTTGCTACTGTAGGTGTGTCCATCATATACAGAACCTTAACTTACAGCATGGGCAGTCATGGTAGCTTGTTTCAGGCATGAGGGATGGACAAGGGATGAAAGAGCCAGGATCGTGCAGCATACACAATTGAATTTTGTGGTATTATGAACAGGTCTATGTTTGGATTAAGACTAGAAACTCAGAACTACAGTTAAATGGGCTTGTTGTTATAATTGACCAGTGTTTCATTCACATGTTTTGATACCTTTCCAATTGCACTTTGAATTTTTTATTTGCAAAATACTAACATAAGTGGCAGAGGCAAGGCACCAGAAATCTGCTTAGTTTTCTTTTGGAGTACTTAAAGGTGTGTGCCCTCTTGCTGGAGTTCCATTGAACTAAACTTTTACTGAGAAGAGAAATAGGAAGATTTTGGGAGTAACCATTCAACTGTCAATACCTTACAGGTTAATAGCAGTGACTGGTAATGCTAAAACAGTTTCTGTCCTAAGACTTCTCCTTGGAAAGTATCCTGGGAGTGGGAATCATTATCTTGAGAGAACTGATTAGTGGTGTATCAGAAGCTGATGAATTGTAACAAAGTGTGGCTAAATAATTGTCTGCCATGTGGTTCTTAGATGAAATTTAGTTACACTTTGTTTTTTTAAAATAACAGTTGGTTTGTTCAAGTAACGGCCAAAAAAATCAGCCTTGAACATCCCTAGTGTTAGTACAACACTTTAGAAATTCTGTTGCCTTTCAAATTATCCTATTTTCTGAGATACCCATAAGCATATGTCTTGCGTGGGTCTTTACTCTGTCCTTTTACTTCTGCTATCAAATTCTGTCCTGGTTCAAGGCTTGTGATAGATTGTCACATGGAGATTTCTACAATCAAATGAGAATCTTTCTCTATAGGGTCATAAGATGTAGAGAGTTACTGCTAGCCCTGTAGCCTGGGTGGCATATGTTTGGCTCAGCATGGCAGATGGAATTGTTTGCTGTGAGAGTTTCTGCTGACAACATCTGTTCCTGTACTTTGCCCTGAGCAATATTTCAATTATGTATTACTTTTTTGAACATGAGTGTGACCTTATGCTCAAATGTGTAAGAGCAGAGAGTTTCCAAACTGGGCTGGATTCTCCTCAGTGGAAACCTGTAATTCCTGCCTCCTTTTAGAGACAGTAGTGCCATTCCTTTTTACAAATAATCTGGGAATATTTGGTGCTTCCTGAGCAGAAAGGGGAAAAATGTATTAAGTTCCCGTAAAAGCAGAATTACTAGTGATTCAGTTGTGACTGCAATAATTAGTATGTCAGCATGCTCCTGTGCAATGAATGCTTGTAAAGAAAAGTTTGTGTCTCCTATTTCAATACCAGTAATGAAAGCAGATGATGTGATAAGATGTGACTGTGCAGTTAAAAATGAGTAACACTCAGTTCCACTGTACCTTGCAGCAGTGTTACCATTTTGGTGGCATTATTGAGAAAAAAAATATCCACAAAAAGCACCTGGAAAGTGCTTTTGCCTGTCCAGTACAATGTCTTATACATGTTTTTATAAGCCTTCTTTTTCTTTTTTTTCTGAAAATGTCACAGCACTTAAAGTAGCATGCCTTGTCTAAGTTTTTGTGGTCTTTGAAATTTTTGTATGTGGTCTTTGAAATTTGTTTGTTTCCATGTAGAGAAAACAAATCGGGATACACGTAGTTCTTGGGTAGTTTTTATTATGTTCTTTCATGATCTGATGGTGGAGGGAACAGTTCTAGCAGTGCAGTGTGGTGGCTGCCTGTCGTTTTGACTCACCACTGGGATGTGCTGTGCAGCCGTGCTGGGTGTTAAAGCTGTGCCAGAGTGATCCTGTGCTGGGTGGTAAAGCTGTGCTAGAGTGATCCTGTGCTGGGTGTTAAAGCTGTCTGTGCCAGAGTGATCCTCAAAGGGAGAACAGAAGAAAAAAAAAAAGCCCCTTCCTTGGCAATACATTCCCATCTTTCCTTTTTCTCAGGGGGTTATTTCCTGATTTGATCCTCACTGATACGGAGAGTGTAACTTTGATTAAAGATCCAGCTGTCATCATTGTTAGCCTGCTGTATCTGTTCATTTTCAGTGATGTAGTGCTTGCTTTCTTGTGTCATCCTTGAGTGTTGACTTGTGTGTAACCAGCCCAGTTCTTAAACTAATATGTTTCAGCACGTAGCCAAGTGCTCTTAGGGAATTACTAATTCTGCACTCAGATGTTTAAAGCTTATCAGTTTCTGTGTGCTTTGCTAGACATGAGCAAATACCTCTCATGAGGTGACTGACCATAATTAATGCACTTTCTCCTTCACCCTTTGGCCTGACAAGTCTCTGAAAACACAGCTTGGCATGTAATGCAGCTCTTGGCCATGCACTGCTGTGTCAGCGAGACAAATGGGAGAGGGAGTGTCCTTCTGCTTCCACTGTGTGCTCATTTCTCACCATGTGAAACGTCTGTTAAATGCTGCTGAGTTTCATGTTCTGTTCTTTCCTCTTTTTCACCTGAGGAATTAGTAAACAAGAAAGCTAATAGCAACTGGTACATGTGTGCCAAGTACTCTATACAGCAGCTGGCTCTTCTGAAGAGCTGTGAAACACAAGTTGGGAATATGAATTGTAGCCCTGCAGTGAGGTGTAGCTCTGATGTCATACATGGATTTGCTTGCTGTGTGACAGATTAAGGGCAGGTAGAAACAATAGCTTCTTTCAAAGCAACTGGGAAAGAGACCTAGGTAAGCAAGAGATGAGTGGACAGGGTTTCAGAGTGGGTTCCAGGGGTGGTACTGCAGCCATCATTGTGACATCTGGCTGTGAATTAAAGTCACACATGCTGTCTCCTGTCCTCCTGACAAGAGGAAATGGGGTTGTCCTGGTTTGAGCCAGGATGAAGCCAATTTTTCTTTTTACTGATTTTTTTTTTCCTTCAGTGAGCTTTCTTGTAGCTAGCAACAGTGTGCTCTGCTAGGCTGATAAGACAGCGGAATGTTTTTCTAACTACTGAGGCTTCAAGGCTGCACCTGCACTCTGCCAGCTCAGACACTATGGGGAGATCTGTGACCCCCCCGTAGGAGGCTGAGTTAGA
>NW_009954302.1:1278666-1290453 GCF_000747805.2 Chaetura pelagica
CATCACCGTCGACCCTTAGGCTCGAGATCTCCTGACCCCCATAACTCTCTGCTTTCTCCAGCAGCAGCTCCGGGATTCCTTGGGACTCTTCCCAGTTCAGGGAAGTGCTGTGGGAGTTGCTGGGGTGGGGGGAGACGAGAGGATTTTGCCTACACCTGAATATATCTGTATATAATTGTATATATTTTCTTGTATGATTCATTAGTGTTTTAATTAAAGCTGTGTAGTTTAGTTTTCAATCTGGCCAAGTCTCTCTCTTTTTCTCTCTCTCCTTCCCTACGTGGGTGGGGGGGAGGGGGGATCGAGAGCATTGTTGTCGGACCTGAGTCAAACGGTGACAGGGGTCAAGTTGGGCCACGGGAGGTTCAGGTTGGATATTAGGAACAGTTTCTTCACTGAAAGAGTGGTGAGGCATTGGAACAGGCTGCCCAGTGAGGTGGTGGAGGCACTGTCCCCAGAGGTGTTCAAAAAAAGGGGTGGACGTGGTGTTTCAGAAGATGGTTTAGTGCTTGGGGTCTGTAGGGTGGATAGTTGGACTTAATGATCATGAAGGTCTTTTCCAACCTTGATGATTCTATATTAGAAACAGAAGAGCCTGCATGTCTGCTTCTTGGCAGCTGTGATTTACCTTAAGTTGCTTAGGTATTAATTTTATGCTAGTGTACTGTGCTAGAAATAGGGATGGTGTCACACAAAGAGAGCACTAGTTCTTTCCATGCGTGCCATGGGAGTGGCAGCTTCTAACAGATGGAGTGGTGAGGATTTTGGCCACAATCCCAAAGTATTTTTGACCAGGAGGTGGAGTATTTTAAAGAAACCAGACTCCTCAGAATTCTCAGAGATTAGGTATTCTTGCCTTTTGTAACTTAAGAATTGATTTGTGGACAGTACTTTGGCCTTTCCAAGATACGTAATCCTGTATCTTATGTTATTAGGATGAACAGATGGTGCACATGACATTTTGTATCATCTTGATCTGTACAATTACCTGAAAGGAGAATGTAGGGAGGTGGGTGTTAGCCTCTTCTCCCAAATAAATAATGATAGGACCAGAGGAAATGGCCTCAAGTTATGCTAGGGAAAGTTTAGACTGGATATTAGGAAGGATTTCTATACTGAAAGAGTGGTCAGGCACTGGAACGGGCTGCCCAGGTAGTTCGTAGAGCACTATCCCTGTAGGTATTCAAGAAACATGTAGATGTGGCACTTCAGGACATGCTTTAATGAGCATGGTGGGCTTTTTCTGGGTTGATGATTCGACTTGGTGATCTTAGAGGTCTTTTCCAACTGTGATGATTCTGTGATCTGCCAGCCCTTCACAGCTCCTGAAATGATTGTGCTGTCTGTGGGCAAAAGGGACTTTCTTTTGCATTCATTTCCTAGTGGATGTTTGTGGTGAAGTGAGAGAAGATGATATTTCCTAGGTGTATACTGTAAGTTAGCTTTTCTATGCCATTTAGACAAATATAAGGAGAGTTTTTAAAAGCCTGAAGTTGGGGTTGTTTTGTTTTTTTCAAGGGGAATGGCTGGAATCTGGCTGGTCTTTGGCTGAACCACTGGCTACCCTGTGCCTGCCCTGAAGAGATGTTACTTGAGATAGAAGATCAGTCTTACTCTAGTATTGTGGCCTAATGCAAATAAATATGTAAGACTTCAGGTGTAATCCTACACAACCTAGATGGGGGAAGGATGTCTGTGATGCATTGCCTCAGAAGAAAATACTGTTCCCTGTAGAAAATACGCATTTCTGCTTGACTTCATGTCTTTTTTTGGCGGGGGGGGTTGTTTTCTTTCAGGCATTTGTGGAGGCTCAGAACAAGCTGACAGTGCCCTTTCTCGAGCAGTGTCCTGTCAGGGGACTGTTCAAGGAACGAATGACTGAGCTCTACGATTACCCAAAGTACAGCTGCCACTTCAAGAAAGGAAAAAGGTATGTGGGGAATGTCTTTGTAGGTGGTGATGAATGTGAAGCAAGTCAAAAGCAACCACTGATTAGGAAAACAAATTATAAATTGTACTTGTTTCTTTATAGTTGGGAAGTAAGAAAATTAGGCCAATGTTAATATATATGGCAGCATGATGTAGAGCACAAGATATTTTACTATTTCCTGTTCCCAGTCACATGATCTTCTTAATCTTTGTTGTCTTTTTATGGGAAGAATTGTGATTTTTATCAAAACTTGGATGGCTTTATAGCGTAACTGTTGTAAAAGTAAAGCTTTAGGGAGTTCCTTTCAGGGTTGGTCACTGTTGGGATTGTTAAAGACACCTCATCCTGAAAACAGCACAAGTCTGTTGTATGCATGTTGCTCTAAATATTTGCTAAAATACTGCCCTTATGTTTGTCATACTTTAGGCAGCTAGTAAGATTTTTGTTTAGTCATAGCCAGTGAGAAGCAGTGGGAATTCCCTTGTGAAAAATGGCTCCTGTATCCACAGGGGGTAGAGGAAAAATCATTTGGAGGACTTCAGGTGACTGATGCAAGAAGACTTGTCTTCTAAGAAAGAAAAATTCCCTGGTTTATTCCACTACCTACCCTCCTTGTGTCCCTGTTTTAATTCTATGGTTAGGTTAAAAAATGCTGCTCCTGTGGCTTATCTGAGGTCCGGAGGCTGTAGCTGCTATTCAGTTTTATGTGACCTCTTTCAAAAACATTAGCAGTCTCCCAAAGAAAGAGAGTAAAGGGGTGAAACTGCTGGTTAACTCAGTTAACATCTAAAAATTGGTGTAGCAGTTGAAAAAAGAGGTAGTGCAAACAACCAGCCATTCTTAATCATGGGAAACACAGATATACCAGGTATATTTTCACTGTCATCTGCATGGAAGAGCAGATGTCTCATTGCCTTGAGATTTCTGCAAATAGTGAGGGAGATGTGCTGCTCTTTAGTTATCTGTCTTGTGCTGTGATGAGGGTGTGGATACTTGCAGCTAAGGGAGGGAAGGTCTTGACTATGTGGGTTTTCTGTGGGGGGTGAACCCAAGCTGATGTTGCTGCAGGTTATTACAGATGTGGCACAGCACATCAGTGTACAGAGGTGTGAGTTTTAAGCCCAGAAGCAATGGACCTGTTTAAAACAGTGCTGCATCTGGGGAAGTGAGCCTTGTTGAGCAAGTCAGGCAAAGCTTATTAGTTTGTAAGTGATGTTCATGCAGATGCAGCTCTGCTGAATGAGGTTCTGGAGCAGGCCTCTGGATTGTCTGACCTGTGCAGTGCAAACATGCCTGGGTGTGGATGTCTTCAGTGCCAATAGGCCTTCATGTTGCAGAAGTACTCATGGCAGAGATTAATATAGTCTCCACTAGAGATTAAAAGTCTTAACTGGATGCAGCTGGCTGTCCTCCAGGAAGACCATTTATGCCAGGAGCCCACATATTTCACTTAGGACACTTTACTTTGATTTTAATAGGTATCTTTTTCATTTTCTGAGTGTTACTCTTTTTCTTGGCACATGATGAGCTTAAATCACAGGGCTTTAAAAATCATACCAGAGAAACAGACATTATGGTATTTGAGGAGATCAAGAGAGCTCTACCAAGTTCATTAACACATAGTAAGGGATGGGGAGAGGAACAATTCTGATTGAAGAACTATCTAAACTTCCCATAACACTAAGGTTTCTGCAGAAGAATAGCTGCTGAAGGACATTGTTTGTAGTTGTTCTGTAGAGTCTGCAGAAAGGGAGAGTGCTGAGGGAGGTGCTGTGTCTGTCACATTGACCTTTGCTTCTCAGCTTATTGCCTGGCATTGGTGAGATTGGCTAGGAAATATATAGAGAAATGGAAAATTACATTATCTTATTCTTCTATTCCTTTGAATCTTTTGGTTTTGTCACTCACTGAACTTTATTGTTAATATTTGAACGTATTACTGGTTCAGATTGTTAGCCATCCTCCTGGGTTTACCAGATTCCTGTGCTTATATCCAAGTACTGGATGGTCTAAGGGAATATGTGAACTTATGTTTAGGTTTGAACATTAGCCATTCATTCCCTTTTTTCCCCAGATGAAGCTGCTATTCTGTATAGTAAGGTGTGGGTTTGTGTAGTAAAATTGAAAGTCCTATGAAGGAAGAAAAGTGTAGAATCATAGAATGGTTTGGGTTGGAAGGTACCTTTAAAGATCATCTAGTCCAACCCCAGGGCAGTAGTATGACTTGCATAGAATACAGTTATTAATTTCTTGGAGCTCTGTAGTATCTTGTGAAGTGTAACCCTCACTAAAGAGAATTTTGTAATTCTCTTTTCCTACAGCTTTTTCAAGACACACACAGAGTCTTTGAGAAGTACAGATGAAACTGTTTCAGTTCTGTTTCATTTGAACATCTGTCTGCCACCTGATAAAAACTGAAAGCAGCTAAATGAATGGCAAAGCTTAGAACACAGGGCATGGGAGCCTGTGCCAGTGCTTGTAACAGAGAAATACTAAGGCTGCCAGAGCTGTTGAGCGTAAGCAAGTTATATAGAGTTTATAGCATTCTTAGCTTTTTTGAAATGTACAGTAGCAAATGCAGCTTTTATTTTTAAAATATTTTTTTGGATGCATCCAACAGTCTCTTTTATGCAACCTATATCACATTGGGATGAGATTCCTCTCATTTTTAGAGATCTAGAAATTGGTGTCTGGGATTCCTCTGTACCAAGGGGGAGAGAAAGGCACCTTATGTATCCCTGATGGCCACAGGCGAAGCCCTGATTCCTACTCTACTGGAAACTTGTGTTTCCCTTATGTATTTATCTGTCTTTTATTTACTTCATGACAATCTCATACAATTTTTTTCTTGCTTGCCTAACTGAAAATCTGAGTTTTCCTAATCACTTTTCCCTCTTTTGTTCTTTTAGGTATTTTCACTTCTACAATACAGGACTGCAGAACCAGCGAGTTTTATATGTACAAGACTCCTTGGATGCTGAGGCCAAAGTTTTTCTTGATCCAAATAAGCTGTCTGATGATGGCACTGTGGCTTTACGAGGTCAGTGAGACAGTTCCTACTGAGTAAGTCTGGGTCTTTGGCAGAAACTGGAAATTATTTCTGGCTCTTCACCTCTATGGCTACAATGGTCCTATGCAGATTTGTATAGTGTTTCAGAAGAGCACTTTTAAATTTACATTGTATTCACAGTTAACTTGGTTCAGGTTCTCAGTGGCTCATTTTACAACTCTTAACAGGTTTCCACTGAAATATGAGCAGATCTTGAGGCTGTCCATAGCAAGGAAAAAAAAGGTTTTGTATTTATATTGACTGATTCTCTTAAAATTGTGTTTTAAATCTCTTAACACAAGCCAGCAAGTTAGAGACAGTGAAAAATACCAGTATCTTGTATGAGAATCACAAAATTACTTGTGTTCACTAAGACTTTTACTTGAGTTAGCTGTCCATTTTCCCAATCCCTATTGGCTTATTGTAGAAGGAAGACTCTTTGACCTAAAAGTCTTCCAAGTCTATTCAAAATCATTCATAAAAACAGAGAAGAGATTTAGTGGATGCTTCTTTACGTGTGACTCAGTTGAAAAGAATCAATGTGACTTGTTTTTAGTGAGAAGTCTTGCCTTAAACTATAGATATGAGGAATTGGGTTCACATAATCCTTCTGTATTTCTAAAAAGCTTATGACAAAGTCTTTACAAATGTGCTCAGAGAAACAACAGTGATGGAACAAGAGGGGAAACTCTCTGTGTCAATAAATAATTGATTTAAGGGCAAGGACAGGAGAGATTGATCAGTTGGCAAAGTGGAAATCACCAGTAGAATTCCATCAGGGACTATGCTAGGACTTGTACAGTTCAGTATGTTAATATATGTTAGAAAAAGGAGTGAGCATTTAGTTAGCGGAGTTTGGTGATGATACAAAGTTATTCCAGGTAAAGGGTGAAGAATGAGGAGCTGCAGGAAGACCTTAATGATAGTGAGTGGGCAGTAAATTAACAGGTAAAAATCTCTGTGCAGATAAATTAAGTGAGGCACAAGGGACAAATAAACCTAACCTCATTGTAGAGGGATGGATGGAATGGATTCTGAACTGACCATGACCACTTGGGAACAATTCTTAGTTTGTAATAGATAGTTCCATGAAAATGTCTGCCTGGTTCTTGACAGTGGCCAAACAAGCACATCAAATATCCAGAATTATTAAGAAGAAGATAGAGAACTAAAGAGAAAATGCCATTATATTAGCAATCCAGGGATCTTTATTGTAGCATCAAATAGCAAATGCAGTTCCAGTCCCCTCAGCTCGAAAGGGGCTCTGAAGTACAGTTCAGAGGAGGGCAGTGGAAACAAACAAGGGTATGGAACAAAGGTCAGAAACAGTTGAGTGTGCCCAGATCAATCAGCTTGGAAAATGGACAATTTAGCAGGGGTATAGTAAGTGGTTTACAGAATAATTTGTGGCATGGAGAGAGTGAATAGAGGTTGGTTAGTCTATTTTGTCTATTACAGGATGGAGGGGTTATCAGATGGAGGCAATGAGAGTTGAGTCAAGAGCAAACAAAAGAAGGTGATGGTTCGTGCTGCAAGAATTAGATTTGTAGAACCCATTACCACTCAATGCTGGTGGTGAAAAACCCACTGTGGGGCTTAAAGGCAAGGCAAGATGGACAAGGTCAAGGAGGAGGGAAGCATTGAGGATTATTAACCAACTACTTGTGGAAAAGAAGTCTCCTAATCTAAAAATGGTCAGAGTTTATAAGAATACTTAACGGAAGTATTACTTGTTCTAGTATTGTTCTTGCTGTTCTAGGAATCTTGTGACTACTGAGGACAGCAAGGTGGAATTTTGTTCTAAATCAGAATGGCCACTCTTAGTGGGAGAGAATATGTTAGGGTGAAACAGTGGTGTCTCTCAACCTTTGATTTCTATGAAATCAACTTTTTTATGTGGTTGCTTTTTTTTCATAACTTTCTCTCTGGTCTGTACAGGCCTATGATAATTCATTCTCTTCACTTAGGATTTTTTGCAAGAGTAAACTTGATCCTTACAACTATGATGGAAACTCCTGATTTATTTCAGAATCATATTTTCCTCACAGTTTGTACAGAGTGACAAATGTAGCAGAGGTCTGAGCTGAGAGCACTGGTGATTAATCCATTTGCATACTAGTGGCAAATTTTCCCAGTTATTTCAGTTTTCATAGATTTGGAGGATCCAGTTTTCAGTGACTCCAATACTGAAGTGGAATTTGCTTTATTTCAGGATGCATTACTTCCATCTCAGTTTCTGTTGACTTCTTTGATGCTTTGTTTCTATCTTCAAATCTCACTATAAGATCTCTTGCTGTGTTTGCTTTCGGTCTCCATCTCTTCTCTCCAAACTCAAGGAAGCAGAAGAGTTGCTGCTCAAATTATAACTCAGTTGTTGGCAAGAAGGGATGTTACTGAACATACTCGGTGTGTATGCATTCCTGAGCTCAGATGTGTGAACTACATGAGAAGTTGATAGAGACTGGAAAAGTGCTGTGAATCCCAAGGGATAGCAGATGGAGCTGCTTGCACTGTCTTTTAGAAAATAGCCCCTCTTCTCCCAATGTTCTGTGCACACAGTTCTTTTAACTGATTCCCCAGTTTCACCTCTCTCTCTGGGATTTGGCTAGCATGAAGTAAATAAAAAAAGCTGTGTGGCAAAATAACAAAACACTTTTTTGAAACTATTGATTCTTTGTGCTGGTTCTTACTTCATCTTGTTCCAATTACCTAGGTTATGCGTTCAGTGAAGATGGTGAATACTTTGCATATGGCCTGAGTTCTAGTGGCTCTGATTGGGTTACTATCAAGTTTATGAAAGTAGAAGGTCCTGAGGATCTTCCAGACACGCTGGAGAGAGTGAAATTCAGTTGCATGGCATGGACTCATGATGGGAAAGGCATGTTCTATAACTGCTATCCAAAACAAGATGGGAAAAGTGATGGTAAGTGTGGCTGTGGTCATTGCATGCTATGTGGACGCAAAGTAACCTTTTTAGTAAGTTGGTGCAACAAATAATTAGGTCTAGTAGTTTATACTGAAATAACGAGCTATACTAGTTTATGCAATTAGATATCAGATTATTCCTTTTATGGTCAAAGTCTGTACTCAGTTAGGGTGAGTATCCTCTTGTCTGCCTGTCCCTGCCTTCCTCTTAGAAATCTGCTGCTCCTTTTTTCTCTCTGCCCTGATTCACTGAGCTTTCATACGGGATGTTTTTGGCTGGAATGTGATGTCTGGGGAAAGCTTTCTTAGGTATCTTCCCCTTATGCCCCTGTGTGGGCATAGGTGAGCTTATTTGGGAGGCTGACGTGACAAATAGCAGTCTGGGACATCAAGCTTTTGTTATTCAACCAGATGAATTCATCTGTTGTTCGCAGCACAGCAGCACAAAATGTTTATGCTAGCAATACTCAAGGAGCAGCACACAAAGTGGAATAAGTTGCTGAGAAGTGTGGCTAGGGAAGGAATTTAGCAGCTCTTACAATAAGACTGTGGTACTGAAAAGTTTCCTCTGAAGCCATGCTCCTTGTTAAAGCTTGGAGAGAACCTGAATTTTGCCTCTCTGGTTTTGCAGCCCATCATTTTGCCATACTTGTAAGTCAGATACCCCCATTGTGGTTTTTACTTTTAAACATGTTTGTATTTCAGAAGCTGAAGTGTTGGAAGATGTTGCAAGCACAAAATTTAAAAAAACAAACAAGTAGCATCTCATGCATTGTTTTAAAATACTCCTTTTTTATTTTCAGCAAATGGAAGGTTTCTAGGAATGTTACTTAGCAATAAAGCTTCCCTTCGTTGCCCAGGGGGAAATGAGGGCAAAACCATGATTAGAGGGTAGTTTTTCTTTGCTTTTCTTTGCTTGTTAGTATTTCAGTATTTCAGAAAGCAAAGCTTGAAATCATGAACCTTCACATTTGAAGAATATATCATCAGCATGAAAAGGGAAAGGTAACTAAAGAGATTTTCAGTGTGGAATCAGATTTTGTTTTGAAGAGGGGTGTTCGTTTGGAGGGGAATGGTTGTAGATGTGAACCATTCCTAGTTCTCTGCTGAATTACTCTTATATGCAGAGGGATACAGAAGGTTTTAAGGGGTTTATTTAGTTGTTGTATTTCTTTGAGAACTAATTGTTTAAAATTATCTGCATTTCACTAGGCACTGAGACGTCCACTAATCTACACCAAAAGCTGCATTATCACGTGTTGGGAACTAAGCAGTCAGAAGATGTCCTGTGTGCTGAATTTCCTGATGAACCAAAATGGATGGGTGGAGCTGAGGTATGGGAAACACCCTATAGCTCATTATCCTTATATTTTTCAGATTCTGACAGCTGCCAGTAGGTATAACATGGAAAACATGTTGTTTAAAGAATGCTTTTTATTAGTGTTGCAGAGTTAACCATTGAACTAAGAATCCTTGATTAAGAATTGCTGAAAATAAGACTATCTAGTTTGCTTTAAATCAGTCCTCAAGCCTGAAATAGCACAAGTATTCTTTTTCTTCATTGAGGGCATTCTGCCTGATACATATTTCAGGACAGAGAAGGATCATTTGGTGGACAATGTGTCATAATTCTTGTTTTTCTAAGTCAGTGTTGAGCCCCAGCCCTTCATTTCCTCTGCAAAAAGTTTGTTGCAATAGTTGGTATGCCTGGATATTCCCTGCCATGTATTTTTTTGTTGTTGCTTACGTTTATTTTTGTGATGTCTTTCTTGAAAATGAAGTAAGTCTATTCTTACTTGAAGAATGGAGACGTATAGGTTAAAATCTGTTAATACTGTATGCACAGTTGGAGATTTTTGTTTCCTTACAAGTTTTGTCAGCACAAATATGGTGTGGACTGTGCTGCTTGAGATGGAACAAGTGACTGCTGGAATTGGTTTCTTAAGCCTATTTTGTTGAACTACTGTATTATACAAAGTCCCAGTGAACAAAAAAGATAGGTAACCTTGCTCTCTACTTCCATAGATGAATTATTCAGAAGACCCTATTTTTGCTAGCTAATGTGTATTGTATTCTTCATGTTGGATGTAACAGTGCTTGATTGAGAGCACTGTTCTAAGAGCTTTTGGAATGTAGTAGTGGTCATTCTGTTAACCAGGGAACTGATGGTTTTCCAATATAAAAACCTCTTGCAATTCTTTATACTCTCCTGGCTACTATGTTTAATCAGTACATTTTGTTTCTCTACAACATCTCTTTTGGTCTGACACTTTAGATAAAACTGAGATGTTTTTACCTTGATTTTTGGCATTCGCTTCCTTAGTGACTTTTCCCTGAGAGTACCTCTTATTAAAAATGTGCTCATCAGTCTGTGTCACTTTTCAACACATGAACTCATGAAAGTGTTGGGAGTTTCTTTTCTGTGGGCTGCCAGAAAAGAAAAAATTCTTTCAAAGAATTTGAACAGTGGGATTAAAAAATGAGACAGTGAGTGAGAATGTGAAGGGCTCTCCAGCAAAGTGATCACACTGAGCTTTCTGTATGCAAATCAGACTTAGCTGTAGGTTCTGTGAATAAACATAACCTTTTATACAGAATCTCATCTGTTTATGAAGCAGACATTGAACTGACCTGAATTTCAGTGTAAACGTGCAAACGGGGCTTGGGAATTTTTTCTACTTTAGAAAAAACAGACAGTTCTGTTAAGTTTAACTGGCAATAGAATGGAATTTGGAAGTTGTTATCTGTATTTTTCCTAGTTCATAAATAAATGGGCTTTCTGTTGGTGACAGGTGCCTTGCAGTGATTTATCCACTGATTCATGAGTGATACATATTATTAGTAGTATTTATTATTGTTACTGCTTTGCAGTATCATGAGCTAAACTACACATGTTTTTGTGAAGGCAAATCCATTTTCTGTGGGCAAGGGCTGTTGCAGACTGATTCATTAGACTGCACATCTTTTTGGGGTAGTGAAAGTTTTCAGTCTGAGGTAATAAATCCCATGGAAATTATACCTGCTATAATAAATAGAGGTAGGCTTGTTTTATTGGCAAGTCTAATAGCAAAACCTTCTTTGAGGTAATAGCACACAAGCAAAGCCTTTCATTATTCAAGTTGAGGCAGGACTGGAGTATTTCAAGATCAGAAATACAGAACTGAAAATGAGGAGGAGCACTGAAGAGAATTTACAGATCAGTGCTTGTAGAATCATAGAATGGTTAACGTTGAAAGGGACCTTAAAGATCAGGTTCCAACCTCCCTGCCATGAGCAGGGACACCTCCCAGCAGACCAGGCTGCACAAGCCTCATCCAACCTGCCCTTGAACACCTCCAGGGATGGGGCAGCCACAACCTCCCCGGGCAACCTGTTCCCATGCCTTCTTGTTCTCATGGGGAAGAATTTCTTCCTGATGTCTAAATCTGCCCCCTTTCAGTTTAAAACCATTGCCCTTGTCCTGTCACTGCCCTCTCTCATGAAAAGCCCCTCCCCAGCTTTCCTGGAGCCCTGGAGGGTGCTCTAAGGTCTCCCTGGAGCCTTCTCTTCTCCACCCAACTCTCTCAGCCTGTTTCCAGAGCAGAGCTGCTCCAGGCCTTTAATAATCTTCGTGGCCTCCTCTGGACCCTCTCCAACACCTCCCAAGTCTTTCCTGTGCTGAAGGCTCCAGAGAAGCACACAGTGCTCCAGGTGGGTTCTCACCAGAGCAGAGGGGCAGAATTCCCTCCCTGGCCCTGCTGGCCACACTTCTTTTGATGCAGCCCAGGATACAGTTGCTCTCTGGGCTCCAGTGTTCACTGGAGGTTCATGTCCAGCTTCTCATCAACTACCACCCCCAAGTCCTTCTCCTCAGGGCTGCTCTCTAGCCATTCTCCCCCCACTC
>NW_009954302.1:1291384-1301670 GCF_000747805.2 Chaetura pelagica
GTTGAAAGGGACCTTAAAGATCAGGTTCCAACCTCCCTGCCATGAGCAGGGACACCTCCCAGCAGACCAGGCTGCACAAGACTCATCCAACCTGCCCTTGAACACCTCCAGGGATGGGGCAGCCACAACCTCCCCGGGCAACCTGTTCCCATGCCTTCTTGTTCTCATGGGGAAGAATTTCTTCCTGATGTCTAAATCTGCCCCCTTTCAGTTTAAAACCATTGCCCTTGTCCTGTCACTGCCCTCTCTCATGAAAAGCCCCTCCCCAGCTTTCCTGGAGCCCCTTCAGGCACTGGAGGGTGCTCTAAGGTCTCCCTGGAGCCTTCTCTTCTCCACCCAACTGTCTCAGCCTGTTTCCAGAGCAGAGCTGCTCCAGGCCTTTAATAATCTTCGTGGCCTCCTCTGGACCCTCTCCAACACCTCCCAAGTCTTTCCTGTGCTGAAGGCTCCAGAGAAGCACACAGTGCTCCAGGTGGGTTCTCACCAGAGCAGAGGGGCAGAATTCCCTCCCTGGCCCTGCTGGCCACACTTCTTTTGATGCAGCCCAGGATACAGTTGCTCTCTGGGCTCCAGTGTTCACTGGAGGTTCATGTCCAGCTTCTCATCAACTACCACCCCCAAGTCCTTCTCCTCAGGGCTGCTCTCTAGCCATTCTCCCCCCAGTCTGTATTTGTGCCTGGGGGTTGTGCTGACCCAGGTGCAGGACGCTGCACTTGGCCTTGTTGAACTTCATGAGGGTGGCACTGGCCCACCTCTCCAGCCTGCCAAGGTCCCTCTGGATGCCTTCCCTTCCCTCTGGGGTCTCAGCTGCTCCACACAGCTTGGTATCGACATCTCATTTGCTGAGGATACACTCAATCTCCCACAAAGATATTGAACAGCACAGGTCCCAGTACTGACCCCTGAGGGACACCACTTGTCACCTGCCTCCATTTGTACATTGAGCCATTGACCACAACTCTCTGGGTGTGCTCCCCCAGCCAATTACTTATCCACCCAGTGGTCCATCTGTCAAATCCACGCCTTGTCAGTTTGGAAACCAGGATGACATGTGGGACAGTGTCAAACACCTTGCACAAACCCAGGTAGATGATGTCAGTTGATCTGCCACCATCCACCATCTCTGTAGCCTTGTCATAGAAGGCCACCAGATTGGCCAAGCATGTTTGCCTTAGTGAAGCCAAGTTGGCTTGTAGCATGTTGTAGTGGGCAACAAAAGGTTTTCCTGACCAGGGTGCAGAGAAGCACCCATCCTTCATATTCTTCACATCCTGGCTCATCTCCTGTGAAAGAAAAGCTTGAGGCAGCCTTAAATGTCAAAGTATCTTCTTTTTTTCTGATACCAAATGTCTCGGGTAATTGTTGTGATTAATGAGAACATAGAGCTCTTACATTAAATGATCAAAAGATCTTTAAGAGGGAAGAGGGAACTGGTTGTAGGAACTGTAGCTGTAGAATAGGAGAATAATATCATGTTGTGCAGCTACCAGTTATGAAGCCATTGGAATTGAAGTAGCCTCCTAAGTACTGGGAAAGTGGGGAGGGCAGTGAATAAACACCTCACTACTGTGGGTTCTGGTTTAATAAATTTGTATGGTTGCTTCTAACTGTTTTCTTGACCTCTAGGATGCGTAAACTTGTTGGTATTTGGGAAGAAATTATATTTTAGGAGGAATGGTAAAGCAGAGATCCACATTTGTATATAGTCACTAGTTTATTTAAGTGAAGCAGTTTTTAAAAAGCTGATACTCTGAGGCTGTGCTCTTAGCTCCAGCTGGAAAATGTGGCTCTATCATCCTGATGGTAATGAAAAATGGTTTTTAATGGTCACAAAAAAAACCTTCTGCAATTTAAAAAACAAAACAAAACCCACAACAAAACATTGCAATTGCAAAATGTGGTTTAAACTTTGGGCACTAGGTCAAAAATCTTATTTTTAGGCCATTCAGAGAAGTTTTCTGCTCCATTTTTTTGCAGTAGGTGTTTGACAGAGTGGCAGACCACAAAGTAATGTGGGGGAAAATGAAAATATCTTTAGTGAAAATCAAATTATATGGCTTATTGGCACTGTCCTGAATATTCTTACTTGGTGCTAATATGCTGCCACAGATGCTCAGTACAGCATTGCACAGCTCAGGATGCAAGTCTGCTTTCATGCATCCCTGTCAGAGTTATCAACAAGTGTGTATTTTACAGGGCCTTGCTGGATCAAGTAGATGGAGACATTTGTTTTCTCTTCTGTTTGACACAAGCTCCAGTGAAGACAGTTGGGTTATAGTGTGGGTGGTCTAGCCTCAACTACCAGACCTTTCTCTATACTTGGGGCAGAGCTTCCATGCTCAGGTTTAGAGCAGAATCTGCAGGTCTCACAAATGCTGGGTTGAGGGAGGGAAATACTTGGCTTTTAAGTTAAAAGCACCTGGCAAGGAGATCCTTTGGAGACTGCAAAAGAATTAATGTTGCCATGATACTTCAAAAGAATAACCTCAGGTGCAGTGTAGGGAGTCGCTGTGGTGTGTTTTCAGTGGAGAGAAGGAACTAGGTTACTGAACAGGACAAAAGAGGGTTGTCTAAAATTTTCTCAGCTTAATATGTTCACAAGACAACATGCAAGAAAATAGCTTGTGAGTTTCTTTCCTTGTTACTCGTTTGACACCAGCTGCAACTATGCTTGATTTAAACAAAATCTGTGATGCTGAAAAAGGTGTTGGCATAGAGATAGAGAAGCATTTCCAACTCCTAACTTGAATGAGTTGCTTGTGAGGGGAAAAAAAACGTATCTTTTTATTGTTAGCCAGATATGTAAGTGTTTACAAAGAAGTTATCAAACCCTTTCATGACTCTTGGAAAAAAACCAGTACCGCTGGTACAGATTATAGGGTGGGGGGGGAGCTGGGAAGAGCAGGGATGGAGTTGATTTGAGTAACATCCCGGTAGAGGGCAGTCTGGTATGAAGTTTTTTAAAACCTTGGCAATGTCTAGTTACTCTCGGAGGAGCTTCTCGTGCTTCTGTTTAAGTGGCATGTTCTTGCCTCTTCTGCAGACTCACAGAGCATATCTCTCTTCCACAGCCAGACTGTTGTTCTCAAAGTTAAACAATGAGTTTCACAGTTGGTAGTGTTGAAAGTCCCTACGGTACTGGCAAGAAAGTAAACAGAAGAGAAAGAGGGGGGAGTGCGGAATCTTCCCATCCTAATTCTGTCAGCAGTAAAACAAGTACCATGTTTCATTCTGCCATCTAAAAAACATTGTGCACAGTCCCTGAATAATTGAGAAATCTTATTTTTTTAAATTTTTAAAAATATGTTTAGAGCTGTCAGTTAACATCAGTGTTTTTCAACCAGCAAGTTGATCCTGCAAATGGAATTCAGAGCACAGAGGAGTAACCTGTGCCAGATGTGTGCTGACTGTGGTGTGTTTTCACTGCAGGAACTTGGAAGTGCAGCATCCTCAGGAGAAGAGCGAGCAGCATGAAGGCAAGGAGCTCAAAACATTGGCAGTTTGCTCCATTGAGACTGGCTGCTGGATAAAACAGGGCTGTGGGAATGTTTCTAAAGACTTAGGCAATCTTTCTGGCTGCACACAGGGCTATGGTAGATGGAAATCCCTTACATAGCTGGGTTCCTGATGCTTTGGTGCTTTCATTGCACTCCAAAGCAAGCTGAAAGCCAGAGGTAAAATTGTGTGTGATGTTTGTCTGTCCCCTTTGAAGGGTACCAGTTTTAGTCAGTGCTAGATTTAAAAGAGAATGCATGTAAATATCCAAGTACATATTGCTGCATTCCTCTTATGAGCAAGGCTGTCTGGTGTCCTGCCAACAGTTATAAGCACAATGATCTAGGGTCAAAATTTCAGATTTCTGGCTTTGGTAGGTTCCTTCAGCCAGTCTTAGCAGAGTCTCAGAAGAATGTGGTCAAAATAGAAATGTTCTTTGTACTAGCATATGGTATTTGAAATCCAAGAATAAAACCTGATGTAGTTAAAAAGGTCCTTGTACACTGCAGAGGGGGCTGGACTAGATGACCAGGTCTAGATGACTAGGTCCCTTCCAACCCCCCACATTCTGTGATTCTATGAAAAACCTGCCTGAAATAAGGAAATTGAATTAATGCCCAAAGCAATTTTTCTAACCTGGGAAATGGATGGATAAAAATGTTGTTTACATGTAACCAGCCCCTGTCCTGCATAGAGTATTTCAGTTCTGCTCCTCAGAATGTAGTAAGTGGTGTCTGTTGGACCTGTTTCTGAAATTATGCATTCTGAAATCTAGTTGGTGAAACCAATATGATGCAAATGGCAAACAAAACCAAGTGTTTGCAGCCTCAGATTCAGGGACCTTGGACTGTGCAGACAATCCCAAGAGGTTGCTTGGTAGAAGGGAGTTCATACCCCAATCATCTTCTCAAAAGACTCCTAGGACATGAAATGTGCTAGGAGTGACATGCAAGCTTCAGTGGCTTTCTGTCACCACTGCAAAGATAATATCAGAACACAGCTTTATGTTCCTTTCATTATAGAAAAACCATACCCCCCTAAGGAACCAACCCTTTCCAATCATTTTATCTAATGAAACAAGTAGTTCCTATTCTAGGAAAGGAAACAGTTCTGCTTTTACTAATACTGAGTTAATAAAAGTAGAGTTTGAAAAGCTGGAAGATTGCAGTGGGGGTTCCTGACTTTGTTGTCAAGAGAGCAGAACTTTGTGGCATGGGAGCATGTGCACATCTGTTATGTTAGAACACTTGAGGCTGTTTCAAACAGCCCAATTCCTCTCATCTTTACAGTGTTTTGGCAAATTGTACAGGAATTTTTACTTTTTTCTCTGTAGAAGGCATATGCTTTGTGTTGTGTTCAGTATTTACTTTCCTCATCTGATAGGAAGCTTTAAAGTGTTGGTAATAACTCAAGACAGGTAATTTATGCATCAATCTGAAATGTCTCGTGTGTAGATTCTTCTTAGTCAAGTCATTCAGATTCAGTGGTGTTATATAAAAATTTTTGTGCAGCATGTGGCTAAAGTTTAGGAAGTAATTGCTGCCATCAGTCTTTTTTTTTTGTGGTGACTGGGTACATTCCTAAGGGAGGGTGTTTGATTTGGTTTAAGTCTAGCCAGTCACTAAACCTGTTACATACATAGCATGTAGTGAAAATTGTAGCAGTGTTAAAATGTAGCTTATTGATGCTATGAGGTTTTAATTCCTACTTATTAATGCCATGCATTGCCTGGTTGCATCTCTGTTGGCACTCATCTTCTCTGGATGTTTGATCATCCCATGACATGGAGTCCAGTTATTGAGTGACCATTTGGCTCTGCCAGCTTTGGGTCTGTCTGTGGGTTTTGTGAGCTTTCATTTTTTTTTGTGATTTGTTTTCTCTGTTTAATTGGAAACTTATTAGATAGAAACAACAGTTGCCTTGTTCCATATGCAAAGAGGACCAGAGCACTGAGAGCAGTAGCTTGTAAAATCATCACAGATGCAGATCAGGTTGTAGGTTGTAGTAGTGTTCAAGTCTGCAGTTAAAGGAGACGTTTATTTATCTTTTCCTCAACACAGGCATAACTGAATTTTACTTATTTACTTTTGTAATGCCTTATGCAGAAACAAATTATACAGTGATTACATTTTTCCACCTTGATAATAAAAAGGGCAAAAGTGATAAAACTACTGATTGTTCAGCTTAGAAAGGAATGATGTGTATCTATAGTTGCTTTAATGATACTGTGCACTTAAAGGGCCCCTATTTGTGACCTGGAAATACAGAGCTCTTTCTTACCCTGCATCTTGCAGTGGTGACTACCAAGGTAGCATTCAAACAACTAGCTTTAATATTCACTGGGGTTGCTGTCATGCATTTTACTTGGAATGAGAGCATTTTAATGTCTCTCTTATTGGTATTTTTGTTGAAGAGTGATACATGAAGTCAGGAAGTCTGGAAACCAAACAACCTTCTCCTGTTCATGCTTTTTTTGTTGTTGTTTGGGGGTTTTTTTGTTTAATTATGTATGATTTTTTTATCTGAAATGTGCTGCTAGTAGACAAAATATGTAATTTAATTTTTGCTGTGGACTCTCATAGATGGTTACTGCTATTTTAAATGCAGAATATGTAACCCTTTTGGGTTCCTTAGATGGCTTGCATGATGAATTAATTATATTTGTAATGAAAAAACCACTTAAGTAGTTGGAAAACTCCTTACTAATTAGGCTTGAAATATTTTTTTCTTCTTTTAGTGTTCATTGATTTATTGATGGTACAGGTAAATTACTTAATCTTAATGTTTTTCTAAGCAGTGGTTACTTTTACCCAAATGGAGAGAACAGGTAACATTGTAACAAAATAGATAGTAAAACCCAAACAGTGTTTCACTGTGAATCATAACTTCACTATGAAGTTTTCAGTTTAAAAAGTTTAATCCTTGAAAGACTAAATTTAAGAGTACTTGGGAGCACAGCTATTGAGATTATACTGTGTTTGTATATTGTAAAGGTGGCTACAGCAAATATTTCAGAAATAATAGATCTAATAATTCAAAATTTCCAGGTGACTGGCAACAGTGAAACTACAAACAAACATCAGCTCTTGGAAATAAACCTTCCTTTACTTGTGCTGAGTGAGGAGATAGTGCTGTGTTATGTCAATAAAACCATTGTTGTGCTGCAAGTTTCTAAAATTTCCTGTTGAAAGTTTACAGGGTTTCTTACATCCATTTTGACAGGACCTAAGTGTCATATTAAGATCTTCAATTGCTTTATGACCTCCTTCCCTTCTACCAGTGGGTGTTGTTTGAAATAACAAACATTATTTTCATGAGAGAAGTGTGCACTGACTGGCATTCCAGATCTCTCTCAGAAATTCTTGAGATGTGTGTTTCCTTTTCTGCTGGGAAGTGGGAAACCAGGAGATTTTATGTCTAATCCAGGTTGTCAGGTGTGACATTACAGCTACCTCCCTTGTGCTGAACCATTTGAGTGAAATGCTAGTGTGAAATTTCAGTTCCTAAGTTTGGGGGCCAAGAGCAAGAATTGCAGGGCAGCTCATGAAGATGGTGGAGCAGCACAAGAGTAACTCAGATAATAGTTGGGAAACCCTGTTTCCTTCTGCTATCCTGAAGCCCAGACTCCTGTTTGTTTCCAGGACAGCAGAATTAGTGGCACTCAGGCTGTGATTACACATTTGGCAGTGCTGCCATCTGAACTGCCTTTAAGCAGTCCCTGCCCCTGTTAATTCATGTTTCCAGCTGCTTGGTGTAGTGTTTTGGCTCAGCCATTTGTGCAACTGCCTGAGATATTAATATAACAGAGGGACTTTTTCCTTTAGTCTGCTTCTTTTTTATTGTGTGTTTTGTTGTTGGTTTTTTGGAGGGTTTTTTGCCCTCCTGGATTATTCTTTGGTTTGTTGTTTGTTTTTTTTTCTGGATTCTTGTGGTTTTTTCTTTTGGTTGTTTTTTTGTTTAACATGCTGTGTTTTTCAGCTGGATCAGCTCCCCAGTCTGGTTTGCCACACAAATGGTAAATGCTTGTGCTGACATGACACAGATAATTAACTTGCATGGATACAACCAGCCAGATCAGTAGGAAAAACTAGAGTTGGAGACCCCTTAAGCTGGTACTGCTGCCAGTATTTGCTTGTCAAACCCTAACTTTGCAATGTGAATGTCTCAATTCACAGTATAATACTAAACATTTCAGCATGCTGCAGTCAACAGTGTCTTGTCCTGTTTCTGTCAAACTCCTTTGGGTTAGAGAACTCACTGATGTAAGAACAGCTTTAGTGATAGAGACAGACCTAATTGGCATCCCACCAGCAATGTGCTTTGGGAATTCCTACTTCAAATTAAACATAAACTGCTATCAACTCCTCACTAGTCCAGCTGGGAATGCGGAAGGAGAAACTCATTAGATGTACTCAGATTTGCTGTCATCAGAAGGTCTGAATTGCCCTTCCAGCAAAAACATCAGACATTTGCAAATAAACTTGCTTTCTTGAGTAAAGCAAGCAGCCTTCTGCTAAATCACAGCATCAAAGAACAAGTGTATGTTGGTTCTGACTGTGACTGGAAGAATTTTGTGTGTCATACACTTGGGTTTAACTGAAATTTATAGTTGTACATATCACGTGCAGTTATTTAACATGTTTTATGAGTTGGTGAGGAAGAGAAAAGAAACTTGGTGCTTTTACAAGTATGAACAGTTGTTAAGGCAGCGTATTGCAGTCACCAGTTCAATTAAAACTGACACCTGCAGTTTGTCTAAAGACACTGAAGAGCCTTATTTAAAAAATTACCAACTAGGGGAAGACAGAATGTCTCCATTTTGCAGGCTGTCTTGTTAAAGCTATCTTAGATGTTTCATATAATTAATTCTTTTAGGTCCAGTAGGAAACTTAGGTGTCCTTTTCTACTTACCTTGTGGTCATTCAGCCTTAAGCACTTTTCTTTTAGTGGTAGAATTAGTTAACAAAATGCTTGATAAACGTAAAACTTGGAAACACTCATTTGGTGGATTTTTTGGTGGGTCTTTTTGGGGAAGTGCTTGGTTGCTGAAGGAGTTTTTGTTAACTTCCATATACTGAGATTTGGCTCTGTATTTTACTAAGTCCCCTTGAGTCTTTAGAACTGTGGATCTAAAGCTGGGGAGGGGCTTTTCACCAGAAAGGGCAGTGATAGGACAAGGAGTAATGGTTTTAAACTGAAAGAGGGGAGATTTAGGTTAGATATTAGGAAGAAATTCTTCACCATGAGGGCAATAAGGCAGTGGAATAGGTTGCCCAGGGAGATTGTGGCTGCCCCATCCCTGGAGGTGTTCAAGGGCAGGTTGGATGGGGCTTGTGCAGCCTGGTCTGGTGGGAGGTGTCCCTGCTCATAGCAGGAGGGTTGGAACCTGATGATCTTGAAGATCCCTTCCAACCTTCACCATTCTATGATTCTCTGATCTGTTTGAAGAGCTGTATAGTTAGGGGCTAGTTCTTCTGAAATTAATTTTGCATAACTACTTCAACAGGTATTTTACACAACTCATGTTATCGATATTAACCCAAGTAAATCTAAGTAGTTATAATGTATAAGATTTTTTCAGAAGTGTTTAGGGCCAAATGGAAAGTTTCCAGAATTCAGATTCATATTTTGTGACTAGAGGATTACATTTCCATTAGAAATTATGATATTAGAATGTGCACAGGAAACAGCCTTCTGTATCAGCTGTTCATAAAAGCCTCTAAATCTGGAAGTTTTGGAATATGTTCAAAACAGCTCAGTCAGGAGAGGGAAACTTGGAAGTTGATGACTTCCTGTTATTTCCTGCCTGTCCTTGATGGACTTGCACTTTCAAAAGCTTTGCCAGGAAAACAGAGTATGTTTGCAAAGCTTGAGTAGAAAGAAAGGTTCATTGATGGCTTTAAGTACCAGAAGACTGGTTTGGAAATTTTACCATTTGTGTATGTGCAAAGGCAAACAAAGAAGCTATGGGGCCATAGAGATGATCCTTGGGCTGGAGCAGCTCTGCTCTGGAGACAGGCTGACAGAGTTGGGGCTGTTCAGCCTGGAGAAGAGAAGGCTCCAGGGAGACCTTAGAGCACCTTCCATTGTCTGAAGGGGCTCCAGGAAAGCTGGGGAGGGGCTTGGGACAAGGGCAGGGAGGGAGAGGACAAGGGGGAATGGATGAAAACTGGAGGAGGGGAGATTAAGGCGAGACATGAGGAGGGAATTGTGGAGTGTGAGGGTGGTGAGAGCCTGGCCCAGGTTGCCCAGGGAAGCTGTGGCTGCCCCATCCCTGGCAGTGTTGAAGGGCAGGTTGGATGGGGCTTGGAGCAGCCTGGGCTGGTGGGAGGTGTCCCTGCCCATGCAGGGGGTTGGAACTGGATGATCTTTAAGTTCCCTCCCAACCCAAACCAGTCAGGGATTCCATGTTGCTTCCAGTTGACCTTCTGGAGCTGCACGTGGGTGTAAATTTGCCAAGGTAGCTTGAAGCTGGGGATTCACCTGGTTTTCTCTGGGGTTCTCCTTGTTGTCCCCCCCTCCCCTGCCCCAAATCAGGCTGCTGAAGGGGACAGTTGTCCATCCCCCCTTCCCAGTTTCATGCTACCACTTCAAGCAGCATTGTCTTCAGCCCTGGTCATGGTCATGGTCTCCTGCCTGGGTCATGGTGGCTTTTTCCACCAGCTACTTGAAACAATGGGTTCTGAGGGTCATTTGCAGCTCATCAGGGCTTGGAGATGTCTGGGTAGTTAGTTGGCAAAACCTTTCCTGCTCCACACAGTGGCCACAAGATGCACAATGAGGTTTCCTCC
>NW_009954302.1:1302157-1314257 GCF_000747805.2 Chaetura pelagica
GATGTACTGTAAGGTCCTTTCCATCCCTATCCATTCTAGGAATCTAGGGAGCTTGAGTCTTATACAAAGATGGCCAAGTTAGTGAATACTCTTACACAATTTAACATTTGATTTGAATGCTGACAATATAGTCAGTGTCTAGAGAGAAACAAGACACCTAAATGACCAGATGTGGCTGCCTCTTAGGGTTTTTTTCAACAATTTCTGTTGAGCTACACAAAGCTATGTTTTAATTGATACAGGAGTACTATTTTTGAGTAGTAGAGGTCAGGAGGATCCTGGCAATTCAGTTGATCACAGGACTGAACAGTGCTTTATAGTCAATATAATGGATTCAATTAAAGTTCTCCAGGTTGAAGGCCTTGATTGGGAGATATTTTTTATGTGGCTTGTGCTTTCAGTGGGTGGGTGGTTTTTTAGGGTTTTCTTGTTGTTGATGATGTTTTCTTCTTGCCAGCAGGTTTTAGACTGTTTATACTGAGTCCTTTCTTTGTTACTAAAGTGTCAGGTTACATTATTTGTTGTGTTGGGTTTATGTGACAGGGTTTTGGTACCAGGACAGGGGAGTGCTGCAAGGATGAGTTTTCTGAGAAGAGGCCAGAGCTTCTCCCTTATCAGACACACTGACTCCCAGTTTGGACCCACCACTGCCCAAAAGCCACGTCTGCCAACGATGCTGGTAGCACCTCTGTGATAACATACTTAAGAAACTGCAAAAACCTCTCACAGCAGCTGTGAGACAAGAGAGATAATATGTGAGTGAAACAACCCTGCACAGATACCAAGGTCACTCAAGGAGGGAGAGGAGGTGCTTCAGGTGCCAGAGCAGAGATTCCTCTGCAGCCCACGGAGAAGACCATGATGAAGCAGGCTGTCCTTCTGCAGCCCATGGATGTCCACAATGGAGCTGATATCCACCCTGACACATTTAGACACCTTTTTAGCTGGAATACTTCTTTTTTTTTTTTAGTCCACGATGGAAATAAATAGATAATGCTGTTTGGTTTTGATTTCCTGAAATGTCAGCAGACCATAATATTGTTTGTTAATATAAACGATGACTGTGGGGTCTTGGTGAGTTCTCACATTCCATACACATCCGCTCACTCAGCTACTAATTGTAGCATCGGTTTATTTTTTTGCTAAGAGTTTAGGGACAAACTTTTCAACTTGGATTTTTTGTTCCAGATAAATTGTCTTGGCTTTTTCTGTAACTTCTTGCAGGTATCAGATGATGGTCGGTACGTCTTGCTGTCGATCCGAGAAGGGTGTGATCCAGTGAACAGACTGTGGTACTGTGATCTACAGAAAGAGTCTCAGGGTATATCAGGTCTGTGTTTTGTTGCTTTCTAAGTTTTGCTTCATTTTAAGACACAAAAAATACATGTATTTAAATGTGCATTGTTTAACCTCTTTTTTTCTAATGCAGATATTATGAGGAGATATGCACCACTTCTACTAGCATTTAATTTTGTATTATTTATATCAGCAGATGGAAAGCTCCATTCTTAGTTTAGTATTTTAAAAGGTCACAAGAAAAAAAAAGATAATACAAGCAGCCTTACCAGTGTATGTTGCATTTCTTTCTACACCACTAGTACTTCTCCATGTTTAATTTTTTTACATTTAAAAAATTCACGTGTCTCCCTTCAAGCACTAAGGGACCCCTTTGTAAAAAAGTACCTGGTTATAGGTAACATTATTTCTTTCTCTATATAGTACTAGAAAGCAATCAAAAATCTTCTAATATTTTAGTGATAAAACTTTGCTTTGTAGCATCATTATTATTACAGTAAAAGTACCTACTCATATTTCAAATGCACATTCATGAAATGCTCCTTCCTTGCCTTCTAGTTGGATTAGCATTTGGCTTTTTAGCCTTAATGGTACAGGCTGAAACTGTGGTGCTTTGTTCCATATGGCTCTTGTGGATAGTTGGCATTGTTAGTTGTTGTAATGATTGGTGGATTTATATTTCCAGACTATGTATTACTGAAATCTTTTCCTCAATATGTCGTTTGCATAGAAAACAACTTAGCTTTTGTTGTTGTTGTTGTGGTTCTGTCTTCAAAAACTTCAGAAACCGAATAAATACTTCAGTGGCTCCATGTTAAATAAAGGATCTCAAGGAACTTGTTCTCTTGCCCATAAATAGAATATTCAAGGCTTATGAGCATGGTTAGAACTGATAGTGACTCTGCTATATGGGATGTGTAGTTCTGTAAAAGTCAGCAAAAGCTGGAACAGAATGTAATACAAAGTTCATCCCTTTTTGCTAATAGTCTGTAAGCAGTAGGAACAATGCCTTGCTTTCCAAAGCAGCAGAATAGTATTGTAGCTGTTCCTCTTATCTCTCATCTCAGATGCTGCTGGGATTTTTTGCAGCTCCTTTAAGCTTTGTTTTACCCCACTGGTCTTGTTTTCTGCCTAAGAGTTAGGTAGGCAGTGATGCTAAACTGCCTCATTGTTTCAAGGTGCCTGACCTAGGTTTCATCTCATTTACCTTTAGTTATCTTTGTTGTTTGGAAGGATTTCCATTTCTTCACAGAATGTCATGCTTCTCTTTGCAAGAGTGGAAGTTGTCTTTGATCACATGACCAGTTGAAGGAGGATTACTCTACTGGGCCTTACAAATAAGGAACCTAATGTATTTTTCCAGGTTTTGTTCCTAATTGGATAGAACTGTAGCATGATCTGGATGTTACAACGCTGAAATATTTCATAGAATCATAGAGTGGTTAAGGTTGGAAGGGACCTTAAAGATCGTCAGGTTCTAACCTCCCTGCCATGACCAGGGACCTCACCCTTACAAGCCTCACCCAACCTGCCCTTGAACACCTCCAGGGATGGGGCAGCCACAACCTCCCTAGGCAACCTGTTCCAATGCCTTATTGCCCTCATGGTGAAGAATTTCTTCCTGATGTGTAACCGAAATCTCCCTTCTTTCAGTTTAAAACCATTATCCCTTGTTCTATCACTGCTCTCCCTCTCTGGCGAATCAGAATTTCACATTCGTTGCTACCCTATGGAACCTGCAGTCATCAGCTGTGTTTCCATCCTATAAAATTAAAACAGAGACAGAGACCACAGGAAAGAATATGTGGTAGCCTGCTCACTAAGCTACTGAAATTAGGCAGTGTTGAGGTGATCAGGTTGAAACCTTGTTGAGGAACCAGGTTGAAACAACAGGAGAGGTAGGCACTCCAGGATCAAGAGGTAGCTACCTCTGAGGTATCACAAGATTCTCAAGGAGGTGTTGTTTTTTCTATAATGGCATAGTGTGGAGAACACCTACTGCCTTTGCTTTGACTGTAAATGTTCTCTTTTGGAAGGAAGTTTTGTATTCACTCCATACTTAGCCTTGAGCTGAAGTTCTTTACCTTAGATATTACATATATTTTAATCAAGTGGTAATCTGACATTTTAAGTACTTGGGGAAAACATGTTCTTTGTGGAAATAATCTTCTGGGACCTCTGTCACTTCTGTGAATTTCAGTACAGTATTGTAGGTGTCAACCAATCCAAAGTAAATTGCTTTGATGTAGAGGGAACTTCTGGCTTAACTTGCTCACAAGTTGTCTTCTTGTGAAACGTGGTTTGCCCAATATTTACCACTTCATTAATGCTGTATTAATCTTGATGCATTTCATTAACTTCCTGCAGTGGATGAACTGTGTTACAAGCCATGTGAGGAGATAAAGGTATCACTAAAGACTGGTGCAAGCATCACATTTTACTAGCTCTGCTGTACTGAGGGCAGTTTTCTTCTGCATTCCTTGATTCTTGATGTGTTTCAGTGGCTGTGGACCAGTGGAAGTTAACTTGCTCTGTGTTGGGCGGGAAATCATCTTGACTAAGTAGAGATCACATCTAATAAATGGGAGTAACTATATCTAAATGTTTAAGAAATTGAAAGGATTTGACAGGCTTATTTCTATACTTGAAACCTTAAGTATGTCAGATAGCCCTTCCCCCATTACTGTATGTGATTACTTACAATATGTTGCCAACAGCCATAGGTTAAATTGAATTTTTAGTGCCATTTTCTGTCATAATCCTTGTCAGTTTTTTTCACTGGAAGATATTGTACACAGCAGTGTTTCTGTTTTCTTTCCACAAACATTACAGGAAGCATGTGGGCATCTTTTCTCCTTCTCAGGCTAGCTAAAATGTTCTTCATGTTTCCCTTTCCCACTTTACAGTCTTTATCCTGTGTACAAACTGAGTCATTTTCCTCTGCAAATATTCAGGTTGTTTGCTAGGTTTTTAAGTGGGCCATTGTGAGCTATTTGTGCCAAGAATGCTTCTTTTTAGAATAGAAAAAAATCACTATGCTAAGTGACTTATGACAAATACATAGCTATTTTTAATGAGGATTTGAAATCAGTCTGAAAGGATAAGAGGTTTGAGGGATATTGTTTCCCCTGCTGCCCTGTGCATCTTGTGAATCCCACCAGGTTAACCCATTTTGTGGCTTAGTTTTTACTGCAAAACTCTTGTTTGTTAGAAACGACCGGGTTTGCCAAGTAGAATTTTATGTTTACAACTAACTTAACCAAATACAATTTAAAAAAAAAAAAAAAAAAAAAAAAAGCTTTTATTGGCTCATATCAAAGTGTTATAAAAATATTCCATTCCTTAAGACTAGATACCTGTGGGCATAATTAATGATATTGTGGCAAGACAATATTGGGAGAAGACACCACTGGGAGAAGACAGCTGGGCTGCTCTTCAAGCTTTTGGGTGAACTCCCTTGCTATACTCTGCTTCAAGTAGCTGTGGATATGAGAGCTTTTTTCCTTCATAGAATCATCAAGGTTGGAAAAGACCTTCAAGATCATCAAGTCCAACTATCCACCCTACAACCCCTAACAACTAAACCATCTCCCGAAACACCACATCCACCCATTTTTTTAACACCTCCAAGGATGGTGCCTCCACCCCCTCCCTGGTCAGCCTGTTCCAAGACTTTACCACTCCTTCTGTGAATAAATTGTTCCTAATATCCAATCTGAACCTCCCCTGCTGCAACTTGACCCCATTTCCTCTTGTCCTATCACTGGTCACTGAGGTCACTGGTCAAAGAGGCCTTGCCTCTTTGGTTGCTTATGGTGTGGAGTTTAGAAAGATTAGGGAAAACTAAAACAATGGGATTCTTGTCAGGGTTCCACCACTCTTTGTCAGCCACTGAACCAACTAATACAGTTTAATGTTGCTTTATGACATTTCAGTAGCAGAGATGTAAGATGTGTTGTGCCAGGAAGGACAGCACTGCAAGTTCGTGTTAAGTTGTCCCTCATCCAAGACTCCAGATTGCCCTAACTACCTTGCCAAACTGCAGGTAGGGTTTTCAAGCTTTGACTGTTACAAGAAACATTTTTAAGTGGCCTAATGCTAAATATTTAACAAACACCCACATTTTCCCAGAAGCTGTGTTGTAAGGAACAATTTTCAGTAGCTCATTTATCAAACTTGTCTTCCAGAAAAAAGCACTCAAGTTTGCTTGTATGTTGAACCAGTCAAACAAGAACTTGTCTGATTAATCAATTCCTTAACTGTTGTTGTTGGTATGCTGGAAAATGCCTCAGGTTAGCCAAACTGCTGGCTACACAGAAATCAAGCAATTATATGTTAGCAAACCTTAGTGTACACCTTACAAAGAAAACCCACAAAACCCCTCAAAACCAAATAAAAAAACAGCAGTGCTTTTTGTGTAGCATGTTTCTTACTGTTGCTGTGCCTGGTCATAATTTTTTTCCCCCCTTTTCTGGAGAAATGAGGTTATTTTCTTTTCAATTAGATTTTCAGCCTCAACTATTCTTTTGAATATGTGGTTTGATGCAGGGAAGAGGTGATTTAGCACAAATCTGTTGGTGTGCAACAAGAAATAAATGAAAGCTCTTTAATCAGCCTTGGCTATGAACTTCAATCAGCATGACATGGCTAATATTGACCTTTTTCTTATATTATGGTAGCAGCTAGAAAGCCTAATAAAAAAGTCAAGATCTTTTTGTTGTGAGCACGGTAGAGGTGATTTATGAATCACTGAGTCAGAGCTCTGGGCAGAGCCCCACTTTACTCTTCCTGGGAGAGCTGAACTTGAGAACAGAGAGGGAAAAAGGAGGGATATAAGGCAGCGAGGGGAAGAGAAGAGGTAGCTCTCATTTAACCTCTGGGCACACAGAAACTGTAAAAGGATGCTGTGGCTTCTGGAATGCAAAAGTTGAGAGGGATGGCTGGCTGGAAACCACAGCCTGGGTTGTTGGATTGGAAGGGATTGCACTGGCTAGAAGCTAAGCACAGGTTTGTGTAAATTGGAGTAAGGTGTCTGAGGAGAGAGGACAGTGGTAGGGGTTCTTATGCTTGGGTGCTGGGCTGCTTGGAGATTGGCAGTTTGTGGCTGGTGGCAACAGTGGGAGGTGGTAGGAAGACACAGACACCAGAAGAAGAGCTAGGGTGAAATGTTGGAGAACCACTGGCTTGGAAAGATGCAATAAAAATAGTGCAAAAACTGAAGTTCACAGCTTATTGGTTGCTTAGTCATTGTCAGCTGGAGCTGCTTTGTACTAGGCTGGCAGAGACAAGTTGCAAGAAGAGCAGAGTTATCAGCCATAAGAATTTCTTTTCTATTCCTGTGGTTAGAAGGTTGTTCTTTTGTTCCCCACAAGCATCTGTGTGGCTTGAGGGCAGATGGAGAAACAAAGGTGATGTTTGTCCACTTCCTGTTAAAAACAGGCTTATCTGGCCTTTTGTATTTTAGTATGGTCTTGCAATTTATAAGGCTTTTTAGGGGAAAAAAACAACCACAACTAAAATAAATAAAAAGCAATGAACAGTGCTATATAGAGTAACATCAAAGGAATGAGTCAGTGTGTGCTGCATAGCCTGAAAAGGTGGATCAAAACCTTTATAATGGAAATTAACAAAAGGAGAAAGACTTCAGCTAGAAAGTGGAGTGTGGTGGGAAGGAAAGTGTTCAATTTTATTTTTTTTAAGACTTTTCTGTGATTGAAGGAACTTTACAAAATACTTTTTTTTTTCAAAAATCAGTACTGAAACAAAGCCATGATATCCTAGTTCCCTAACAAAGAGGGAGAAAAAAATCATTTCTGTCTTGGAAGAGATGTGAGAGTCTCAATAATAGTGTTTACTTTTAAGAAAACAGATTCATATCCCTTCAGTGGCAATTCCAAAGAGTTTTGCTTTCAGTGTCCTTCTTTTTTAATTGGAAGAAAATCATTAGCAAGAAAATTAAATAGCTTGCAGTTAATTTGAGCAAGGAGATCTTCATGCTGCTAGTGTCTGACTGGACATTACATTTAGGAATAGTACTCACAATGAAGTTATTTTTTAGAATTATGTATTTGTGCTTTGTTGTTTATATTGGAGGAAGTGTAGTGCGTGAGAGAGAGATCACCTTTGGTTCCTATTTTTCTGTTGCTGTCTTCTGCTGCATGAGGACAGAAGCTATAACTCTCAAAACAAAGCAAAACCTATTCTGTTCTGAGTGATCATCCCAATGGAAGTAAAGTCGAAGCCTTGAAACTAGTGGAGAAATCTCTGCTCATAAAATGCTTGATTTCTTTCTTCTGGGCTAATCTTCGATATATCTTGACATATCTGAACTTTTTAACTCAATAAATACTTTCTCCTTCCATTTGTTTATTTTTTAAATTGCAGATCTGTTAACTTTCCATATCACTGAGTAATCATCATCTGCAGGATGAGTGGTGCTGAGAGCCCTCTCAGTACAAACAGAAGGTTGGATTCCTTTCAGGGAAATCTTAATATCTCCTCTCCAGAATTCCCTCCCCCCAGGTGCTCGGTCCCAGGAGATGAAGACATCTCACTTTCAAAGATAGTCCATGTTGTATGAAAATCTCTCTTGCCTTTGGAGACCAAAGTGAGACTCTTAATTAAGTATTTGTGGCTGTGAAGAAGAAAGAGGCAGAAAACCCATGAGTTCTTTTACATAGCTGCATGGGTTAGAGCAAGACCTTGAAAGCAGGCTTGAGTTTTGCATGATTCAAAAAGAAATTAAATCCTGATGTGGAAGTAGATGTTTGAGTGAAGAGCTGTGCTCTGCCTTTCATTTCCCAGGGTATGTTGTGAGCCTGCCACTTCAAGCAGTCTCTTCCAATTTGAAGCACACTCTATAGCAGGAGATCATCTTCTGTTAGACATAAAAAGTATTGTGGATTAGTACTGTGACAAACTCCAGGGAGAATGCCTGGTTTTCAAAATCTCCTCTCATAGAGGTTGCTTGAAATCTGGAAGCCTTTGAACATCTGGATTTTCAGGGTTTGAGAGATCTGTTAAATAGATGTTGGCTGGATCTGACTTTCTTTAGTGAGCCAGGATTCAGCAATGAAAATGTGCTTCTGTGTGAAAACTCAGATACTTTCAGCATGGTGACTTCACCCTTAACTGTGCCACCTTGTGCATTTAAACTGATTACTGGTATGAGTAGCAGTGGTGAAGACTAAAGATTTTCATCTGCTTGTCAACGTAATTGTTACTTTGGCAGGTTATAAACTTCTGTCAGTCAACATATTTACTCCTACCCTTTTGTTTGTTTGTGTTTGTGAGATTTAGGTTCGAAATTAGGAGAAAATTGTGTAGTATGAGGGTGGTGAGAGCCTGGCCCAGGTTGCCCAGGGAAGCTGTGGCTGCCCCATCCCTGGCAGTGTTGAAGGGCAGGTTGGATGGGGCTCTGAGCAACCTGGTCTGGTGGGAGGTGTCTCTGCCCATGCAGGGGGTTGGAACTAGATGATCTTGAAAGTTCCTTCCAAGTCAAACCATTCTGTGATATTTAACCACTTCATTGATACAGTGGTTTAGAGATAATTGATCTGCAATATTTGTCTTCTAAGAACTACGTAACATCCACTTTAACAAGATGAATGCTCTTGATTTTGTAATAACAATTTAGAGTGTCCCTGTAGAATATCAGTCATTTTGCTGCTTTACTAGCTGTTGATTTGGGAGTGGATGAATGAGTTGCAAGACAGCAATGTAAATCCCTAATGTCACATTGCTGTCATTTTTCTTCACGGAATCCAACTTTTGTTGCAGTCATGGAGACTGCAGTTATTGTGCACATTTACCATTTAAAAAGTGGGGTTTTTTTTCAACAGTCTGGGGATTCGTTTTTATGAAGCCTTGTTCCTCTTTCAAATGGTGGTTTCATTCTGTCAGATACCAAAATACAAATGTTCCAATATTGCTGTGATGTTACACTGCAGTTAAGCTTTTATTTACAAAAACACTTGTGCATGTGGCTTGAAGTCTTTTAAACATTTGTTTCACTGGTGTGTATCAGAGTTTGCTGTGGGCTGGATTTTCTTTGCTTTACTGGCCATCAAAGCACGTTTTCTCAATAGAACCTTGGGCACCTGGAGGGACTGAGCAGGATTTTTCTTCACCATTAAATCTCTTGAGGACAAAACTTCGGATTTCAGCAAAAATCAGGACTTAACGTGCAATTGATTTATTCAGAAGCATGATACTAAGTTGACTGGATTGTTTGGGAAGTTTGTATTACAACAATATTAAAAGTAGGTTTTAATTGGCTGATCTATCATTTTGCATGAAGAGACAGGGAAGTTTTCCTTAAACCAAAACAGCAATTAAGAGCTATGAGTTTGATGAATGTACTAGGCCTGGCTATACTCTCTTATTACATTTAATGGGTTTCAAATGACCTTAGCCATCTCACTGCTTCCTCAATTATTCTGTTCTTTTTTTAAACTTACAGTAATTACAGGTCAGCTATGATCTACTTCCATTATTTTGCTCAGCTTTTAATATTGTAAAATAAGCTGATGAGCTTTTTTATTGATGCAAACATTACATTATAAAGTTTCATGAACAGATTGATGCACGGTTGATTTGCTTATACTGAAAAGCAAAGACCCAACCTTTAGTTTCAGGAAAGAGGCAGAGAGTGGGCCAAATGTTGTTTCAATGTATAAAAGCTCTTAATTTCACATCTCAATAAGGATTTTGATTTTTCAGCAAAGCTAATGTGTAATCCTTATAATAGTAATAGGTTGGGTTGCAAATACAACAAGCATATTACATATCTGATCTAGCCTTTCTTCTTTTTCTTTCCATTAGCCTCTAAACCTATTGTAAAATGTGAATAAAAAGTAGTGGAGTCTTTCAGTCCCAACTCCAGGTTGCACCAGAGACTGAGACTGTTGATAAAGAGTGAGGAGACTAAGGCACTCAATGTTGAGAGAAGTGAACTTCTGTTAGGGTGTGTGATATTCTGGAAGGTTCATAGAGAAAATGTAGTTTCATGCTTTGTAAACCCAGAAGTTAACTGTCTGTTGGTGATGACAAGCTTCTGCAGAACAGTACTTCAGGAATGTGGTTTCTGAATTAACAGGGAGACTCCTGATATTGAAGTTCATTGTACTCATTTCTATTCAGTGGGAAGCTATGGGCTTCTCAGGAGAAGGAAAAACTTTCCACTTGAAGAAAAAGTAACATTTTTTGCAGAAAGGAAAAAAAAAAATTACAATTATATATTTTTAAAGCTATTAAAATTGAGCTTCAGAGCTTAGTGCAGAATCCCTTGACTCATTTGCCAGCCCCCATTCAAAATAGTCTGTAGGAGCAGGGGCTTGTGAGTTCCACCAGCAAAAACCTGATGTTCTCATAGAATCATAGAATGGTGAAGGTTGGAAGGGACCTTCAAGATCATCAGGATCCAACTCCCCTGCTATGAGCAGGGACACCTCCCACCAGACCAGGCTGCACAAGCCCCATCCAACCTGCCCTTCAACACTTCCAGGGATGGGGCTTCCACAGCTTCCCTGGGCAACCTGGGCCAGGGTCTCACCACCCTCACACTCAAGAATTTCTTCCTCATGTCTCATCTCAATCTCCCCTCCTCCAGTTTTAATCCATTCTCCCTTGTCCTTTCACTACAAGCCCTTGTCCCAAGTCCCTCCCCAGCTTTCCTGGAGCCCCTTCAGGCACTGGAAGGTGCTCTCAGGTCTCCCTGGGATCTTCTCCAGGTTGAACAGCCCTAGCTCCCTCAGTCTTCATAGCAGAGCTGCTCCAACCCTTTGATCATCTTTGTGGTCCTTCTCTGGACCCTCTCCAATAGGTCCATGTCTTTCCTGTCCTGAGGGCTCCAGAGCTAGACACAACACTCCAGGGACAGCCTCACCAGAGCAGAGCAGAGGGGCAGAATCACCTCCCTCACCCTTCTCAGCCAGCGTTGCTGAGGTAGAAGCACCTCTGTAGCCAACATCTGAGCTTTCTGTCAGTGTTCTGTGTGTATTTTACTAGAAGTTCCTCAAAGCCAATATGTTAACATGTCTGTGAGCTGGCAGTTTTTCATTGCAGCCTATTAATCTGGACAATTCCTTGTGAGTTCTTAATACTTAGTACATATTCAGCCCTTTTCACAGCTGAACCTCTTCTCATCACTGGTGCCGTTGGAGAAAGAGCCTCCAGCAACTGTCAGGAAAAACCTTTCCCTCAGGTGTTAAAACATTTTGTCAGGAGGTGAAGAGTTTATATTCTATTGGTTTTTTTGCAGGAATTCTTCAGTGGGTGAAGCTGATAGATAACTTTGAGGCTGAATATGAGTACGTCACCAATGAAGGATCCGTGTTCACCTTCAAGACAAACAGACATTCTCCAAATTACCGGTTGATCAACATTGACTTCAGTGACCCAGAGGAATCCAAGTGGAAAGTTCTTGTCCCTGAACATGAAAAAGATGTTCTAGGTAAGAGTTCATGTCAAGTAAAAGACATTCTATTCTGCTTTCTTTCAAATTCATTCAGTTATGATTCTATTGAATTGTCTTGTGCAGACCTTCTTATTTTGTTCCTGTGTTTAAACTTTATTTTGGATTTGGTATTAAAACACCTGCTGAGAATTGAGAGATCCAGGATCCATTCCTCTCTCTTCTCTCTCTTACGTCCTGTGTGGCCATAACAAAGGTGCTTCATCTGTCCTTGATTTTGTTCTGTGTTTGTAGGAAGTGAGGGGAAAGTATTTTCCTGCTTCATGTCAGTGTAGTAAACGTTTACTTGACAGTGAGGGTTTACAGCAAGAGTGATTTTGTAAGCAGAAA